>NW_028186409.1:854700-961012 GCF_003343005.1 Rhea americana | reverse complement strand
CGGTCTCCCCTCCGCCTCTTACCTCTGCAGAGCACCAGGCGCACAGGGGGCTCACGGCCAGGCACTGCTTGCAGGAGGTCACCCCGCGCGTGGTGCAGATGTTGCCCCCTGCAACGAAGGGGGGGGCGGTTAAAACCTTGCCCCCTGCTCAGCCCCCGGCTTCGACAGTCAGAGCAGGAGGCAGATTCCACCCCCCCCCTCCAACTCCTTGCCATCTCCCTCCCTGCCCCTTTTATAACCACCCAAACCCACTCCTCTGGGCCCAGGACCACTTGGGCTTCATCCTGCCCAGGATTGGGCCTCATTTCCCACCTGCTCAGCTGCAGCTCCCTTAATGGGCCAGGTCACCAGGGAGGGTCCAGCACCCCTGAGCCACCCAGGGATGCCTGTCCCTGCAGCCTTGCACCCCTATCCGAACCCAGTACCACTGGTGGGTGGGGGACATCTCCGTTCTGCCAGGCTCAGACCAGYGAGGAGAATGATGCACCTGCACTGAGGGCCAGATCCTCAGCTGGTGTAAACAGCTGCAAAGGCTCAGATCTCCCCAAAACAGTGCAYGCACAGCAATTTGGGCTTGCAATGCACACTGCAGTTCAGGCTTGCAGTGCACACAATGATTAGGGCTTGCAACACACATGGCAATTTGGGCTTGCAATGCACAGAACAATTTGGGCTTGCAATGCACACAGCAATTGGGGCTTGCAACGTGCACCACAGTTGGGGCTTGCAACGTGCACAGCAATTTGGGCTTGCAATGTGCACAGTAATTTGGGCCTGCAACACGCACTTTGCTGCAGCAGCAGCAGTGGGGACTTTGGGAGAAACAAGCCGCGTGTCGGATCAGATGCCCCCTTGGTGTGTGCCGGGGGCAGGGGGGGGACGAAAAGCAGGAGAGGCCCCGCGGCCGGCGGAGGAAGAGCTCCTCCGGTGGAGGCAAGACCTTGCGCTTCCGCGGTTCCAGCCGCCAACCGCCGCCGCGAGGAGGCCCGGTCGCACGGGGCGCCCGGTGACGTGGGGGCTGCGCCCCTCTGGCGCTCGCCAAAGCTCGGCCGCTTCCCCCTTCCCGGGGGGCTGCCGGCACGGATGGAGGAGCCGCGGAGGCGGGTTGCGGTTTGGCCGCGCGGAGCGACGTGCGTTCTTCCCTTGTCGCCCGCGGGTGCCCRCAGGCGCAGCCACGCTGCTGGACCTGGGGCAGGGCCGAGAGCCCCCTCGCAGGTCCGGGAACGTGAGGGGCACCGCTTCAAATCGCCTCTCTTGCACCTCTTCCTCTGTGCCGTTAGCCAAGTCGCTTACCCGCTGCCTCAGTTTCCCTCTGCATGGGGCGGGATGCTGCGGCAAACGAGGGCGACGTGGCCACGGCAGCTACCTGCAGAGGTGCCCTGGGATGAGACCTGCTTGGAGAGCGAGCTGGGTCCCCTGAGCCGACAGCTCTACCCGCGGCACCGCTGGGATAAACCCCAGGGACCCCCGGCAGCAGCAGCAACCCTGATCCCCGAGAAACCCGACGTGGAGGGTTCATAAGTTTGTTCCTACCAACCAACCCCCAAACTTCCTCCGCTTGGCCTTGTGAAACCTGAGCTCCAGGGCTAATGAGCCCCAGGAACATCCCTCTCCTCCGAGGAGTTCTTCTGCTCCCCAGCATTTGGTACAAATCATCTCCTGCTGGTATGCAGCGTGTCGGCCCCAGTGGTTTCCTCTCCTTGCCACCAGCTGTGCTGGCTGCTCCACAGCAGCTCCAGATGCCTTCAGGGCTCCCTTTTGCTCCCATCTCTATCCYGGGCCTTGACCCACCTTCCCTTGCTGGAGATGTAAAACCTGTTTATGGACTGAACCTGCCACGAGCGGTCATCAGAAMGGCTGTCCTGCCCTGGTGGGACTGCAGCTGGGGTGACTACCTGGGGGAGGACATCTCTTTAGAGGGGACAGCACCGCAGGGGCTCAGCAGGAGAGACGCTGCCTTGCCCYGAGGCTTGCGGTGCCTCCGCGGTGTCCTGCCAGAAGGGTTCCCACAGGCGGCCGGGATGTATCAGCCACCATCCCTGAGCTCCTGGTGACCTGTCCAGCGGTGGTTCCAGCACTGCTCCCACGGCTGGACGCGAAGGTGAGACGTTTTGAGGACCTTGCTGTAGCGAGATGGCGATACAGGCTCCTGGCGTGATGTAGCTGGTGCAAAACGCATGGAAGGAGGAGGGCGGAGGATGCTCTGGCTTCGCTCTGTTCTGCTCTTGGCCCTGTGAGTGCCTCAGCGCCACTGCCCAGGCTCAGGACCCGGGCGTAAGCAGGCTAACGAGCTCCCCGTGCAGCCCCTCTCGGCGCTATGCCAGCCGCGTCGGAGCTGGCCCGATCCCCTTTGGGTTTTCTGTAGGTTACTTGCAAGAATGCCCAGGCCGTGGGGCACCCCGGAGCGCCCAGCACGGCAGGCGTGAGATTCCCTAACCCCCGCATTAAGAGATTAGGCGTAAAATCATAAGACTCCGAAAATAATAATTTCTGTGTTTTCTAGTTCCCCCCCTTTTTTTTTTCATTTGTTGGGCTTGTTCTTCCAGCCACAAAAGCTAATAAAACAAAGCACTAAAGTTGCTTTTTCCTTTTTTTCRTGCGAAACCAGCAAGGCTCATATAACAACCTGATCCCGAGGAGTAGGGTTAAAAAAAGAATACCCAAAAAACACAAATAAAAACTTGGCACATCGAGTACAGTGAGCCTGGAGATAAACTGYGCAGCCTGGGAAAGAGCCGCCCGTTGCTGGGCTGTGCTGCGGCCCCCCCAGCCCCGGGGACCGCGGTGCCGAGGGAGGTGGGACGGGGCACCCGCGTGCCCCAGACGTCTGCGGCAGAGCATCATTCCTCCCCGCGCCGGGGGAGATTACTCAGGCTTTCAGCTCTGCACTCCAGTAACCTCCTCCCTGCTCTGTGCACCGCAGGAGCCAGCCACCCACTTTCTTTCTTTCTTTTTTTTTTTCCCCCTGTTTTTTTCCTACTAATACGTGCAAGAATGTGCACACAAAAAAATTCATATTGGTAAAGATGTACACAAACTATGTTTCGATTTTCCCGGAGCTCTCTGCTAGTCTAAGCAATAAGGAATTGGGCTTTTCTTGCTGATCTCCTGCCCATGCCATCCTGGGGCTCTGCCTTTTCTCTGAATTTTGTTTCCCAGCATCTTCTTGGAGAGAAAACTCCCCGAGCTGAGCTCAGCTGCGGACAGGTACCGCCACACATCACTGTCACGTCGGTGGCGTTGCCTTCACGCCGTCAGCGTGTGCCACACGCGCAGAGGTTCATCATGCCGAAGAGCTACCATCGCTCCTAACCCCTCTCGTCCGGTCCCAACACGCAAACACGCACCAATTCCTCCAGGTCCRACCGGAGAAATCCCTCTCCTGCCTTCGCCCCACACCGCAACCCCGGGAACTCAGCTCTTCCGGGGGCGCTACCTCGATTCCCACGCTGACAGATGAGTTAGGCAGCGGCTCCAAGGCGCATTTTATTCTGGGGAATTTAGCAAAGTCTGGGATGCTTTAGGAAGGACAACGTCGCCCCTGAGCCCCCTTGGGTCAGACCTTGAAAACGACGAGATGGATTTATAAACCGGGAGACGAAAAAACCTGCATCGTTTTGGGATCGCAAGATTTCTTTTCCGGAGTTTCAGAGCACCTGAGGGACACCCGGGGCACTTTGGTAGCTTCTCCTCCCCACCTGAGACACCAGAGGGTTTTTTTTTTTTCATGCAAGCTGTGTTTCTTCTGTAATCACCTGATGTCAGAGATCAGGGCTTTCAAAGAAAAGCCTCAAAACGCTGGGAGAAAAACGACCGCGGATAGCAGCGCAACACCCCCTGCCCTTAAAACGATGCGGATGCAGTGGGCACCTGCCCCGCAAAGCCCCCAGCGCGCTCGCTGCCCGTGCCCAAGGCGCACCCCACTGCTTCCAGTACGAACCAGCACACGGAGCCAAAAATACGGTCTAGGCAGAGAACCTCAACCTGCCGCACCCAAGGACAGAGTAACACGCTGAGCCGCTGAACGGCTCGAACCCGCAGCATCTTTGCGAATCCCTCCTGCCCCCAAAGCAGCCGGGGCTCGAGCGGACTCTAGAGCTGGGAAACGCGCCGCGCTTTYGGCTCGCCAGCTGCCCCTTCGAGCGAGTTTCATGGGAAATCGCAGGCCCTGGGAAAGCAGAAACTCATGTGATTCCGGGAAATAATCGGCAGCGTAAGCGCTAAATGCCTAAGTAAGGCAAATCCGGCTTTAAGCAAGCACCAGAGCTCCGGGCTGTAAAACCTACCCCAGACGCCTGCAGCGCAGAGCACGAGCACGGCGATCCCGAGAGCCGGGCAGAGTTCCCCCATCCTCTCTTGCGAGCCCTGAGCGCGGAGGGTTCTGCTCGGGCCGGCGCCAGCGGCGGGGACGCGGAGCGGCTCTGGGGCGCCGGGAGGTTTTGAGCAGCCCAGCGGATGAATCACGAGCTGGGGCGTGCGTGACACACACACGTTCGGCGGGGCCGCCCGGAGGAAACGGCGCTGGCTCCGCGCTCCGTTTGGAGTCAGCGAGCTCCTCCGTCTGTTCTGCCCGGAGCTGCTCAGGCTTTTTGCGCTCTCTCGGTTCAGCCAAGGAGCTCATAAACCCGGGCAGCAAATACAAACACTTGGGACTATGGCCCCGGGCATGCCGACAGCCTATCCCCACGGGCTCTTTAGCCTGCGGGTAATTCCTTGCTAATTCTTGCTCGCTCGCTTGTTTTATTAACTCTTGCAAGGAAGGCAGCCTGGGCTCTAACCCTGCCAGGTCGGAGCTGCTTCGGAGTTCAAGGAATGAGGGAGAAGGAGGGCGGCTATGTGTGGGTTTGAAAGCGTGGGTGCTCAGCTGCCCTCTCCAGAGCACCGGTGGGAACGGGAACGTCTCCACCAGAACTAGAGCCGGGCTCTGAGCGAGAGCCAGGGAAGGAAGAAGGAACCGGACCTGGCATCTGAAGTCAGCCGCTCTTCAGGAGTTTGGATTTCAACTCAGATATCCTAAAGGGGAGGGAAGTTCAGATTTGGGTCTGAGAATCTGGGCTTGATTCTCTTCTCCCTCGCGCCCTCCTGAATTGCTCCTGTGCAGGGGCAGGGGCACGTATAGGAAATGAGGTTGGCACATGCTGAGCGGTCACTGAAATGGCAAAGCTGCTTTGCGGGCGCCCTCCAAAACTTGATCTCGTTTCCTTGCAATACCATGGTCCTACTCGGAGATGGGGAAACTGAGGCACAGATGTAAGGAGCTCCGTTTCAGCTAGGACGGGCCACGAGGRAGGCTGTGCGAGGGCTCCCCAAGTCCTTTCGGGGATCCCTGGCTTTGCTCTGGGGAGGTCACAGAGCCCCTGCGAGCAGGCTGAGCTACGCTGCTCCAGCACGAGGAAGCCGAACTGCTCCAGGGAGGAAAAACCAGAGCTGCTGCTCGGGCTGCTGCACTCCGGTTTGGTCAAATCACRGCTCACGGGTGAAACGGGAGGGCAGGGCTGTTTCCCTGGAGCCCTGGGCTGCTCCCTCTGCCAAGCAACYGGGGTTGGGGGCAGCAATGACATAACCCTGGGTCGGGATGATCCCGGAGACCTCACCCCGTCTCCGAGGCAAGGGAGAGGTGGGCGGTGGAAAATAAGTTTGCGTAGGAGCTGGGCTGGTCAGGCCTTGAGCATGAGACCTGTGGCCTTAACCGCAGCCTGGCGGTGCAGGAACCTGCAGGGCAGTGATTAAGGTACTGGGAGAAATGAGAGTAACTGCTCTGATCCYGGGTGATGTGGCCCTGCCGGCGTTTGCAAGGCTGCGCTGGAGATGGGGACTGTGCCTCAGGAGCCAGGGACTCTTYTTGGCTTTAAAAGAAGAACTTTGATGCCTCTTTGCTTTCCCCCGCCCGGGTCCCACTTTGCCTGTGGGGTGCTGCTGCCCTCCCGTGGCAGCGTGGGCTCCACTCGGCGGGGATGACCGAGTCCCACGCTGTCCCRAGCAGGGGAGGCCCACGCGGCTTTCTGCAGCCACATGATTTTCTGCTTGTGGCCCAGCCCTTGTGAGGGCAGGTTAAAAAGGATTTTGTGAAAGGARCCTAAAGGAAGGCCATCCACCCTTGTGCAGTGTCAAAAAAGGGCTGCACCTTGCTCGGGAAATCAAAACCACCCCAAAAYGTTTTGCCCTGCTCTAGCTCCTGAGCCATCTCAGACCACAGACCCCATCAGACAGTTTTAGGGCAAATCTCCCTGCTTTTTCTGCCCATCTTCCTTTCTCTGTCTGCGAATGCCACCTGCGTGGCCCTCCGTAGTTCTGTGAGGTTTTCTGCCCATGCCGTAGCTCCAGAGCACACACAGGCTGCTGTGTCCTCCTTGGCCCTCCCCTGAGGCCAGCATTAGCTGGGAACCCCATGCCAGAGCAGGATACTTTAACCCTCGCTTCCAGCATGGAGCAGAAACTAAGAAAAAGAGAGAAGAACTCACTAGGTGAAGTATTTGGCCTGCCTGGACCCTGCTAGGCTCTTGTCCTGCCAGAGCACAAGGCTGGTGCTTGGATACGGCCTGAAGAGTTGGAGAGAAGCTGCACCTGGGAGAATAAATGAGGAGATGCTCTGGTTTATGAAGTTACAACGCCATGCAAAGGCTAGAAACAGGCAAGGGGGATCGGGCAGCTGAGGTGCCCCACGTCCCTGGCTGCCCCAGCGTGGCAGGCTGTTGGCCAGGGCCAGAGGAGTGACGGTGGTGTGGGCAGTGTGAATCCGTGCTCAGGTGTGCGAGGAAACAGGCAGGAGAGGCTGAAGCTGAAGCCACCAGAGGGAGCAGAAACTCCTTCAGTCTGGGACTGTTAGCAGAGAGGAGAGGAGATCCTGCCTGGGCTCTGCACCCTAAGAGTGCATGGGGCATCTGGATGCTCTGGTTTCCCACGGGAATTTTTTGTGGTCACCGCATTAAATATGGGCAGAAACCTTTGTTGGATCAAAGCTTTCCTCTTCCATCTTGCAGTGCTCCTGGCACAAACATGACCTAACAGATCAGGCAGTCCTTTGGGGAAATTAGAGCCACAACAAGCAAAACAAACAGGAAAAAAGCAAGAAGTAAACCCCAAACCAAGAGCTTTTGGGCCCTTAACTGTCACAAAARTGAAATGGAGAAACAGGTCCAGGCCCCTTACAAAGAAAGTCCATTGGCATCATGTGTACCAAGTCACCCATCATCCTCAGCTGACCTTCTGCACACACCTCCRTTCAGCTGCAATTTATCAGTTCTTACTTAGGTTTATTAAAATCTCCCTTGAGGGAAGTGCCCTCCAGACATATTTCTAGGGCCTTTGGGGACACTGTAATTAGGGGCCTTTGGGGATACTGTAAGTAGGTGAGTCCAGCAGCTTCTGGAGCAAGAGGTTTCTTCAAAGAAAGCCTTAACAGGGGGCAAATGGGGGAAACACAATCAGCAAGAGCACATGGTGGGGAGTGGTAGGAGCTGGGATGCTGGGAGCTAATGGGATTTTCATGGTCTGGATGAAAACATAGGAATGAGGACTGYGGAGGGCGAATCCTGCACTGATCTTGTGATCGCTACCACTAGCTCTCCTTCATGTCTGCACTGGAGGGATGCAGGATCCTGATGGACCCAGGCCTTCAGCTGCCCTGGGCAAGGCAGTGGCTGAGCGAAGCCGGGACACCCCACCCTGGCCCTGGCTCTCTCCAAGGCAAAGGTCCAGGGCAGGCARGGTGGGGACAGCACCTGGACATGGCTGGGCGCCCTCTGATTCTCATTCTGCCTTTGGGATCTCAGGCAGACAAGGGGAGGGAAGTTGCTGCAAAACATCCCTTGGGATTGACCTGGTGGGGCTGAGAGGACCCAAGGGAAAAGGCAGGACWGGGATGCTCCAGCCTGGGGCCAGCAGTGATACTGCAGTAGGACCCAGAGGCAAGACAGGTAAGAGGCACCCAGGGGACACCAGGGTGCAGCATCTCAGCAGCCTCTTCAAAGGGTTAAGGGAGCAGGRAGGAGGAAACATCCCTCTCCTGCCCTGCCCTGGGATCAAAAGTGTGGGCAAAGGTGCCTGAGGAGGAAAGGATGCTGAGCAGGYGTGAGAGAGAGGGATGGATCCAGCTCCTATCCAGAGGGACAGAGAGGCATCGCTGAGCAGGGCTGGGGGTGGACTGGGCTGGATTGGGCCAGCGCTGCTCTGAAAAAGGAGTGGGTGGCACAGAGCAGCAACCGGGGATCCGTGAGAGCAGCACTGGCCTGAGGCTCCGGGGAGCGTGAGCTGGGGGYAAGGGGGGGGGCGCGGACAGGGACCTGCCAGGGGTGCAGGGCAAGCACGGACCTTGGGCTTGGGAGCAGGTGGAGGGGCTGGGAGCAGATATGGGTTAGGCGTCGCTCAGCAGGGCCTCAGGGGTCGGCCCCCGTTTGGAGGTGCTGCAGGGGCGGGTGAAAGCACCCTCGGCAGGGCAGGAGGGGTGCACGTTTGGGGGGAGGGAGTGGGCAGCCTGGGTGAGCGTGGAGGGGGGAGGAAGGCGGTGCAGGGGGGAGGCTGGAAGGGGGTGGAGTTGCTGTTTTTCTTTGAACACGGTGAAGACTTTAGCTAGGAACTTGCATTTGTGGAGCTCCCAGCCTGCAGGAATCAGCTCTGCCCTCCTGCAGGAGATCCGCTGCGGGGAAGGCGAATTCGCTGCCCTACACTTCAGGRCAGCAGCTTCAGGGAGCACCGAGTGAAGGAGGCATGCGGCAATCTTTGGCTGCTGTCCTCTCTCCTGTGCCCCCTTTGCCTTTTCGCTTTCTCTTACTGCTTGTCTGGGGGCTCGTGCTAACGATGCCGGTGCTGGCAGGAATCCGTGAGTGAGCCACCCTCGGCTACGCAAATTGGCTTCCTACTTGCTCGCAGGCTCACGGAAATTTCCCCTTCCAACTGAGGCGTCGTGGGAAGAAAGGAGGGGGACTGGAGCCTGCTGACCCCTGGCATGTGAGCGGTGGACAGGGGGACGGCAATCTTCCCTCTTGTCTTCCCTGGAGATTTGGGATTGCACATAGACCATGAACGGGACCTTTTTCAACCAGACTTTCCTAGGGCAGGGAGCTTCCCCGAACAGGACCCAGGGCTTGGGGATGCTGATGGCCTGCTGCAACGGGACCAGCTCRGTGCTGGCAACCGACGGGGGCTCCTCTGTCCTTATGCCGGATGAGAGGAGCCTCTACATCACACGRGTGGTGCAGATTGCTGTCCTCTGTGTCCTCTCCTTGACTGTGATGTTTGGTATCTTCTTTTTGGGCTGCAACTTGCTCATCAAGTCGGAGAGCATGATTAACTTTTTGGTGAAGGATCGAAGACCTTCCAAGGATGTGGGAGCTGCAATCATGGGGCTTTACTGAAGCCACCGGGCATTCGTAGGCAAGTGAACTGTCTGGACCTGGTGCTGAGATGGAGATCCCCACGCATTTGGGGCAGGTGGGGGGACTGGAAAGGAGGGTGAGGGTTCTTTTATTGCGTCCGTGTCAATGGGAAAGCAAACCTTCTGTTCTTCCCGGTGAACAAATTCTGTTGCGGTGAATGGGGATCTCCCCAGAGCTGTACGAAGCACGATAAATGACCGCCCTTGTGTTGCATGCAGAAATGACTTAAGTTTTGCATGAAACTTGCAGAAACACCGATAATGTGCAGATTTGGACTCTTTTCTGCTGTTACCTTGGATACTGCTACCTGGGATTTAGGGCTTAAAAAAGAGGGGGGAGGGGGAAAAAAAAAAGATGCCAACAACTCGCTACAACAAGAAAACAAAAAACAAAGTACAGGGAAAGCAAAATGTGTGGCATGGACCGCGGCTTTGACCATGGGRCAGGGGAAGTGCCCTATGGGTCATACAACAAAATCTGCATGCTTACAAATGTGTCAGTCTGTTTCTATTTTGGGCCTCAAGCATGGATCTTCTGGTAGAGTCCTGTAATGGGGAAAGCATGTTCTTCCTTATTTTTCTGAGAAATTCTGTTAAATGAACTGGCACTTTCTTCTTTCACACTACACTGAAGGAAGGAAAGAATCCAGTTAAATAAATAAATAAAAAGCATGCTTGGTTTTGTACACAACAGCCTTCAAGTGCTACATTGTTACAGTCCTTGAGGTTTTCGTAGTTTTTTGAAAACTAGTGAATATTCAGGAAAAAAAAGAACCTGTTTCAAAAGAATCTGGTGTTGCATTCATTTTCTTTATGTGTGTGTGTGTGTGTGGAGTTCGGTTATTTTATTCCAAGTTCCAGAGAATAAATACAAGCATCTCACCTTCAAGCTGAACTCYGATTAAAAATATTTATTTAAAACAGAAACTGCCATGCCTTTGTGCAGGCAACTATCAGTTTCCACTTGCAAATATATTAGTCGGGAACTAGGTATTTTGGGCTTGTGCTAAATACCTGCACAGTGCTGAAGCACAGGGATTCATAAAGATGCAGTGAACGCATCTTGCAAAGCAAGATTTCAGATTCTGAGTTGAAATCTCCAACCCCTCTGATCCTGATGAGCTGTCAAAACCAAATTGCGCAAGAGGAGGAGGGGGAGGACTCCTGACCTTCGTTCTCTGATGGAATTACAGCTCTGCCTGTGGGTGTGAGATAGATATAATACGAGTTTTGTTGTGCCAACAGTATTCCTGCCGAGTCCACTGCTGTCATCGGAAAGCATCCTGGACACTGCAGAAGTGGACAATCTGATCTACCTGGATGCAAATTCAAAACAACAGCTCTCTGCCTTTCCCAAAGCAGAAACAAGATTAGAGTACGCTTCATAATTAAGTACTTACGGAGCATCTTTTTTTCCCAAGGTTCTCACAGGATATTGGTGGACTAAGCCTTATACAGAGCAGGATTAGAGCAGTGCTGTCACTGGTTGCTCCCACTAACTTGTTGCCTGTAACCAATTAAGAGCATAAAGACAACATGGCAGCAGGACTAGAATTTGGGATTCAAAGCTCTAAAACTTCCCTTGGGTCCCAGTGAAACAGCTGAAAATGCAGGGCTCTCATTTTATGTGCAGCTTGTAGCTGTGCACACCTGAGTGGAGTTTACTAACCTGTTGGCAGATGTCAAAGTGGCTTTACACAGTAGTACAGGCTAGGATTTTGGACCTTGCTGCTGCAGGAGGGTTCTCTGGTCATTGTCCTCTTTGCCTGTGAGTGAAAACTGCTCCCATTGCGGGTGTGAATGTTTGTAGGGGGGGAGGTCATCGGCTTGTTCTTGACATCAGGATGAAATGCAAATAACTCCAATGCGTATGTTCACCCCAGCTGTGCAAAAACTTAGGAATATACTTAAATATGTAATTGCATATTTAGGTCACGGTGGTATCAGAGGACAGCCTAGATGCGTTTACCACACTCCCACCCAGCTTCTCCTTTACACTGGAGTCTGGTTCTTGCCTGTCTGTCCCCCAGCCAGTGCCAGGGAGAATTTAGAGATGACAAGAAATACCTTCCAGTGCTAGAAATGCAAGCAAGGCACAGAAAAAGATGCTAATCTCCGCCAAGCATCAAGATCAGCTTAACTCAGACCTGTAGCATCGCCCTGAGAAAAACAGCTGGTTGATCACCTCAGTTCTCCCCGACTACTTTGTTCTGATAGGGGTTGTGAAAGCTGGTGTGTGCCAAGGGTAACTGGAAAGGCTCCTATTAGTCCACATAGGCGAGTCACTGCTGTCCTCCTCTTCAGGCAATGGAGGAAGAGAGGATTTGGACCAGGATGCTGAATAAGGCTCTGAAGGAGTCTATCTTTTCCTACTTATTAGCTGCCAGGGCTGAAATTAGCCCCACTAAATCCTCTCCCAGCATCTGAATCTCAGACCTGCTGGGCCATTTCAGACCTAGAGCTCATACAACGTTGTTCATCCCTGGTGAAGCGGGCGTGCATCCTAAGCAAGAGCCTTCCATACCATGTGTAGTCCTGCATCTCAGTGGGGAAACATGACCATAGGTTTCCACATACCGACAAAGTCACTAAGTATCCTCAGATGCCTCACACAGAAGTGAGATGTGGGGGTCTTCATCCCTTCTGTGGAGTCCTCCAGAGGAAAGAAACAATGGCAACAAGAGTGATGTGGCTCTTGTACATATTAGGTACATGCACACATGAAGTGGAAGAGAAACGCAAGGCTCCAGAAAGCAAGAGATGGGCACTCACTGAGATGGATTATAACTGATTGACAGTGGTGACCTGGAGCTTGCTCAGGAGTCAGTTAGGAGAGGGAGGATCTTTGACACRGCAGATTGGAGCAAGAGCCCAACTTTATGTTGGCTTATTTATCCTCCAGTCACAATGTGTCTCCTCCCTGACTATAAAGGCTGCGTTAGCAGGTAGTCTATGTTAGCAGGTAGTGCAGACCAACAGAAGTGGGTCTGCAGAATGAAGCAATTGGGGTGGCTGGGCCCACAGTGGGTTTAAGGCATTTGCACACTAGTACCTGCTCAGTTAGGTTTCCCTGTAAAAAGATGACTCCTGCACTGACAGAAGGAAATCCTTGGGGAAAAGGAGGTCTCTGGAGGCTTGATGCCAGCACTGAGAGGGCAAGGGGAAACTAGAAGGATGGCAGCGGGGACTGGCATGGCTAGGAATCCCCTTGGGTTAGTGATACGGAATCTAAAGATGCTCTTAAAGTGAAGTCATGGTTTAACTGCCCTGATTCCTGCACCCATGATGTTATCCACAAAGTAGATGCCAGTGCAGGCCGTGTCTCGTGCCAGGAAGGGAACTGAGGGCACCACAATACTCCTCTCATCTCGGGGGAAGGGCTGCCATTTCAGATCCCAAGAAATTTGTAAGCTGTTTTTTTAAAGGAGGCCAGTATTTTAATTTTTGCAATTGTTGCTTGTAGTACATTAGCTCCCAACCTCACTGGGGAGCTAGGAGCTGTACAAATGTTACTGAGACCACGCTTGCCATCAAGAACAGCAGACAAGGAGGGAAGGGACGTGCTCAGGGTGATGAGCATATCAGTGGCAGACTGAAGAACAGAAATTGAATCTAATTTGAATTAAACTCCTAGCAGTGAAAGACAAGATAGCAATGCAGTTGCACTGATTATGGGGACTGGCTATGCTCGTCTGAGTCACTGGTCCATCTAGTGCTCACCCTTTCTCTGAAAACTGTCATGTATTAGCCATGAGCTACGTACATGATCTGTCAAGCGACCTTACAAATAGGGAACTTTCTTGATCCCCACCAGGAGCAATTTGCTCTGGACCTTCAGTGTCTTCCTCCACGAGGAACTCCCCCTCACTAGGCTGCTTCCTTGCTCCCAGGGGCTCTGTTCCACCTAGGTTATTTCCCCACAGACAGCAGGGAAACAGGAAAGGGAGGCAGGTGGGAGAGCATTCCAGCCTGCYTGCAAAAGGAGACCCTTGACTTTGGTAAGTGTATCAATTTTACAACTGGAGAAATGAAGAGGTGGTTTGATACACCTAAGAAAACTCAAGCATCCTGGACCTAGAGTCCTGCAGTGGGGAATGGTCCAAGCCAAATCCCCCCTAAYAACCTGCCCTGGCAGTCTTGGCTGAGGGCAATGAATGAGTTAAGATGAGACAGACAAACAGATTAGAGGGGAGGGAGGATCCCAACCTGAGCCTGGCACCAGATGTACCAGAGYGCGTGCACCAAACATACACAGTATTTAATAATTTCTGAGAATTGCCATGGTAATGAAGCGCAGAGTCAGGTTGTTATGGTAACAGTCTTTTTTTTAGGCAGGGAGGCATTACCCAGGTTGTAACCTCAATCCAGACTGAACACACTTCTGAGAGCCCAAAAAATAAAAAGTAAAATAAAAAGAAATTAGATACCTAGTGGCTTCCTACCTCTTGTCTGGCTGTTCCGGGCTTGTTTGATAGGCAGCGGGAGATAGACAGGTTGTTTCAGATGTGCATCACCTGCAAAGCCTGGGAAATGGGTGGGATAGATCTCCAAGGTGCAAAGCCAAATGCTGCTGGTGATGTGGGGCTGGACCCCTCTGTGGGTGGCTTTTGGATGCTGCAGGACAACTCTCTGTCAGACCCTRTTCCCAGCTTGTGTCCCAAGTGGGACAGGTCCTAAAGCTAGTCTCCAAGATGAGACAGGCAGTGGAGGATGAGGAAGAGGTTCAAGATCTGCTTCCCTAAACTCACATGGCAGACTCAAAAAGAAAACACGAGTTTTCCCTGAGCTGTGGCAAGGTCTCCAGGCAGCAGCGCTCCCCAAACAAGCAGCCCTCAAGCCAGAGGCCAAATCCCCTGTATCCCCCTCTGGCCCTCCCATCAAYGGATGGACAAAAGCCACTTTTTCTCCCCTCCTGAGCCAGCCCCTTTGGTAAGTCTATCAGGTTTGTCCAGTTGCTCCTCATATTGAATTTTAATTTAGTACTGGTTAAATCAACAGCTTTGTAAGATCCCACTTCCAGTTAAGGAAGCTGAGGGAGACCATGTAGGGGTTCACTTAGCAGGGAGATGGCCTGAAATCTGCCGTGCAATTACTTGGGAACATTGCTCCACAAATCCCCACTGTAACTCAGTGTGATTTCTTTTGCATCGCCTGTGTGAAAACCATTAGCCTCCAGATGAAGCTTCTTTAGTTCATTAGCTCTCCCAGAGAGGTACAAGTTGGTGCCCTAAGAGTCAGGTACCGAGGAAGAATGGAGGTCAAATGATGACAGAATTTAAGAGTCAGCATTGTCTTGCAGTCAGCATTGCCTTGCAGTCAGGGAGACTCTCCCTACCAGTTTCTCTGTTTAAACAAGGGTCTTCATCTTCCAGTTTCCTTGTCTTCCCAGATAGCTTCAAGCAACCAGCTTTATAACTGTGACTGCTGACAGCTTTTTGGCTTGGAGTTTCTCAGGATCCCCCCTCCTGCCCTGGCACCATGCTTGAGCCTGCCTGGGATTGCTACCTTGCACACGGCAAACTCCCACCCCCGCTGTGGTCTGCAGAGCATCTGGCACTCAGAAAAAAATCTTGGGCAGAAAGAGCCCTTCACTTCTAAATAAAAGTGGGCAGTCCCTTTTGCTCTTTGCTGAATCAGAAGTGTTACTGGATCATGCATTTACAGGCTACAAAACAGACCTTGCAGCTCCATGTGTACTAGTAAAATAAACAGTTTATGGGCACTGGAGTTTGGTATTGTTAAATTGAGAGAATGGTTTTTGGTGTGGTTCAGGTCTATGCAAATAGTTCTGACCCAGATAGTTCCTGGGCAGTGATAAAATTGCAGGCTTGAAAGTACACAGCGCATTTGAGAATACTGCTTTGCACTGTGCTGTCTGTGCAGAGTGAGTATCTCATTAGGCTGGATGAGTTTGCATGGGTTGGATGACAATGTAGATGCCTTTAAACCCATTTTTGGCTTTCTGAATCCAACTCACTCTTCTCAAGCATGAATGAGGGCTCTGAAATCCCAGTGCTGGAGAACACATCCTTGGACAAATAGCAAACCCAAGGAAGGATCAAACATCCCAAATATCCCTGACAATTACCCATCACGGTGTTGGATAAATCTTGGGGTTCACACTAGTTTTCCAGTGATGTGACAGCCAAGCAATTCCTCRGCAATCTGATTAAGTTTGCACTCTTCTGATTTTACAGACAGGCAATTTCTTGGATTTGTTACATGAGGACATGACTATGGAAAACTTATTTCAGAAAAAGTCAGGATGTTGTCAACAATCAAAGTAGTTTGGCATATCCCTGAAGATGTCACTGTAAAGATGCCGAAAAGTGGTGGAGGCGCTGGCAATGCTCAAAGATATGAGCAARTATTTAAAGTGACTCTCTGATCTGAAAAATGTTGCTCATCAACATGTATTTCATGTTGTAAGTGTAACAGAAATCTAACTTCAGAGACACTTTTTCAGCTCTCATCCTTCCCAGMTGCCTATTAATGTGGAAGGTGCTTTCAGATCATTAATTTAAGGCAGGCTAATCAAAAACAAAGCAAAAGTCTTCTTAATGATAGATTTTATCACAACAGTGCAAGAAGCATTGCCATCTTAGCTTCGGGTCACAGATAACTTTAAGGTGAACGCAGAGGTTTTGGCACTCTTCTTATCAGTCTACAGCATCTGCCTGGTCAGGAACATGAGTCTTGCACTTGACAAAGTGCTCTCAGCTTGGGTGCAGTCAGGAACAGCTGCTAAACCAAACAAGTTTCCTCTTTTTGAGCTGATGAGAAATATGTGTTAAAAATGCTTCTCAGGTGAATGAGGTTGTCTTGTCCCAGGGACAAACTTTGAAGACACCATCCCTGTAGGTGGTTTACTCACCTAGCATGGAGCTGTGGAAGAAGAGGACACAGCACCAGAATCTCTTTTCAGATCTGCCTTTCTGTGTGGGCTCACTGGCCATTTATGATCTGCGTAGCACCAGCTGTGCTTTGCAGCTACATGCCTTTGGTGAACACCACCACTTTTGGTTTTGCTTTGAACAACTCCACGGTGAAAAGAGACCCATCCTGTCTGYGATGCTCCAGTTCCTTTAGAAAAGTGAAACACTACAAGGAGATCAGTTCTCACCTCATTCTGAGAACTTGGCACTTAAACAGGGAGATGATCAAGACAATAATCATTATTTCATCAATAAACCTCAGGAGAAACGTCCACCTTGCAGCAGTAGGCCACTAGATCGACCTTTTTGGAAAAGGGACAGGAGCTGCTCTGCTTCTTCATTAAGGAGACAGTTTTGTTACTCTACTGTGTCTATCACTGTTGTAGCACGGTTCGTAAGTGTGGGTGTGGGGATGGATGTGTTTGTACAGAACACTGCACCTTTTGGGAAAATAAAGCATGCATAAAAGCAATCTCAGAGCACTGCTTGCTTTCCAASTCAGCAACCTGGCTGGTGCTAGATGCTAGCGCTCTGCTCTGGCATGGATCAAGCATTAGTGTATGCGGCGTTAAATCTAGAATCATCTTTTCCGGCAGGCCCCACAAGTGTTCACCTCCTACAGGCATCTGTGCAGTTGTGAGCTCTTCCTTCTTGCCTCACTGAGTCCCAGACTGCAGGTTTAATAGAAGAAGACAGCTGAAGAAGCAAGCAAAATGTAATTAGGCTTTAATTAGCTAGGTTCGTTCTTTCAGATAATTGAAAATCATTCTAATTGGTTGCAATGAATTCTCAGTGCAGTCAGCTAGACAGCATAGTCCTCCTATGCCAGCCACCACATACCCCTGCACAAGAACAAGCCTTGAAACTGAATGCTGTGCGTCATTGCAATACTCACCAGAGCCCAGCTCCTCACCATAGAAAGATGCTAAAACCCACAAGCTTCCCAGGCAGCAGCAAGGACCCCTAAATGCAACAGGGTTCATTAGATACCATTCCTCACCTGACATTCACCAAGCAGGGTGCTGGAGGGCCACTAAGCCCAACACATCCAGGCAGAAGCATACGACAATGCTCATGTGAAAGGACCTACCACAGGCCATCTGCAGCCTGCCAGGGAATTACAGCTGGAGAAGACAACATGTTTATTCTCCATTCATCTCCCCCATAGTTACAGCATGCAAACAGTTGGAGTTAGAGCATGCAAGCAGTTGGCTGGCCTCTGAGAATGGCTGCATATGGGTAATAATGTGTCAGCTATGTTGGTCGCTTCTTCTGCCCCTGCTGTTCAGTCCATCTCAGCTGAGGGGTTTCCAGAAGCTCTGTTCCATACCTGGCTTGGGCTGATGTAAATGACACTTCTAGCTCTGGCTTACCAATGCTTTCTGGTAGAAAATTGTAAATTTAAAAGCTTCCAGCTCTATCGGAGAGCTCTTCTATCTAGACGAAGATGAAGTCTCCACAACAGGCTTGCCTTTGGTTGAATGAAGTTAGACAAGCTGGACCAATCCTTCTGGACAAAAAGCTTCGTGAGGTAGGTTGTTCAGCCCAGAAAAACACAATTTTTATAGTAAGTCCCTTGTGAGGCTCTACATCCCTGAGTCATGGAACAAAGTCTTGATATTTGGTACAGATGGCAGCGCTGCTTGCTAGTATTTGCCCTGCTGGTGAAAATCTGAGCTAGTTTGCCCAAATGATGAACCTACACACATCTCTGCTCAAGTCCTGCAGCAGAAGTTTGCCAGATGCTGGCTGCTAACATGTCTAGCTAGACAACCTTTATCAGACCTTTTGGTAATATTCCTTCTGCATGGAGTAAGCCCAGCCAGGGCCGCAGAGCTGAGACAATCTCCCTTGTAATGGCTTCTTTTGGACGTTGGCAGGGATTTTTGTATCTCTAGAGCCCACGTTTCAGAGCAGAACTTGCCTTGCATGTGTCCAGGGCTCCATACAGCACAAAGGAGGATGTAAAGAGGGAGAGACTGTGAGAAAAGGAGCAGAGGAGTGGTCAGGGATGGTTCAAAAAGGTTAGACAGGTAGAAACAAACATGATGCTGTTTCCTTCCTCACAGCACTGGAAGGATCATGTCTAGCAAAACGCTGGTCTTATTCTGGATCCGTGGCTCAAGTTTCCCTTTTCTCTCTCTGCTAAGCAGCGTGCTGTGTGCCAGGTGGCTGCATTTCATTACGGAGTTTATAAAGAGCCTTGGGAACAAGGTAGGGGGGATGAAAAATTATGCACACATTTCACTCAGCGCTGACTGTACATCATCTCACTGTGAAGAAATGTAATAATCACTGGGGTGAGCAAAGGGTGCAGAAGTGAGTACTCATCGCATTTTTGCTATTCTTGAAGTTCACATCTTTTTCACACTCCTGCTTGACCTGGCTGTATCATGAGGGTATTTTGTTTGTTTCTGGGTTAAAACCATTTTCAGCTTCATGTGCTTCCCCCAGTTAAATGCGTCATTCTTTACAAGCAGAAAGAATACTGCTCTGTGGTAGCTATGGGGCCTATAGTTTCAAGTCAAGACTTGATATCTCATTTTCCCCTTGGGAGAATTCCAAAATACTTCTCAGTGCTGGCTGTGTTTCACAGTGGTGCAAGTGGTACTGCCCATGGCCAACCTCTTCCTTCTGAAGTGCCAATTACAAAGCACTCTGTGCTAGAGATGAAGTCACCCACACTGCTGTATGATCCATGACAGACCTTGGCTCTAGGTGGAACAACAAAGGCTGACGGGAGACAGAAGTCAGTGAGAGCCTTGACGGCTTAGGAATTTGCTGCATGCACAATTACTTTAAATGGCTCAGGCCTGCTGCCTGCAGGTGTCTTATTCCAGGGCTTTTGGATGACTAATATTCCATTATTGACTGAGATGCATAAAACAGGCTACCTTTTAACGGGCAGGAGAGAACAACAACTGGCAACAAAACACAAAGAAACACAGCTGGCCACTTGGATGCACTAGGCCAAAGTCCCTTTTTATAGCTCCCTCCTCATGTGCAGGCGGTTGTGGGATGGAAAAATGGAAGAACAACAACCCTAAAGCTTGGTGTCAGCCCTTCCCTCTCTGTTAGGGTGGAAATGCCCAGCTGAGCCTTGGAGTCACAGTTATTTCTGAAGGAGGGAATTGTTCATGCTCTAAAGCTGGCAGCTACAGGAGCTTAGAGCATCCCTAGCTTCACGTACCCTTGCTGATTCTTCATACTTCCCCCTTCTAACACTTCCAAACTGATCAGAGAACCTGAAAAAAGCCATGGTAAACTAATAATAAAATARGTTTCTATACTGGTCACTTCATTTTCTGGTTTACCATATGGCCTCCAAGCAACAATGCTGGCAAAACTAAAGGGAACAGTGTCCCACTGCAGGAAAGAGAATGGAAAGGCTAACGAAGCTGCAGGAACTGCATTCTGAAAGCTCAGATCCTMGAGCTCCCAAAAAACAGCTTTAAGAGAGTTTTCACAGGCTGGTCTCTTGCCTGACTGGCAGCAGGACTGAGTTAGTCAGTGCTGCTTTCAGGCACGTTTGTGCCCTGAACAACCTCCACTGAACTGCATTCCCTCAAATGCAGCCCTCTCTGCCACTAGCATTCCCCTTTGGTTCAGTGTGACCGGCAACCCTTCCCCTCACTGTGCGGGCTGAGATTCAGAGATCACTGTCTCCTGGCCTGCTCCCATTCACGTATCTGACTTGGATACGAAACTACCAAGATTCACGGATCTCCCATTTCCCTGCAAAAGTTGCTCCATTACACTTATTTCTTTAGTTTGAGTCTCAGGAATGAGAATTTCTTATTTATCTTCTAGACTGATGGACTTTCTGATACTATGTTCCTTCTCATCCCCATGTTGGCTTAATTATCTCCAAAATTACACAGCGTAAGGCACCGCCAGTATATTTTCTTATTTTTTCCAGSCTTTCACTGAGATAGGTAATTAATGTCTGTGTTTCAGGGTCTGCCACAGTGCAGTGTTGYGTGCTGGAGCTAGCCATGGCCAGCCCCACCAACGTTCACGTCATATGGGCCATTCCATGGTAAAAGGAGCCCACAATAGGGGAGCAGATGACCCTGTCAGTGGGAAGAAGACACCTCCAGGGACAGTCTGCCTGGAAGACCCCTGGGAAATCTTCCCTATGTCAGACCAAATCTTGTTTGCCTTACCACTTCCTGAACACTCTGTGTATCATCTATTATATACCTATGAATCTATTAAAATCTATATGCCCTATCAAAAAAAATCTGCATTTGTTCCTAGTGAACCTCATGATGGGCATTTCCAGCCCATTTCTGTGTTTTACTAAGCTCCGTTCAAACTCTCTTCCTGTCTTGAATTACTCACAATGTTCCTCCCAGGAGGAGCTCCCGGGCTGTCTGCAAACTTATTACATGTCCTCTACCGATTAGTTTGAGCCCTGGAAGAGTCCTTGTGCAGAAGCCCCTTATGTTCTGGTAACTTCTCTCTTGCTTTATTTTCTGGGTGCTTAAAGGCATGCTTCTGACACTGCCATCTGCAAAAACAATAAAAACTTTGCCCAAAGCATCTTACATGGAACCTGCCTCCCACTCCCTTACTCAGTGTCAAGTCTTTAATGTAAATCAGTGCGCTGCAGTGGAGCCAGTAAGTTTTTGTCTTGCTTTGAATTTGGATCACAACTCAGAAACGGAGGGAGTATGTGGCACTGGTTTCACACCAAATGGTAATTTTTTGTAACTTGGGAAACAAGCAGAAAGATTTAAGCCCGAATGGAACAAAACTTTAAAATCCTGAGATAGAACTTGGCTTGCTTTGGCTTAGTGCAGCTGTCACATGTCATTTCCATTTCCCAGGGCTTTTCTCCCTTCTAGTCTCCATTTATTGAAACCTGACACCAAAAGTTAGCTTTTTACCTGAAAACTGACCCTTGTCACTTTGCCTATGTCAAAATGTCTAAGCTCTGCTTCTTACCTTCCCTTGCCCCCTCCCATTTTTTTCTTTTGCTTCAAATTTGCTTCCTTTGCCCAACTGGGACAATTTCACTGTGAATACAGGTTATTCCAAGGAAATGCTTCCATTTAAAACTACTCCCTTAGGTCAACCAATTTGAAGACACTCTTATTATGGCTTGCTTTATGTGGGTCTCCCGCAACTTATTTCCTCCTGAAATCCCAAGCTGAATATAAGTGAATTACCTGTCTTTTTAATCAAGGAGTAATTTCAGCTGGGTAATAAATTGCCTGAGAAATCAATGTGGAAGGAGCTGAAGTCCACCCACATATCAGCCTCCAGTTTTGTGCTATTAATGCTCCCTACGAAATGTGTCAAAACTTTGTCAGCCTTCACTGTGTCTGCTTGGGGACTCTGTCTAATAACTAGGAAAATGAGAAGATAGTGGGGAGAGCGTGCCCACGGCAGGATCTAAGGCAAATGTCTCCTGGAGGCCAGTGAGCTTTGGCATAGCTGCTAGAGCCCAGCTGAGCCCAGAGCACCTGTGGGTCACATTGCCTTGTGTTAGGGTTGACACCAGCCCTAAGCACCTCATTGCTTCATCTGCAAGCAGCCAGAAACTCGATGGGCTCCYGAGATCAGGCTCTGAGAAGGCACATGGCCCTGAAGGCAATGTACCCTCCACTTAAGCAGCCTAAAAATCCCAGCTACCACTCTGGCAGGCAAGGTATGCATCCTGGAACAGTCCTTGAAGCAGTCTGTAGTGTGTGCAAGCAGCTCACCTCATTGCTTCTCAAGAGTTTCAGGCCTGTGTACATTTTTGCCAAAAAGCAGGGCAGAGGGATGAAAACCTCAGACCTTACAACCCCTTGTAAACAGCTGCAAGGAAATAGGTTGTGCTTCCCACTCAGCAAGTCAGTGACAACGCTCAGCCTATAGGGACCACCTTCTGTGTGAAGCCCTGTTTAGCTACCGTAAATCAGTCTCCTGCAYGCTGACTTACACCAGCTAAAGTCACAACCTCATGTCTGCACACAAGCGGAAGTGCAGGCAGCTGCCAGAGAAGGTGGTTCCCTCCTCCCAATCCCCCTTGCACTGGTTCTCCATTAGTGAATCAGACCAGCGAGCTGATCTGGCTGAAAATTGTTTTTGTCCTTAGTTCTCCTCTTCTCAGCTCCCTGATCTGGCTYACAGTGAGGATCCACTTACTGCCGGGAGAGACAGCAGGGACATGGGATTCCTTCATCTGGCAGTAGCCTGCATTTCCCTGACTTAGCCTCAGGATCTCAGCCTGGTCTTCAGAGAAATCGGCGTTCCATCATGGAGGACTATTTACCAGCAAAACAGAGACCTGCAGATACAGACACTTAATATGGTGCAGAAAAAGAGCAGCAAAGGAGCTGGAGCACAATACTGCAGTGACTCAACCCAACCAAGCTCAGTGGCTCAGGATGCGCAGGCTGCTGTGTCCCATCCAGCGATGAACCCAGCTGTCCCAAAGTTGAACAAAGCCTGCCTGCTTGCTGCATGTGATGTATCCCCTTCGTCCTCCTGCTGGATGCTAATGAACCAAAATAACTCCCTGTTCTTCCTCGCCAGCACTAAGCTGGAATCTTTTTGCGAGGGCGACTGCGACACTGTGACAGATGGCCAAGAAAGTGAGTGCTGTTTTTTATGTTACCTCCGTGTTTCCTCCTCTGCTGTCTCCTGCGCTGGAGGCGGTGTTTGGAGCTGGTGTGTGCTGCCAGAATGCGGCTGGCACCAGAGCTGAGAAGACAGCAGAAGGCTGGAGCAAGATGCTGGCAGCCTTGTTCACACTTCTCCCCCAGCTCTTCAGTGCTCTGTGATCTGCATCGAGGTCTTCTCCTAGGGAAGGATGTCTGTGTCAAAGTGGCTCGGGGTGTTTGCTTTTGCAAAGCCATTGAGCAGGCTCCCAGTGACCCACCTGCACTGACTGCAGGCCCAGTCTG
The DNA here is from genome assembly GCF_003343005.1 of Rhea americana. NCBI lineage: Eukaryota > Metazoa > Chordata > Aves > Rheiformes > Rheidae > Rhea > Rhea americana. The sequence goes on along the minus strand of NW_028186409.1, from coordinate 937,805 downwards.
TACTATTTTTTGCCCTAAAGAGCCAGATAAGGAAAACTAGGCTAGGGTATCCTGCTGCTAGTTGGTGTCTAATACTGGCTCCTCTTCCTACAGATCCAAATCTTAACTGCATATAGAAGACTCAGGGATAATCAAGGCTTTGAAAAAACCCAGTTTCTGGAAGTCCTTGATCTGCTACTGCCTATCCTCTGACCTTGCACGTGTCACTTAGAACCTCTGGCCAAGGGACCATGAGCCTTCCCTTCTTGGGCACAACATTTTAGAAGACAGCAGTGTTCAAGGAGAAGGGCTGGCCTAGTGAGAGATGGAGCCCTAGTTCCTTGATGTACACTGGAGATTAAAGAGAACGGTGGAGCTGCCCTGCAGGAAGAGAAGGGGAGCGCAGAGAAGCAGCATTTCCCTGGCAACTGCAAGCATCTCTCCCTTAGGATGTATGTACCTTAGAGACAGGGAGGCAGGCAGGTGCCCAAGCTGGGCCAGTGCAGGTGGTTGCTGYTCCACCACTGCGGTCAGTCTCCATGGCAGGAGATAGCTGCTCCTGCTGCGCTGATCAGCTGCTGGGACGTCAGCTATTTTTTGCAACCTGCCTGGTGTAGAAGTGACTGACATGCTTGGCACAGCACTCATCTGCCTCCTGCTTCTGCCTTGTTGCAATTAGCAATTTTCCCCCTTCTCCCTCTGTTTTTCCATCAGGCGATTTCATGCTTCTCTGCACTGGCAGTGGGGCAAACACATGAGCTGGGGTAGGCATAGAGATGGACTCGCAACAGCTCAGCAACAGTTCTCATGCCCTCCGTGCATGAGTCTTCCTGAATTCATGGGTCTGGCATTGACTGGTGGGGATCACCAGTGTTTAAGCCGGAGTCTCTTTTCCTTAGYTAGGCAAACTGAATACAGAAAGGGTAGTAAAAAATCGGTCACACCAGGAAACAGTTATGCACTAAACTCAAGTGTCCTGCCACCACATGGGCACTTCACTAACCAGACCCTCATTTGTTTCTCAAGAAGTCTGCCTGAGCTGGACAGTCTCCTCTTGGAAATGAGTAAGACAATGCGAACAATCTGAGGCAAAACCAACCTYCTAATGCCCATCCTGCCCTCAGCTCCTGACTCAGCTCACAGAGGACTTGACCCTCCCAGGATGCTTCCACTGTGAGCTGAAAGTCTGCCCAGCCTGGGGAGCCCCAAAGCGCTCCTCCGCACAGCACCTTCCARCCTCACCTGGTCCTGAGGACCAGGCAGACCATCAGGGATGGAARAGCAGGAGGCTGCAACTCTGCCTGCGGCTACTGCTGCACTGCACTCTCTGACTTGCTGCCACCTCAAAGCTAGGAGGGACAACTCAAGCCCCATCTCAAAATATTTAAAGAGAGTAAGGCAAAAGAGATGATGACAGGTAGATATATACGGGAGAGGGTGAGCAGGGCAGATAAAACAAAAAAATTCCATGGAGCAGCACAGGGTAGGGAGAGGCAGAAAGAGCTGGAGCAGCCTGCACCCACACATCCAGCCTCAGTCCTTCCCTGCAGCAAATGCACTGAAATGGAAATGACTTGCTATTTAGAGTGCCAGCAGTGCCTTCCGGCTCCCACGCAGAGCCGGTCTGGGCAGCTCCCTGCCCGCCCCCAGCCAGGCCTATCTCTGTGCCACAGAGGTCAGGAAAAACAGGGATGCTGCTCAGTGTGAAAATGATGTGGGGAGCAGGCTCGGCTTCCCCATCCTCTCTGGACAGCAGAAAGCCTGCAACAGGCAAGAGGTGCAGCATACTCAAGACTGAACACATTCTGCTGTCCTCGTCTCCCTGGGCTCCTCCATAGCCAGCCAGGGGCTCAGGAACAAAGCAAGGTGGGAGAAGTACAGGAGATGGACTGGGCAGGGCCACAAGTTTACTCTGACTGGCAGCACAGGCCAGGAAGCATTTCAGATCTCCCTGAAAGGCCTGGCTATCCTGCTGCAGGCCAATGGACACTATGTGGGAGTCACATGTGTGGGAGGGCAGAAGACAGATGTCAYAGTTCGTGACTCAGCATCTTTATTTACCCATTGGCAGAAGAAAAGAAACTTGATCCTACGCTCCCCTCTGCCCTGGCTASGTGGGATGGTAGGATTAAGCCCATTTTGTAGAGCTCTGGGCTATACAGGTGGACTTGGCATATCCTGCTGTTTGCTTCCATTGAGTCTACTCTGAGTATCATTTCTGCAGCACGGATCTCTGATGTGGCACTTTGCAGACTGGATTATGAAAGAGTTAACTGTCCCCTGGGAAGGGGCTGAGGCTGGCAGCAAAGCGATTATAAAGTCAATTAAGCAGAAAGCTTCTGGCTCTGCTCCAGGTCCCTTCCTTTCTTCTCTTCCTCCCTAGAAAGTGCAGAAGGATGGAGGCAGGACAGGGCATGGAGCTAAGTTCTAATACTGGCATCTCCTTGCTGGGCAAAGCCTGAGAGCAGCCTTAAACAAGCAAACCTGGAAAGATTTAAAGAGATGAAGCTACAGATCTGGGAAGTAAGTGCATTTTCAGTCAGGTATTTAGTTCCCTGCATGGCCCAGTCCAGTATTCCCCCCCACACACAGCCAAAAGGGCTGGCCAGACTGAGCATGTCAGGGCTCAGAGGCTGGCAGGACAACATCCTTTATACAGCTGTGTCCTGTTTTAGCAGAGCTGGCTCAGCGTTCCCAGTGGGTGGCCTCCTGACTGCCCCAGGAGAGCCAGACCTGCTCATTCCTCCTCTTCTCTCCCATGTGGTGCCCTGCCCACGTTCAGACACAGCAGGCTCCCAGAAGTCAGCCAGGCTCAAGTAAGATCAGTCAGGCACTTGTCTGTTTTCAGTTGTGCTCTCCTTGGCCTTTCAGAAAGAGCTGCCTCCTACATGGCTCCCACACTGCAGCACAGCTCGCTCCACAGGGCTGACCACAAGAAGAGCCCAAGTCTCCACAGAGAGAAACTGCCCATCACCTGGCTAAGGTCTGCGTCCCCAGGGCTGAACCTGCAGCACCTTGCAAAAAACAGAAGAGAAATGTTTTGAAGCAATACAGMATCTTTCTTCATTGCAGGTTCCTTGTATGTTTTCCTGGGCAGATGGAGCTGGATCCTGGTTAGATAATATGGAAATCCAGACAGGAGAGCACTCAGCATCATTTCCACCTGGCCCTGCTTGATAACTAAGGCAATTCAGCCATGCAATGTGTTTCTGTTTTCTCATCTGTAACACCAATGATGCCCGGCTTCCTTAGGTTTATGTGATATACACCTGAGGTCTGACACTGGCTGTTCCTCCATTCCCATCGCCTCAGTGGTCTCCAGACTTTATCAGACTTCTTTCCTATTTGTATCAGGGCAGCTAAACAAAATAACAGAACCTCCGGTGGCAGGAATATACACTGCCACTGCCTGTGGCAAGGAAGGGCTGCCTGCTCCCCTGGCTGCTCCCCCTGTGAGAGGCTCTTCACAAGTTAGGTAGAGGACCACATTCTACAAATGTAAACTCGTACCAGAAGTCTGTCAAATTGCAATTAGGGTAAGATGCTGCAAGTCAGCCACTACCTGCCAGCCAGCAGCTCAGTTAACTTGGGTCTCCWTGCAGTAGAATGAGGGCAGGAAGGACACCTGATGGTCCCTACATAACTGGACTTCCCACAGGAAAACTTGAGCATATGATGGATGTTGATTTGTGCACRTGCAGATCTGACGCTTTTGGGCCAGAACAGGTTTTACCAGGCACACACAACCTTGCAGGCACTGTCCTCTGGCTGAGTTATCCCAGAAGCTGCCATACAGTACAGATGCATCCCCTATTTAAAATTTGTTCTGTCCTCTCTTTTCTTTACTATTTGCTTAGAAAGCTGCACCTTGGATTGGATCTGGAGCCTGTAGAAYGTGCTTTGCCACAACTGACTCAGGAACACTATGGTTTCAGTCTTTCTCTTCCATGCCAGTGTGGGAAGGAATGGGAAACTAATGTGGCGTTTGTGTTGCAGCTTCTAACAGAGTTAAAAGAAATCAAAGAGCAAAGGTGTAGAACAACTCCTTTAAGAGGATGGACTACACTAGAAACCTTCAGCCTGGAAAAGAGTTCAGTGACAGGAAAGAAATAGGACTGAGGTTTGTAAAATCTTCAGATAGTGACCAGGCAACAAATATTGCTCATTCCTTACTCCTCAAGAACTACAAAGGCAGAACTTGAAAGAAACGAAAAATCAGCAGGTGCAAAAGAAATGTACAGCAAGGCTTTCACACACTACAGGACTCTCTCTGATCGCACAAGCCAAAATCACTTACTGTCTCGGGGTGGGGTGTGATGGAGTCAGTGCAAGCTCTTCAGGTCATCATGCCACAAGAAGATCCCTAATCAGCTGGCAGTGAGGTACTGTGTTTAAACAGAGATGGACCAGTCTAGCTTTGCCCTATTACTCACGTTTCTGGAAACAGCCCCTTCAGAGCACTGGCTTCAGAAACCTACCAAGCCAGATACCCTTCAGTGTGACCCAAAAAGCATGCTCTTATCCCCTGCATGCCGCTTTGCCCCATAGCTGGGATGAAGAGGCAGATCCTCCATGTGCCAGCTTGTCTTGGCTGACGCAGGGCAGGCTCAGTATTATTTTGGGACAAGACTTCCAAGAATAACCCCCCGCATCTGCCAAAGCCGAATTAAAATTTGCTGTTTTTTTGTCAAAATTTCCTGCATTAAGATAAACCAGTGACAAATTCAGAGTGTGCATTAAACACTGGCCCACGCGGTCTGGGAAACAAAGAGCATGAAGAACACTCTGATTCAAACTGTTGCTAGCTCATACACATTTGGCATGTCAGCTTTCAGAGGATTTTCTCAGAGCAATTTTTTCCAATTTCCTAATGACTCTAGAACATGAAATCTTATTAAAAAGCACTACAGTATGTGAGTCTCAGACTCAGAGTCATCCTAGATGTCCCAGAATTCATTCCTTACCATGCTCAAAGCAGTAGCATTCAGATCTGGTTAAGGACTGTGGAAAGCTACCGTGCAAGGCCTGCAGCTCTGTCTGATTCCATAGCAGGACTAACCTTGACCCACGAGCTGAGGTATTTCACCAGGACGCTGGAAGAAAATGTGTTCTTTGGAGAAGTGGCTGAAGCAAGACAGAGTTGCTTAGGCACACAGYCCACTGGAACAGCAGCCCTAGGGATTCAGCTCTAGGGATTCCTRAAGTCCACACACCAAGTTTTTTCCAGCTTTGGGAGGATCCCAACCTACTGCTTAGGGTGAAAAGCACTTGCTTTCTCTAGCCATAACTGGCACTTCCTTCAGAAAGCCTGAGTGCTTAGGCAGAGTACTCCTCGCAAACAGTGTCTGTCATTTTATCTGCTGGAGATTTCTCTCTCTTCCTGTTCCCTGAAATCCACATACCCCTGAGGATTCCTGGATGCAGTGGCACTAAACCTTTGTTCTGCTGATAAAAGGTCTGCACCTCTAGAAAAGTGAAAAGCGTGGCTCTCTGGGTGGTTCCCACTGAAGAGTTAAAGTGAGCTCTCTTCCTCCAGCTCACATGCTTACAATGTCACTGTCCCTGCTTTACTTTCAACTAGCTTCTCCAAAGTGAAGCCAGCAAACACAACAAGGCGCAATCTGCCCTCTCAGCTGTGTACAAAATGAGCCTTGTATTATCCTGAGAAAAAGTGCAAATGCAGGATCTAACTCTTTGCACCAAAATACTTCCACCTGACAAAGCAACAGATGTAGCTGGATTTTTATTAAAATCCATGTTGGACAAACATGGTCTGAGTTGGGATTTCCTTTTTGTCCCCAGGCTGTTGCTAGCTGTCCAGACTCCCTTACGCCTAGAGTTTAAGTTTCAATTTACTGATGCCAGACTTCATTAGAGATGTCCATCTTCTGGGATTTGATGCACTTCAGGTCAGATACTTCAAGCTTTTCTCTTGAAAGCTGTGATCATCAGGGATGACGCCAATCATGGCAGCTGGGGATGTGAAACAAAGCCTYCAAAAGAACCGAGTTTGTTAGCTATACCAGTTTGTGTCCATAGATTACAGCAGTAGGCATGAACCTTGCAACACTGGAGTCTAACCAATGCAGGGAACAAGAACAAAAAAAAAAGGCAAGTATGGGGACTCCTAGTGCTGTTCTTGCCCAGTTCCCACTGGCATCTGTGCTCTTTTTCACTGTTCCTGGTGGCCAGGCCAGATTCAATGTAGCTCAGGCAACCCCTTTACTCACTGAAGCACTGACAGTGACTTTGCACATGAATGAGAGTGCCAGAAAATGAAAGGAGTGATGGAAAGGGCATTGTGAGACCGTGCAAGGGAGTAAAGAAACCCCTTGGAAGAGATCAGAGCCAGGCACTTGTCTATGTCATGCACACACTCTAACCCTGGCAGCTCAGTCTGGAAGGAAGGACCAGTACCTCTCCACAGCACTGATTCTCTGGCTGCTCAGTCTGGGAGGGCGAAAACATCTCCACAGCATTCATTCCTGTTCACATCTATCTTGTCTATTCTAGGAAAGCTTGCCTAGAATTCATCTGCCTGAAGTGCCACACTTCACAGCTCCCTTCCCTTCCCACACAGAGCTCACCCAGCAGCTTGCTTTCTTACTCTGAATTAACACCGCTTCCCTGCCAGCCTCCCAAGAGCCAAGCTGTGCTAGAGAGGCTCTGTCCCGAAGGCAGGCAGGAATGCCTGCTTCCTAATTCCCACACCCACAGGGGCACACAGCAGGCCTAACCGGCTGCCTGGTGTTATCTTTGCTTGGTTACACACCAGGATACAATCATCAACAGCACCTCGAAACACAACAATCTAAGCATCATCAGTATCACACCAGCCTCAGGCAGYTGTGTCCTGCTGAGGGCAGGAAGAAGGCATAGGGACTAAAGTTTTATCAGGGCCTTTGCTCCCTCCTAGCCTCTGGTTTCCAAACAGGGCAAGAAGGGGCAGAATCTCCCAGATGTAAGACCAAAGGGTTCAGTGCTCAGGGCCAAACATCCTGAGGGGATCTGGTCCCAGACAGGTCCCAACCCACCTCTCAGAACCACTCTGGTGCTAGGCTGTGTGCAAATGTGGATTTTAAGAATAGCAGGTGGCTTGTGGCTCCCTGGAAGAGAGTCTTCACTCATTTCTGGCTTCTTGATTCAAAGATGGCCTTGGTCTCTCATGGATTATGAGCCAGCCCTTCCCATAGTAGAAAACCAATTTTTCCTGCTAGATCCCTGTCAGAACAACAATTGCAGCACAAAGGTGAGACTCACTGAACTGCCTCTCTCCAGAGAGATCTCAGGAAACCACCAGCCGAGAACAAGTTCAGAATCTCACCTGCTTTTGGGACGCAAGCCAGTGCTCATTAACGAAAGAAATGTACTGATCCAAATACAGAACCACGTCCTACTCTGAGACAGATCCAAGCAAATACTTAGTAGTGAACAYTTCTACTATGGAATACACAGAACAGTTATTCAGGAAATGTATCAGGGACCGCATGGGGTGGTGTGCGTGCAGCGAGAAAGACTGATAAAATGAGATGTGGAAAGCCAGAGAAAAGGGAATGGAGAAGTGGCCATTTGGGAATACACACAAGGAGAGCCTAACAAGCCAAGAAAAGCAAGTGAACAGACTAGAACAAATGTAACTGGTAAGATCATGAATGCTTCTGCAGCAACCAGTCTTTTGCATGAATAGATCGGAATAAATGAAAACTCCAACAAGTCCAACGTTCAATCTTCATACATGGGATCACGCAACCCACTCCCTTCTCCTAGAACTTCATTTATACAGAATTCAGATGACCAAGTTCAGCACTTTTATCTGCTCTTAGTGATTGGATTAATGGCAGGGCAGAGGAACGCTTGCATTTGTAGAAATCTTTGTCATCAAATGACCAAGCCAAGTGAAATCAAAGGTCCATCTGGCCCAGAACCTTGTTTTTGATCGCAGCCACAGGCAGATACCTGAATAATCAAGTAAGCATGCATGACACTTCTCCCAAATATTTTCCCATCTCCCAATTATTTTCAGACTTCCTAAGCTGGATGTGGTTTCGTTTAGTAAGTCACTGTGGATTTTCCTTCCCTGAACATTTCTAGTTTCCTTCTGAATGTATGCAAACTTTTAGCATCCAAACATCCTGAAAAAGAGCTCCCCAGTCAACTCCCCCTGCATGTAAAGTGGTCCACCTGGAAGCTTACTTCAGCTTTGGCTACCAAGAATGGCACTCTCACTACTGTCATTTTAATAAAACAAACTGCAGTTTGGTGGATGGCCTAGGCCAGAGTTTTTGGCAGGTGCTCTTTCAGGCAGCTGTAATCACTCATTTAAATCTAATTTATTTTTATTTTATAAAGCTCCATAAGAACACAAAAGATTTCTTTCCTGCATCTCACTGGAATTGTGTGCAGATTGCCATGGCAACCACGCCAGAGATTTTGTGGTCCCAAGCCCATCTTAGTGGTTATTAGATATCTGTGTAATAAATAAATATACATATATATAGCTCTGCTTTCCCATCTGTCTGCTCCATCTGCTTATTTATAAGTTAAATACAACCAGTTAGCTCAAGCATGGCTGCTTCCTCTTTCTTGTGGGGTGGGCTAGGATGAAAGAAATGGCGATACATCTGTTTGTTGGTGGTCACGGAAGCAGTGGAGGCAAGGAAGAATGTAAGACTTAGTGGTAGACATGAACCTGATCATTATGCATGGAAAAGCCTACTAACTGTGATGACAACACCTGCAAGGTTAATCTATTTCTTTCTTGCAGCCCAAGCCCCTGCCTGTGATGGCTGCACTACCTGCACTGTGGGCTGCCACACATACAGGAAGCCTACAAAAACATCTGTCATGCATGCAGAGTAATTCCGGCCATATGCCTGGCCAGTCTGGTGCAGTCAGGGTACAACCTCATGAGACTGCACATATGCTGAAACATCTATCTGTTCACACCAAAAAACAGTGATGCAGCACAACCTACAGCTAACTCTGGGACCCAGGAGCACTGGCTAGTGGGGACCTGGCAGGGTGCCCCCAAAGATACGATGGAGATCCTGCTTCTGCAAGTCTCATCTTGTCTGCTTCCTCCTATGTCCTTTACATCTTCTGTGGAGTGGTGAGATGGTGCTGGTGTCGTCTTGCCGAGGTGTACATTGGATACCTAGAAAAACTGGGGCTTTGTCTTGGCTCACCCATTACCAATYATCTCTGAGGTATGAAGGGGAACAGAAGCCCAAGGGGATTCTGCCAATACAAGCCTTGTTTGYTCTTGGCTTGGCCGCATCTTAACCCCAGCAGGCTGGCTCTCCTGCCCCAGGGACACGCGGGAAGAGTAGTCAAACTTCACAACACTGCACAGTTAACAGGAAACTCATTAGGACTTTCAGGATGCACCAGCCATGTTGCATCCATTAAGATGCCTTTCCACCTTCCAAAAATAAAGGGATAGAAGGATCATGACACTCCCAAATACACTGTTCCATGTAACAGGAAGAAAACAGTACTGAGATCTCTGTGCTGAACTGACCCTGTTTCTCCCAACAGTCCATTGTTCATCTGCCTTAAACTGGAACCTGCKCCAATAGCTATCTGACATCCTCCCCCATAGGGGAGTCTAATTCTTTCTAGCAACACATGCCTTTCCTGCCCACCCCCACAGCCKCTGCTGGGAGAGAAGCATGAATTTCCAGCCTCCCAGCTCCCTTGCATTAAGCTGTCGGTTGTTAATTATAGCACTGCATTCCAGCTTGATGTTTCTCAGGGACCCAAACCACACTAACAGACACTGTAAGCAGCTCCCAACTGAATTGTCTGTGAGCCTAGGCTAGAGCTTAGCCCATGTCTTCATCATCCATGGTGAGGCATTCCCTGTCACTCCAACCGCTCTTGGTAGACTTGACCACCACCTTGCATCGTAACACCTGTAATCCAAGCTCTTACTCTACTAACCTTTCCCACATACTGGCTGGGAGCCATAGCTTTAAGGGATGTTAAATTGGTCTTGCCCTCCTCAGTAGTCTAGACAGAGATAAACATCTCCTTGCCTAACCCCCTGCCTGCTCTGATTCTTTCAGTGAAGGAGAAAAAGGCGAGGAGGGTGTTGCACAGCCTCATCTAGTTGGGGAGGSCTGAAAGTTCAGAGCAGACAGTAACCCTCCCAGTGTCCTCTGCTGCTATGTCATCCTGCTTCCAGGCGGCCTACAGAACAAGGCTAAAATGACTCTCAGTCCCACCAAACTATTTCTCCCTAGCTGCAAAAACTCTACTGCTTTTCTGTTAAGCCAAGCAAATGAAGTACCTCAGTCACATAACCATGACCAAGCTTGGGGGACTTGGCACACCCCCCTCAATGCAGAAGGGGTTGCTAAGCAGTTGCTAAGCAAGTGGTCAAACCAAGTGAGAATAAGCAAGTAAGAAACTGCTATGATGTCTCTGCTTTCCAGCTTGTAGCAACATCCTCCTGCTAGGCTGCCCTCAGAACACGCACTGGAGGCTTGTCACCCATTTGCCTCATGTGACYGCAGAAACATCTGCTTCAAAAGCAAGAACAAATGCAGTGATCAAGCAGTTTCAACTTGCTCAGGGAAAGAGCATGGAGAAGAAAAAAAGGGAGAGTAGACAGTAGCATGGCAAAAGGCTTGAGCCACGCGTTTTCTTACACAAGACCCTGTTTCCCTCAACTATGGGTGAAGAGAGATGYCATTTCGTGCAGCTTCATTTTCAGGAGAATCAGATTTAAAGACTCAAATGGGCTAAAAGAAACTCAAAAGATAGCTGAAGAGCACTTCAGAAAGCACCTACCTCTGGCAGCACCTTCCAGCTACAGTCACTTGAGCTTGTGTCCTGCTGGAGGAGCAGTATGAAAGGCAGCATGACCCAGCAGCTCAAGACAAGAGAGGTCTGGCTATGTACCCTCTGCCATACTTGACTAGCTGGAAGTGTTTTTCGCAACACCTACACAACAAGCACCGTAAGAGGGTTCACAGCATGCTTAAAAGGATGTAACTCTTCTTAAAAACAAGAAAAAACAAAAAATAGGCAGTAAGTGATAAAGACGAAATAAGAGAGAAAAACAAGAATTGAACTACACTAAGCCACAACTTTAAGAGTCTGGTAGCTGAGGACAATCTCTTAGACTAGAAAATTTGGGGCTGTTATTAAGCTCTTATGTGCTTTGTGTCATTTGCATAATAAACCAATGGCAATTATGATTTCATCTTGAATAGGCGCTATTTTAATTGTGACTTTGCCTTTCCTGCTCAACAGTAATTGGTAACATTACAAAGGAACAGCAGAGCAGGAAGGCTGTTGACTCCAGCCTTTCCTTCCTCCAGCCAGGTCACATCCCCCACAGGAGGCTGACACCACCCCCTTTTTCTCCTTTCCTCCCCCTAACTGGAGCTTTTTACAATACAAAGCAACAACTGCTGCGGCTCTAGCAGAGCTACCCGAGCGGCAACCCCCGCTCCCCGCCACTCCCTTCGGCACAACCCTCCCTCAGAGCAGCCACCTCCTCCCGCTCAAACCGCTCCTCCGCCCCACAGCCCTCCAACGGCCCTAACGGTCACCCGGAGGTGYCGGGAGGCGGATGGGTTAGGGGTGTTTATATACCCTCGGTACGATGCGGCCGAACGGGATTGGCCAGGTAGCCGGAGAGCGGCGCTGGATTGGTCAGAACGCGGTCCCGGGCTTCGATTGTCACGTGGGCAGTGCCCTCACGGGGGGGGGGCGGGGGGTTTGCCGCGGCGGGGAGGGCTCGGAGCGCCTGAGGGCGCCGGGACGTGGCCGGACCCGCGCCGCCCTCAGCGCCCCTTGCAGGCTGCGAGCGCCTCCGAGGCAGTGAACCATGAAGGAGCTTTGCGAGTGAGGGAGATGGAAGTACCTTAGGAGTCTTGGAATCACCAAGAGCTGGGTGGGGAGGAGGCAGGATGGCTGCCAGAAGTACTCAGCAGAAATACTTCATGGCTCTCGTGATGGAGGCTGGAGCCTGCAGTAGAAATTAGTTGACACTTGGTCTGGGAGTGGGATTCACAGCCTTGGATAGAGTCCAAGCCCCTTCTCAAGTTTGGATTTTGGGCCCTAGTAGAGRAAGTTTTACAAGGGCATTTCTACAGAGCTAGACTGGCCCATAGTGTGGCCTGTTGCCTGGATTCYTTCTTGCCCAGCTGATGGAAAGGAAGGGTGTGTGTATTATACAGTGAAGGAGTCTGTACCTCTTACAATAACTTAATTCTCTGTGTTAGGTACTCTAATATCCAAACTAAAGCMTTTAGGCTGCAAATTACACTGATTTTATTTCAATGGACATGGACACCTGTTTCTCAACATCATTTCATGGACTGGTAGCTGTGTCATACTTCCTGGGCCCGCCAGTTCTTCAGAGGAGTGTTCATGGCTTTCCAGATGTCCCTCTTTACTGTCCTCCACCCTCTCTAATCTGTCTACACCYTTTAAAGCATGATGCTCAAAAGTGGACACAGTCTCCAGCTGAGGGCTTATGGTCGTGGAGCAAAGCATGTTGATTATCTCCTCCATCTTCAGATGATACTCAGCAATCRTGTCTCTTTGGATATGGACAAGCAGACCAAGATGATTGTAGTGGYGTTTTTTGGCTTAGAAAAAAAAATGCACAGGAACATTTTTAATTAATTGCAGAGCACTGACAGCAGCTGGTAAGATAGTCCTTGGCCCCATCAGCCTTCTGATGATTAGTTAACTCTACTGCACCTGAAAAGACGGAGCAGCTGTGTGGTTATTTCTATGCTGAAGAAGTTCAAAGTGAATCACTTCTATGATTTTACTGTCTGCAGACAAGAATCTCTGCACCTCTGCTCATTTCTTCAAAGAGTACGGTCTCAAGCTCTCAGATCAAAGCATTGTCACACACTGTTCTGGGGAATGGGCCTTCTCCTCCCCCTTTTAGTACATTAAGCATCATCTGCTTCTTGTGCTGGCTGAGCTGGTTGTTAGTTAAATGGCAGGGGTTGCCTGAGACAGGGTGTTATGTGTGTGTATATATGCTAGTATGTTCACAGAGGCAGGTGGTACCACAACAGATTATCCTTGGTGTTGCTAACTAGGCAGCAGTGTTTCCTGGAAATTGCAGCTGTTCTGTGGTCCAGCAGGAGTCCTCACCCATGGCTGGATTGTGGACTGTAAGAGAGACTGAAGGAGACAGCACAGGCTGCTGAGGACAGACTGAACAGCAGGGCCTCATGCCAGTGCTGATGCTAAAGCTGTTGCTGCCTTCAAAATTCATTTTCAAGACACCTCTTTACACAGCTCCCTTGGGGCTCACACGTTCTTCTGCACCTAAGCTGATCAACATGACTTCATCCCAAGAGGCTGGCCAAATTTGGCTCTATACAAGGGAGGTTTTATGGGCTAGAGGCTGCCCTGATATAGAACAGTAGAGATCCAATGAGCCAAGAGCTGCATTATGTTGGTAAATGCAATCTGAAGGATCTTTGTTATTGATTACCATGTAAAATTTGTATAAAATTGAATATTTTGCAGTTGAAACTGCTTTAATGAAGAACTGTTAGTGAATAGTCTTACCAGGCAATTCTGAAAGGACAGGGATTTGAATTCATGGGTAGGATCTTTAAAGATCAGTAGCGAAGAGGGATTTTTATAAAAAGAAAAATTTTAAAGGCTGAGGAGGGGGGAATTGTATCCTAAGCTGACCACAGTGTGAACATATTGGATCACATCCCTTCTAATTAGAAAAGCAATCCGAGATTATATATATCGTTCTGTGAGAAGGCTGTGCCAGATAATATTTTTTGTCCAATTTTGAAGCTGATTAAACTCCAGACCAAATAAAATGGGCATCATATTTCCCAGGACCCTTGAATAGGGATACTACTGTGCAGTGGATAGTTGAAATCCAAGATAATCCTGGAGTTGCAGTGAATTAATACAAGGCTGTTGCCAAGGCATTTATATCTCCATTGGATTTTGCAGTTTTAACTAAAAAGCGAAGAAAGAAACAATCCCAGATACTCAAAGAAGGGCCTGCTTAAGGCTAAGATTACACAAGCAGGCACAGGAACTGCAAATTGTAAACTGAACTTGCAGTTAACTTGAGATGGGAAGTGTAGTATAAACTGTCACAAACAACAGCACTCATAGTATTTCCCCATGATCATTTTGTTTTTTTTTTTTCATAAAATCTCTAGTCCAATGGTCTCTCAAGTAGTTACGATTGTCAGATATGTTTTAGAAGAAGTGGTTTTATTCAGCAATCCCAGATGAAGTTCTGGAAATGCAGGTCAAAAATATGATAACATAATGGTCAGTAAGTCAGTATAGCTTATTTTACAGGCTATCAGTATCAAAAGAAACAGTTCAGACCTAGTAATGTACTGTTAAATTCAGCAATGGACTGTCATCTAAGTATTTGAGCAGATACATAAATATGCAAGGAGCAAATAAAACAGGAGAAAACTTGAAACAGAGGGACTGTGAGTACAGTTAGTTGAGCCTGACAGACTGCAAGAAAGACCTGAGAAAAGCTGTCTGCAATCCTGTGTAAATGCTTTCTTCTTTTGGGGGTCCTCTGTGTAACAAGAGAACGCTGAGCTTGTCACTGATGGCTGCAGATATACYGGATACACTGCCCTTCTCTCCAACACCCGCCTGCCTTAGCTTTGCTTTACCAGGCAGCACAAAATGCTTATCAAAAGCTAGACCTTAGCTTTCTGCTTTTAAATCCACCTCATCATGGGAAAAGGGGGTGGAGGTGAAGGGGCCTGTGAGCCAGATGAGGGGGTCTTTCATGCTTCTCAGCTGGTTTGGCCTTACTAGCACAAATAGCAGCCTCAAAGGAGTTTGGGTTGCATTTTGCTTCATTACTGGAGCTGATGTGCTGCAGCCTCCCTAGGACACATCCTGGGCCCAGGAGAGATACCTAATGAGACATCACATGAGCCCACTGGTCCTGCTGGCATTGATTGGGAAAGGGAGCTGGTCTTCAAAGGACGCTACTTGCTACTGTTTCCTTTGTTCTGAGGAAATCTCCCCAGGTCATTAAAACCATTGAGCCTGTGAGTCTCCAGACTGGAGAAAAGCACAGTGTGAACACTGAAGGCAGGGTGGCCCTCCTGAGAGAAATTCACTGCGGGGGGATTCAGATTGTTCAGCACTGGGGAGGCTCCTGCGGTGCTGGAGAATTACACTGTGCTTGCAGGGGCAGCTATGAGCTGCTACCTGCAGTGTCTGAYGGGCTTGGCTGCTTGCAGAGGCCAAGCTCATCTGGAAGCTGTCAYGCCGATGCTCTGTGCTACCTGGACACGCTGGCTGCTCTGCATTTTGAGGCCAACCAGTAGTGGGCAGGGGTGGTGGCAGATGCCTCCTGAGCCCAAGGCAGGCATAGGGATGGATGAGCTCCCCTTCTGGAGGAGTCTTTCTATCACTACTCACGTCAGAGTGAGCTGAGGGCAGTGAGATGCATGACCTTGGACCTTCTGTTAGGGCCAGATGGACTTCCTCCCCTAGGAAGTCCCTGAGTGATCAGACTTGAATGTGGGGATCTGCCCTTTATGTTAATACTCCAGACATTGGACTACGTACCCTCTCCAGAAGTCTGCAGATAATGCCTTGCCTACAACCTTTGGAGACTTCTCATGTCTGCTGAGCTGATGCCTCCTGGGCCTGAGACTGGGTCTTTGCCCTGCCTGTTATGCAATTACCCATCCCCTGCAGAAAAGAACAATCCTGAGTTTTTCATGCGCAAATGTATCTCCTTTGTGGCAGGTTTCCTTTCCTTGTGAGCACTGCACCTCTCTGTGCTATTTCCCATTCCCATGCGTGTTTACTAAGGACAGAGAGTCTGTGGTCCCTTGGCTCCCTTAGACCCCCAGCAAGGGGTGTCCAGTCCCAGCAAAGGGTGCTCTGGTGCAGGAGGAAGGTTTCMATGATTATTGTGAACAAGTAGAAATGAAGGGTTACCGTGGAAACTGATATGCAATCAAGGGCACAACTCTGCACTGCGTTACTCCTCTTATTCTCCCTTTCCATGCTGTGTGGGATCAGTAAAGGCCTTGTTCTGTATCAAGGAGTTAATGGCAACTGAAAAATAAGATCTGCTCTGAATATGGCTTTGGTTCCTACTCTCACTCATCCAGCTCTCCTTCTCAGGTCCCAGCTTTCATTTCACTGGGCTGAGTCTGGATTCAGACAGAACTGCATGAGAACAGAAGTGTGGCAATGATTTAAGTGCAGAGCCTCCCATCCCTGAAGCCAACATGGATATTCCAAAATGCACAAAGCCAGCATGTATTTTGGACTACCCAAGCACTGCCAGTTAAAAGGAGGATGAGGGAAGAGGTGTGTTTAAGGAAAGGTGCTTCACAGCCCTGTGCAGGTGGGATGAGAAAAATGATGACTTGTTCCCAGGGAAGGAAAAGCAGCCAGAAGCCAGAATCACCAGTATGAAAGTCCACTATAATGTAGAGACCCTCACACCTCAGAATTCAGGTCTACCCTTTCCTATATATTTCCCAAGACTTCCTAGYGCCCGTCTCCCATCCATCCCAAGCAACTCCTTCCTATTCTGCCTTGGAGACCTTCCAGTCCATCTTGGAGAAAGTAATGTTTCTACCTGGCATAACTCGCTGCAAAGCGTTTGCTTTACCTGCTTCTGTGGGTTACTACTGAAGGGAAGTGGCTGAAATGTTCCCATGCTCTCAGCCTGTCCCTGTGGCACTGGGAAGTGAGGTTTAGCTTAAAGCACTGTATTAAGTCCCTGCAGCATTATGYTACTTGATTTGCTGCCCTAATCTTGAATTTATTGGGGAAGTGAAAGCTCCACTGGGCTGGGTTCAATGGCCCAGAGAGAACTGGGCAGCAGCTTTACTCAGAATTTCTGCCTGTGCTATGTAAGATTGACTTTGAGACCTCTACATGTTTTACAAATATATATGAGTTTCACCATATTTTTCATCCTGAGGAGAAAACATCTCCCTGGATGTAAAACTGAGGGGTTTGGTTCTTTTATACTGAATACTTTGTCTTTCCACTTTGAAATTAATGTTTCTACTTATCCTATACTGTTTTGGTTTTCATCTGACCAATCAAAATTTCCCCTTGCTCTTTCCCATAATCAGAGTTGATCATGTTGTTCCAACTGAAATTCAAATATTTCGGAGTAAAATTCTTGATCAGATATATATATATATATTTTTAATAGGAATTACTGAGGGACCTTTGGAAGATGAAACTTTGGTTCCTAAGTTACTTCTGAAACGTTTCTCTTAGGTGCATATGTGTGCACAGAATTGCCCTGATTTCACAAAAGTTCTTTTAGGATACAAGAAACTGAAGTCAAGGTAAATGAGTAACACAATATTTGCAAGCTGATTACTCCCAAACATTTCATTTTGGTTAAGTAGCAGTGTAGGCAGATGAAGGGAAATGATTGYGCTGCTGCCACTTACTGAGTTACCACCCCACACCAACATGCCCTTCGCAGCATCTGGAAACCTGGTCTTTCCCTTAGATCCCAATCCATAGTGGAGCTTGAACACATGCACATGCTTATCCTGACACAGACATCCCCAGAATGCAGAAAATAATGTTGCTGCTTACAGATTTCAGAATTAAACCTAGAAGGGGAGCATTCTTCTTCTTCTTCTATTTATTTATTTATTTATTTTTGTGTTGTATGGGGCAGCAGCACCAGAAAGGCAGCTGGGTATTAAACTCTGACATGTTGCAGAAAATAGCCAGGAACCTGCAAAATGTGATGAACTGAAAGAGATTTTTGACTGGTCAGAGAGACGTGTGCTAGGCACATCTGCCCGTGTGCAGCTGTTTCACTGGCTGGACATATCTGCTTATTGCCTATTGCCAGGTTATCTGCCCCT
Organism: Rhea americana; assembly: GCF_003343005.1. NCBI lineage: Eukaryota > Metazoa > Chordata > Aves > Rheiformes > Rheidae > Rhea > Rhea americana. The sequence continues at coordinate 919,965 of NW_028186409.1, read as the reverse complement.
GCCAAATCCCCTCCATGGCCCAGTTGTTTGAACCCTCCTGGAGAAGACTAGTGCTGCTAGGTCTCTACTGCCAGCGAATGACTGATTTGAGTATGAGGAATCTTTCTGCTTGGCCTTGTGCTCTGTCCTTGACTGCAGGGGCAAAATGGTGTTGGGAGCCAGCTCCCCCCTCATCTTTCCTCATGAACTAGCAGCACAACCCATGCAGCCTGAGATAGGGAGCAGTCATGATTCCTGCTCACAGCTCCTGGTTCAGGCCTGCTAATTACACTTGTCTTCAAGATTTATCAGAAGGAATCTGTTCTCTTTGAGCTGAGCTGTGGAGCTGAGCTGGGCAGCAGCTGCTGCTGCCTTCTCATCCTAGCCCCTGCCAAGCAAACAATCTCACTACGTGTTGTTGGGCCTCTCTAGGATGTATGTAATCTCCTCAGGACCAGTGAGTGGACATTACCTTTGTGTCATTAGCTTAGTTATGGCTGCAGCCCTGCTGATGTGCAGGTTCATTGGAAAGGGTCTTTTCATAGCTCTCTTGTGTCTGCTTCCACTCAGTTTAAGACAAGATCAACTGGCTTGTGAAAGGGGAGTATCATGGGGTTGCTTCCCCATGGGAGAGCAGGGATGCTTTTTGTCAGCATCCTGCCCTGCTGTTTTTGCAGCCCCCTTTGGGATTTTACAGAGGGAGAAAGCTGAGACTGACTGAGGTGACTGGGCATATCTGGACTGTGAGAGAAAGGGAGAGCCAGAGCTGCTTGGTCCCTGTACTTGGTTCCAGTGCCTCAGGGAGCTACACACAACCTTCTGCCAGGGACTTTGTCTTCAGCTTTGCAGAGCAGCTCTAAAATGGTAGACCCAGAACTGGTCTGCCCATTCTTCCCTTTAGCTATTTCCTCTAGGTTCTCCTTTTCCTGTTTCAGAGGACCCGAAAGCCAGCACTCTCATTGTTTTTCCTTCCCTTCACCTTGCCGATGCCAAAGCTGTGTTTAATCACCTACCGTGGTCCTATCTGGAAAGGGTCTGAGAAGGAACAGAAGCACCATGGAGCTTTATAGCAAGCTGGTAGCCCCCCTGTCACCTCTTCTCTGTACTTCCCACTTGAATATGTTCACCCCCCTCTTCCCTAGCCTTGGACTTTACATACACCTGACCCCTTCACTGCATCTTTCCCCCCCTTTCCTCAGTCTCCAGTGTAGCTCCTAGTATTCTTTTTCATTRACTGGCCATTGCTGGACCTTCTGGTCTGCAAGCCATTTCTTCCTCCACTGGGCCTTGGCGAATGGTTGTTAGTCCACACTTTCTGCTAAAGAAGTTTTTTAGGACCCCATATTGCTTCTGAGACTTCCAGAGTAAATACAGAGCAGAACCAATGTCACTACTCTGAGTGTGCTTCTTTCCCTCCCAGAAGCAGAGCAAGCACCTTCTCTTACTTGGATTTTTTATCTGGAGCTCATCTCTGCTAAGGCCTGCTAGGAAGCACCCACTCCTGGGACAGGCCTGCACTGTGCTGGGGCTGTGCCTCTCACACTGCGTTGCTGCCCTCTCCTGGACTTTCCAACAGCCGCTGGGCTCAAAAARTGTAAAGATGATAAATATCTTCTTTGAGGCTACAGAGGTGGAAATCTTTTCAAAGCCTTATGTCCCTCCTGTTGCAAAGCCTGGCTCTGAAAATGAAGAGATTTGATGGTGAGCTTTCTCCTGCCCCATTTTGTCAGCCTGACCCGAGCAAATGCTCTGGCTTAAGCTTTCCCTAAGGGCTCTTCTTTCAGGTGTGTATARAAAAGTGGTATCAGAAGGGAACTGAATTGTTCCTTAATGCAAGACTGACTCCCTGCCTCGGAAAAAGATGCCTTCCATGACTTACAGAGAAACAGTTGGTTCAACCTGTGTGATGGATTCCCTCTGTGTAACCCCCAAGCCSCTCTGTGTTTGGAGCTTCCATGACTGCAGAGAGATGGAAATAGAAGCCACTCTTTATAGCAAAAGGAAGTCACATATCTTGGTTGTAGTCAGAGCTATTTGGGAAGGAAAAGTGAAAGGTGGAGGAGAAAGATGTCTGTATTCTTCATTGCTTGATACTTCTGCAAGTATGGGGTTAGTTAGGGACACCCACAAAATGGACAGTAGTGGCTGGAGGAATGCTCTTCCTCATGCCTGTGCATGTGGGAATCTCAGAAAGTATCCTTTATGTCCGACACTATTGGCACAGGAGATGTCTTATTGGTCACATCAGCAAAATAAGAGGTCGTTGCAAGGGAGGGAACTTCGTGCATCTGCTYCATGTCAGCCCTCTGAGATGCACTAGGGCCCAGGGAGATGGTGGGATTGGCAGTTGCAGCAGCAGGGCCAGCATGGCGGCTCTGCTTAGAGATCCCAAAGAACTTGGTCACCATCTCCATCATTTTGGCGGGTTCCTTCCTCCTGGAAGCATTTGGAGAAGACATCTGGCGCTGTTGGTGGGTCCAGTAACAGTAGCTGCTACAGAGAGACAGAAGCCCGTAATAAAAAAATGGGAACTGACTGCTAGGAAGCAGCACCAGAGCCCAGGAGCTACCTAGCACCAGCTTCAGGGCCAAGGTTCCCAGGATCATATCTAACAGCTTCCTATATGGCTGCATAAACTATTGCCAGGGGTTAGCCCCCCTGTTGATATGCTGCACCCCTGTTCTGGCCTACCGCCTCTTGCCAATGTCATAGTGTTGGGCTCAGGGTCTCCTTCATCTCCCTTTCCAAAGAGGGTGGCTTTCCCTGTAGAGCTGGGGACCTGACACCAACAAACTGCCCTRGAAGTTCCCCATGCTGGAAGAAGGAGCCGAAGCCCTCCTAGACTTACAGGATGAGGAGGAGGGTGATGGCAAGTAGTGGTATCACGATGCTGAGAGTCAGGACTGGGATCCTGCGCATAGTAGGGACAGCTGAGGAGAGACAAATGGGTGGAGATTTTCTCRGAGAAGTCCCACTGCTACAAACCTTTGAGATAATCCAGGTGCTAATGCTCCCCAGCCTTAGGGCTAAGCAGGGGTGGTAGGTCCAGGGCCTGCATTACACCTGGCACTGAGGTTATTAGGGCTCAAGGCTAGTCAGAGACACCAAGGTGGAGAGAGTGATCAGATTCCTCAGCATTGGCCTGGTATTGGAACAGAGAGAGAGTTGTGATCTTTTCAAAGAKGATGATGGAACAGAGGAGATAGCTGTCTCCAAAGTGACCCCCAAGGGCTGTAGATGTTGCCATAGCCAGCAATTGCATAAGATGTTCCTGGGGAAGCTCTTCGGGGGTCCTAGTTAGTGTTTACCCTCAGTTCAGAGCCCCTCAATCCCTTCCTTGCCCTGCTCAAGTAGCAGATGATCTGCGTACCCTGCTCAGCCTCTTCTTCTTTCACGCAGTTCTCCATGGAGCTGGTGCCTATTGCCCTGGTGATCAGGCCTTCCTTACATGGTGTACACCAAGCCATACCATAGATCAGGTTGTAGGTTCCAACAGGGCATGGGGAGCACTGGCTGTCCTTAGGAGGGCTGAACATCCCTGGTGGGCATACGACTGAGGAGAGGACACATAGAAAGGCCCTTCTGAGCAAAGGCACTGGCTGCCTGATAAGAGTGCATTCAACTCAGAGTAAGGGAAATTGGGCCCTGACACTCAAAGGCTCAGAATTACCCATCCACCATATTCCCTGAGCTGGGTGTTTATGGGGAGGGCAGCAAGGACTGCTGAAGAGACCCCARAACAGTCATGCATGGTAAAGGGAAGAGACAAGCGGGGAGGGAGAATGGAGGGAGGACAAAAGGGCTGTGGACTCCTGGCTCACTGCAACAGTCGAGGCATCTTTGCAGCTGCTTGGTCTGTCCGTAGCCCCCACTGCAGTGTTCGGTCTCTAGGAAGCCGACAAACTTGTTGGTAAAAATGGCATGGGGGATATCAGCTCCAGTGACGTGGAAGGACTTATGTTCTTTGAAGAACTTGTTGAGGGCGAGCTGGACCTGAGGAGGGTAGAGCAGGCAATGGTGGGCAGAGGTCAGAAGTGCACTGCCAGGACTCTAGAGGGGAGTTAAGGTTTTGTTGCATGGAAAACATGCTCCCAGCACTGTAGCTCTGGGCCTATGGAGAGTGTCCAGCTCTAGTGTGAAAGGCAGGCACAAGAGTTCAGTGCACTCACCTGTGCTGGGAGTTGAACCTGGGGAGACAGGCACTGCATACAGCCTGAATGGGAGGCCCCAGKCTGGGCCCCAGGGAGACTGAGCATACCCTCAGGTAAATTGTCCTCCTCTTCATGCCTGCACTGGTGAAGATGCCTGAGCTTCCCACATCCAGGCTTAGAGGAGAGTGCTCCTCGCCTTGTGCAGATGCACACACAGACATCACGTGCCCTGCTCCTTCCTTGTAGAGTATGCTGGCCCCATGGCTCACCTGCCAGAGGTTGTGCTGGACTGTTCTGTGGTAGCAGTCTGTKACCGTCTCTGGGTCCTGGGAGTTGCAGTGTTCATCCCAGTGGGGCCCAAACAGGGAGACTAAAGAATGGAGATTGAATAGTGTGGCTCAGGCAACACCAGCTCCAACAAGAGACTGGCAGAGCCCCAAACAATTGACAGGCCACACTGGGAAGGACTAACTCCTTGTAACAGGTGGCAGTGCCAGAGATGTAGCCAGATCAGACCTTGAGATCTGTGGCAATTATAAAACCTAAGCTTGGAAAGGGAGAATAGAATGGAGGAGTTATGGCTCTCTACCCCCAGTTCTAGCCATTTGACATTGCTGTCTTCCCCAAGACCCTAATTTCACTACTCCTGCTTCAGCCCTGTACTGTCATCCTTCTCCCCCTCTAAGCACAAACTTCAGTGCCTGAACTCTGCTCACTGTATTCCACTACCTCTGTCATTCCCTGTGTCCTCTCTGCCATGGTGCTACTGCCTGTGACTCTACCTTGTAACTGTACTTGGACGAAGACCTCTTGCAAAGGCTCATTCAGCGTGGGGAAGCAGGAGGATCCTGTGAGCTGGAATCTGCAGTGCAGCTCAGCAGCCAGGTAGCTCAGGCTCTCTTGCAGAATCCACAGGAACCTCTTTGTCCGCTCTTCCTCACAGAGCTTGCTCTGGAAGAGCAACACGGTCTCCAGGCCTCCAAGTATGTGGTAGCCTGTGGAAGAAAACTCTAAGAGGTGCCTGGTTCTTCCCCTTTGCCAAGAGCAACAGAGAACTTCCCATCCAGAGAGCTGAACATGGCCCTACTCCTTCTCTCACCCCATGGCCTCTCCAGCCTTTCAGTCCTCACTGGATTGACTGTGCTGCTTGTTAGCATGGAGCTGGACTCACCAAGCACACTGTAGTGAAATGTTTGGGACCTAGGGAGCCCACGTTCCACGTAGGAGATGGTACAGGAGTAGTTCCCACTGTCACCTGCTTGGAATTGTTTGAAGAGGAGATGTCCTTCCTCAGTGACTATGAGAAACTTGGAGTCTAGTGCAGGAGACAGAAGGGTTGAGGATGAACTCCAGGAACTGGCTGTCCTGTGCTGAACTAGCCCAGACCCTGGGGTGGACTGGCCCAGATCACATCTTCTCAATCCTCTGGTGAGACTCTAAAACATTCTCCCAAAGCTGATCTTCCTTTTCCTTCTCAGAAAAGTTATTAAGGGGTAGGGGAAAGAAGAAATCAAGATCTCTGCCTCCCTCTCCTCTGCCAGAGATTTCTCTGTCTGCCAGAAGAACCATCCAAAAAACTGGAAGCTTTCTTAACAAAACCTCTCAGCCCTTGTTAGAGCAAAAAATCAGGTAAATATAATCCCATACAGTATTACTCCATAATCTTGTCTCATGTTTGTGGTTCAACACCCCACAACACACACAGTCTTTTCAGGCCCCAGGACCCATGTACCCTTCACCTGCCCCAAAGGAAAAAGTGCCTACTGGCAGACCTGCTCCTTCCTTGGGTGGATGTTTCCCTTCCTACCCCTCTCTTACCTTGCAGTTGCAGAGCCCATTGCAGCTGCTTGCATCTAATTGTGCATCTGAGAGGTAAGGAGCCAGCACCATACCTTCCCTGTCATGGACCCAGTGGTAGGTGGGATTTGGCACCTCCATCACAATGGGGCTGCATGGCAGTGAATACAAGCTGCTCTCCGCATGGATGAAGACTTGGACTAAGCCAGAGAAAAAGAGACAAGAGTTGGGCACATTTCAGGAACTTCAGGGCACTGGGAAAAAAATAGACCTGGAGCTGAGGAGAGGAGAAGGTTTGGGAGCTAGTGGGGCAGGTTGGGAACCTACAGGGAATCTAAATGGACTCAGCTCCACTCAGGACCAASCTGTATATGGGCTTAGAGGAAAGAATAGAGAAATGCCGGGAGCTATAGGAATAGGCAGCAAGAATTGATGCTATGGTAAGGGTAGCTGGTGGAGACCACAGAGTGCCAGACTAGACCACGTCTGCTTGTGTTGGCTGTGACCAGATTGGGAAGCCACATCCTCTGTCAAGTCCATTGATGTAGTGGGCAGTGAGGACAGGCTCCCCTCACCAAATGCTGGACACAGGCTGGATGGGGAAACTCCTTAGCTCAGGAGATAGGATAGCATGGGTCAGGGAGCTGGGCCCTACAGGGATGATTTGCAGATTCTTTCTCATCCTCTTGGTATTCCCAGCTGGAGTTGGTTGGTTGCTGGAGATCTCTTACTGGCACCCCATCTCTTCTGCTCCCTGTGAAGCTGTCCCCAAGAGGAGGAGCTGGCTGTCCTAGAAAGGAAGCAGAGGGGCAGCTCTAAGGTTCAGTGCCAGCAGTAGAGGACAACCTGCTCTAGATAAAATATCCAAAACAGGAAGTCTTCAAAAATGAACCCAGAGTGGTGGCACAATAAGGGTCTTCTGCCCCACTGAGGCAACAGCATGAGCTGGTGAAGGTCTGCCTGGCAGCAGTGTTGCTTCTGACCTGTTCTCTGCCTCGCCACAGATCTCAAAGCAAAACTAGGCAATGCCTGATTGTAACAGCTACAGGGTATGTGGAGTGGCTTATGTCACTGATCCTCCAGCAGTTCAGGGGGTGCTCACCTCACCCTGGACACCTCGCCAAAGCCTCCCATTGGCCCTCCAAGGAGACAGAGTGGAATATATCAGCCTCCATGCTGATCTTTTACCTGAACACCTGCAAAGCACCAGGGCCAGGATGGCCAGGGTCTCCAACACCCCAGGTCCCCTGATGCGTGGAGCACAGAACATCCTGCCTCCACTGCTGTGGTATGGAGCACTGGGTTACCATGGCAATGAGGAATGTCTTCTRCTTACTCCTCCTGTCACCTTTGTGATGGTTTACAGGCACTGCAGCCTCCTCTGCCCGCCTTGATCATACTCGCTCAGTCTGATCTGTGTGGGAAATGTGGTCCATCCACTGGGGATCATCACTGAGTAGGATGTAACACAGCTAAGAGACACTCTAGTAAAAGGGATGTGGGTTTGCAGGGGCATGGTCAAGTGAGGTGAACAGAGGCAGGGAAGAGGAGATAGGGATGTCAAGAATATGCAAGGCTTTCTTAGTTGGAACTCTGCAGGAGCAAGAGGCAGGGAAATCCCCGAGAGCTTAGAAGGAGGGTGAGTTTGCAACGTAACTCAAGAACAGGAGACTACAGGGTCTTCAGCTGTGGATGATACCTAGAACATCCAGCTGTGGAGGATATCTTGAGAATAAGAACATGTTGATGAAAATAGGGAATTGAAGTCTTGAGGGGAAGTTAGGCCCACGAAAAGTCTCAGAGGGAGAAATGACAGAAGTTGCTAGGCAAAAGATGGCAAAATGTGGGTATGTGTCAGGAAGTTTTGGGAGAATGTTTCAAGCTTTTCCGCCCACTTAGGTGCCTCCTAAGTAAGAGTTCAGCCCTTAACTTCCAGTAGGAGGTTTGAGTTCAAGCCTGGGACGCTTCAGAAAATCTCTTGTTTCAGGTCTGAATCTCATAAAAAGTGTTGTTTTTTTAGTGGTCCTGTATGCCCCGGAAATGAGATTTGGGTTCCTGAGTCATTTAGGCATTGGTGACGATTGTTCCTTCAGGCCTAAAATTGACCAGTTAAAAGATAAAGACAGCTGGAAATCAAAGAAGGGGAATGCTAAAAGCTCCTTCACATTCATCACTTGCATCTGGGTTTCTGGAGGGATGTGTGTGGGGAGTTGTGCTTATGGGTGAAATACCTACAAAGCATCTTGCTGGCACATGAATAAAATGTATACAAAGAGAAAACAGCAAGAGTTAAAAAAATAAGAGAAATAAGACAACACCTATCACTTCATTTAAGATGCAGCAGAACACACAACAATTTAAAGACAGTAAAAAGGATCAATAATTATTTAGGGGGAAAATAATGACATTAGTAGGCAGCCCTCCCTCCCTGTCCTCCCAGAACAGAGAAATCATGAGAAAACCTCAGTGAAAACACTTAAATATCTCAGCCCTGTGGCTGTGGGCCTGAGTAGGAACAGAGGTAGTGGCCACATCTGCTGAGGGCAGCCTCCCTCTATCCTCCCACTGAGAGTCAAAAGAAAGGGTGGGCTGAGCAAGTGTCTCTGGAGGATGCTCGTTTCTAGGCTGTACCTACAGAGGAAGCTTTGCCGTGATGAATAATGGGATGAATGAATCCTCAATGTTTCTTTAAAAAGAAAAAAAAAATCCCCCCCACGCCCCAGATCTTAAGTTTCTCTGACAGTTTTAGCATAAATAAACAATGTCTGAGCTTGAAGTCGCTTGGGATAAAAACTCATAACCTGTGTGAGCAGCAGAATAAATCAAAGAAAATTTCCTTTAGATTTACGATATGGGGATTCTGTGTTCTCTGATGTCTAATAAAGGTTAGGGCATGACACAGCTGTATCTTTTGTCTCTAATCATCTTTTTTCACTAAACTTAGAGGAGCTTGGTACTGCCAAGTTTAAGTGAAACTGGTGTTAAAAAGCTACTATGAAGAGGGCAGCCGGCCACTCAGGCCCACACGCAGAGTGATGCCAAGTATTTCATTTATTGAGGAAACCAGGCTAAAAATATGTATGATCTGAGGCAGGTGTGACATTTCTGAAATTTCCTATTTTTGTATTCAACTTAACTCATCAGTTAATTCAGATACTTGTTTGCGAGCTCTCAGAAAATGTGCTTAGCAGTCAATGAATGTGTACTGCAGCTGAAGGAGAAGGGGCACCCTTCTTACATAGCAAAGAGGTTGACTCCCTGCTTGAAATGCGAAATTCAGCTTCAAGCATGAAGCTACGCCTGGGTCATCCATAATAAAATGGCATGAATACAGATTCAGTTTCTCACCATCTTATAGCATTTRCTATTCATTTGCTTATCTTGAAGAGAACACAACAACTGCTTCAGTGAGTACATGGAAATATCATTCACTGTGTTGTTCTGACTAGAAATTAACCTTTTTCCCTTCCTCCAGCAGAGTGATGCAGGTTACATTCATATGTGAACTCCATTTATAAATGAGAATTGATACAGGGAGTCACAGTAGTTTCTCCATCCCTCGGTGGCCGACAAGGAGGAATTCTGGATTTGTGGGCATTTTTATCAAGTAGGTGTCGTGTTATTTTTGATTATGTGAACTACAGCACTACTCAGTGATGGATGTGCTGTACAAATACAGATCCACCTTCTGCCTCTAGCACTGTTCCCTCTGTCTCTCTCTGGCTCTAGCTGGCAGATCTCACAGGATTTCACAGTCTGTATCAGCCCACTAAAACTGGCAGATCCGTGGTTTCTCACCGTCCAGGCCATACCAGGCTCTCAGTTCCTGCTGGGCCTAATTCAAGAAGTAATACTTACTCACCAAACTTTCTACAGCATCTTGTACTTGGGGCTCCCCGTCTAAGACCAAGACATGTAGCAGCTATTGTATGTCTATCTTCTGCTCCACAAGTGCTTTCTGTTTAAGAGAGTGATACTGGTTATTGTAGGCGATCAAAGGGTTGAATTGGCAGTCCTAAAAGCAGGTTTGCGTTAGCTCCCTGTGAAACTCGGACCCTTGGGACAGGCAGCAGTGCGTAGCTTCCCTGGGGAGACAGCACAGCTCAGCAACTGTTGTAAACAACTAATTTCAGAGAAAGGGACTCCACGCTTCAGCTCCGATCTGGAGTCAGTTGAACATGGCTCATTAGGAAGGAATTATGCCCTGATCTTTCTTCCTGTGATAAATAATGTTTGTGTTGATAAATATTCAAGATGAGCACCAAAGGAACAAAGCTGGCATTTATCTCTTGGCTTGTTTTCCTCTATGAAGGGTCAAGGGTTGTTAATAAAGGCAGGAGCTGTATTGATAACACCTCAGAATTGGTCCTGATGATGCCAAGCAGTTTTCAGTGATCTACAGAAAGATTTTCAGCACTTAGCAGGTCAGAATCCGGCTCTCCTGTGGGCCATTTCACGTAGACATGTGCAATGCAGTGGAAGAAATGACACAAGCATATGATTAGCGGAAGGGGAACTATCTGGAAAGCAGAAAGGATGGTGTGGAAGAGCAGACTGGTAGATGGAGGGCTACTGGCTGGCTATGAAAATTATAATATCTGCAAGGGAGATCTGAGTAGTTTTGGGAAGCAGATGGTTGTGGGGGACAGCAGACTCAGCCCGAGGGTCCCTGGAAGGGCTAAGGGCTCAGTGTCTTCTGATACAGAAGATGATGATGCCTCACTGACAGGGGACGTAGTGACAGGAGGTGAGAAAGACGAAGGAGTAAAGTAGCACTGGCCTTCTCTGAGAGGGAGGCGAAATAGCAGGAGGAAGACAGCAGATGGTAGCAAATACCTGAATTCCTTTCCTAGCCTTGCAGGAGCAGAGCGGCGCTGGTTTATATCACAGACACACATTTGGTGGTAGAAGCTGGAACAGTTGCATAGCACACATCTGGGTCTATTTTGTTTAAAACCAAAGTGAAGCAGGGAACAAGGCATTTTGATAAGGCAGAAATGTTCTTACCGCAGTATCTTGTTTTGAAAGACATTTCCTTTAGAAATTCGCCTCTGTGATATCCCCGGTGACCCCATTACCGCTAGAGAGAAGGTGAGTCAGATAGCCTTGATCATAATCTGAGTAGAAGATTCTGAAAGTACGAAAGGCAACTTCATTGTGTGAGGATTTTGTGTCCCAAGAGCAGCAACAACATTGCATCTTAGCTGCTATTTGGCAGATACCCGCTGACTTTTCAAGTCTCAGCTTTGGTCAGCTCTGCTGTTGTGTTGTGCCTGTATCCGCCCCTTTGCCTGGAGGGCCTCAGGACCACAAAGAAGGGTTGGTTTCTTACTCAGAGATGGAGATCTCTCATTCCCTTGCCCAGGTGTCTTCCAAAGCCTACAGCTAGTCTCACTGGTTCAGAGGGAAAGCAGCATTTCACTGATGCTTACGGAGACAAGTAAAAATCAAAAATGTTACCGTACTTTGCTCATTGGAAGACCCAAATTGATCCCCTGTGTTTGAATCCCTTGGGCCTCCTGGCCCCTCTGTTGGGATCTTGGCCCCAGAGATTGGGGCTAATTATCAGGCAGTCTGTCTGCCACCTTGCCTGGGAGATGCAGGTGAGACCTTATCCCGTGTTTTGCCCTTGAAGCAGCCAGGAGATAGTCCCAGCTACTGGCTCACATCAAAAAGGATCATTCATCTTCRTAAGAGCTATGCTGAGCCAGCCTGTGTGTTCCAGGCCATTCCCAGGCTTTGGCTGGGGGGGGGAGTTGTGTTGCTTAGGTGACAGAGAAGAGCCCAGAGCCCTAGATGCAGGGGAAACTGCTGTAGCAGCTGGTCCCAGTGTCTGAAGAACCTAGGGCAAAATTAAGGTTGTTCCCTGATCTTCAAAGAAGATSTTTCATTCCTCACTGCATTATTTTTATGATGACTGTAGATGACTGTCTGCCAAGTGTAAAGGAATGGGGCTTTCCGACTGAGGCATATTTGGTTTGGTGAAATCAGTTTTCAGGCTTGTGTCTTCTGCCAAATGAAGCTCTCACAGACACGAGCAGATCAGGCTCCAGTATTCACAGGTGGCACTTAATGAGAACTCCACTGGTTACTGCTRTGATGAATTCTTTAATGTAGTAAGTGCGTTACATCATTTGGGAGGAAACTTCTTAGGGGCCKCTAACATGACTAGAAGGTTGTGATTGAATTTTGGCCTGTATTCCTGGGATCCAGCATGTCTGGCACAAGGAGCACAAGGGAAGACAAAAAAACAGAGAGCAGCTAGGAGATGGACTTTAGGCCTGCAGGGTCCTGTGAGCTCCATATTCCCCATTCAGGCTTAAGAATTACTCTTCCCTCTCCTAGCACGTGAACCCCACAAGCCAAACACATTCCTTCGCTGTGCTRTGGGCCACAGTGCTTTCTGCCCTCCTGGAAAAAGTGGCAATTTGAAACATCACTTGATKCAGGAAAATAACAGTATGCAGTTAATTTTCGGAGTGGATTTATCTGGCTATTTATTGATTTACACACCACGATTTATGCCCCTCTGTTTTGAGTGTTAACAGCTAGAGTGAGTCAGGGATAGGATTGGTATCAGGCACTCAGGAGTACTTTTCCCCAAGTTTCTGCTCTCAGTACTAGCTAATACTGTGGAGCTTTCAGTTCTATTTTGAAGAAGGATACATATCTCTTTCCCCTTGAACAAAGAAGGAGATTTTCCCTTTAGTTTTGTATTTTTGAATCATTCCACATGACAGCAAATTGTTGGCAAAGTTGCGGTTATGGCTAAATGGTCATCTTCCATCTCCTTTCCAGCTGCTTTATACCTTTTTTAAGCACAGTTGCTCTTCTGGGGTRAAAATTTCTCCTCACTTGGTCTTGCCCTGATGTCTGGAACATGGGGAAAGTATTCGAAGTCCTTGATGTGTCTGAAAGCACCTTTTCCCTGCCAGCTGGCTTTCCCTATGCTGATGGCAGAAGGAGCCGTAGTTACTCTAATTTGAATTTTAATCAGGGGTGATTTAGCCTCTCTCTGAAAACTAAAGACAAATTGAGACAAAACAAATGTGTAGTGGTTAGCAAACTGGGTGGGATGTTGGACCTGTAGCCTCGGTTATTTGCTCAGAGCTTGGAAAGCATGGTTAAAGTCTGCTATGCCTGAGACTACCTTGGTGAGCCCAGTCAAGTCATTTAAATTTTCTTGCATCTCAGTTCCTTCCCCTGAAAGGTTGGTACAAGAATATGATCCTCTGCCAGAGAGATGTACCAAATGTTCACCTAGACTTCAGTACCCTGTGTGGCAATCCGTAGGGGACTCGGAGAGAGGAAGACTTTGGAGGAAGCACCAGGAAACCAGACGGGTGCAGATGGCTGTGGGATGGGTGTGATTAGTTCTCCTAACAGAAAGTGTTAGTTCTAGAAACAGTGTCCTCCCACATTAACACCCACTAKGCAGTACCCAAAACACTGGGCCCATCTAAAGCAGAGGAGTGCTGCAGCCGTTACAGCTATGGTGTAGCACTGTGCTGGCAGCTGCAGTGCAGCACAGGGACATCGAGTTGGATGTGAGCAGGAGTATCAGCAGCAACAGAGTTTTAGCTCAGGGGTCAAGCACAGTCTTTGCTTTTAGTAGGGGGGAGCAGCTGAGCAGTCTGACCTCTGTCCATCTCAGCAGCGTTACAGCGAAGCTTTCTTGCTTCTGCCACTCTTTCTGAAGGAAGCTTTCTGAAGGGAAAGCAAAGAGCAGCTTCTCTGCTGCTCACTGCAGACGTGTTAGTCAAGAGCTGAGGCTCTAATTTCCTGGATGCTGAGACTCTTCTTCTAGGAAGGTTTTTCGCATCTGGCAGCATCCAGCAATTGCCTGCCTTCATGCTGCCCACACCAGGGCAACTGCTGGAGAGTTTTAGCTGATATTGTAATTATCTGGGAGTGTGCCTTTAATCCTTGAGCTGCTTGGGGAGGGGCTTTGGTTTTATTCTCTGGCTCCCTACAGGCACCTTGCCAAGCTGTTCTGGGAAACTGATATCTCCCTTTCTTCTTCTCTTGTATTGTGCGAAGTTCCTTGGTGCCAGGGGAAGGGTGAATCCCAAGTAGTGTCAAACTGCTTCATTTGCCCTCAAATAGTTGGTGCTGGAGCTGGTTGCAGACACCCTGCAATATTCCTGTCCTGGGTCTAACACTTTCTTTACTGACACCTATACTTCTACCAGAAAAAAAAAAAAAAAAAAAAAACAGAGCCAGTGAAATACAGAGGTGGGGAGGGAGGAAAGATCCATTTCAGCTGGTTCGTGATTGCTCCCTGGAGGGAATTCACTAAGATTTTCTTCGATACACTTGTGAGCATCACCAGTGATGGAGTTTGTGTCTCTTCTATACTCAGGAGACTAATTTTACAGGAGACTAATTTTACCTTTCCCCAGTGTTCAGCCTGGAGCTTCCCATCTCTGTTTTCACACAGCCAGCTCAGCCTTGGTGTCTTTGAACTCTGCTCCACCATAAATATTTCTTCTCCTTCTTTGGCACCAACATCCTTAGATATTTGTAGATTGCAATTATCTCCYGAAGCTGAGTCATCACAAAGCCAGCTGTATCTGCCTTGCTGCAGCTTGCGGTGACTCCCTCCACCTCCTTGATATTTTCACTGTTTTGGACTTCAAGCTCCCTCCACTGTGTCAATAATTGAAACCAAGACTCATGGTCCTACTGCAATGCTGCCATGTGTCAGTTCATTGCCTCTCGGGATGGAGGTATTAAATCACTCATGTTTATTGTTGTTTTTTGAGAAGTCTTGGAACCTTCTGGAGTTTCTGTGCTGCATAACAGTACAGTAAGACAATGTGACAGAAGTAAAAATCAYGGAACATTAGAACAGTAGACCAACCCCAGGAAATACTGGAAAATAGCCAACCCTTTCAGTACCTGATTTCAATGTTCAAAGTGTATTCACACTCCAAACTGGAGTGAAAAGTCAAGATTTTTCTCAGACTGGAAGAAAAAAAGTCAATCCAGGCCAAACAGCTCAGTGATTCATGATGCCTCATTTTGAACTGGACCATTTTTGCTTCTAAATATTTATRTTATTTGACCACTATTAAGCTTTAATGTGAAACATCTTTTGAAGCAGAAAACTAGATATTCACCTCAAGTAACTGAAACAAAATATYTGAATGTTTTTAAACTTTGTCAAATGTCTTCTTGAGGTGAGAAATTCGTGGAGGAGCCATCCACTCCAGTGAAAGGCTTCAATTTAGAGAGAGAAGTATCGCCCAGTGGAAAAACAGGAAATAATAGACTTCCTGAGGAGCTCCTGGGCTGATGTCAACCATGTACATCTTGGCAAGGGAGAGCTGGGAAGGCRAGCCATTGCTTCTGGGCAATATGAGGAGGATTTCACTGTGGCTTGGTTGTATAGTCTATTCTGAGGGGGGCATCTTTCAGCAAGAAGTAAGCAATACCTTTAAAGAGATAAAGAGGAAGAAGGGAGGCATGTGAATCAGTCTCAGCAGGTTATCTGAAACCCTGCTTGAGTGCTGTGGAATTTCTCTGGGATTTACTGGCTCTGAGCTCAAAGTAGAACTGCTGCTAATTTTCCTTGCTATTTAATTATCAACTGAAGAGATGTTTATTACTGATCCCCAGGAAAGCATAAAGTGCAAGGTGAGTAAGACTTCTGTTTAGAAAGGCCAGATGGGATTGTTCAGTGAGTCAAAGCAAAACAGAGAAGAAAAATGAGCCAAGATACCCAGTCCAGTGCATTCTGGTTTCCAGCCTCTTCCTACTCAAACTTCAGGGCATTTCTGCCAAGCACAATGAATATGATGGCTATCTCAAAGGACAGGCTGAGAAATGGACCTCCAGATGACAGTGGCAGCATGGACCTCAGGGCTTTTCTTACATGCTTCTGTTGGGATATTTGGGACCKTGTAAACACATGGCAGGCTTAAAAATAAGAAAAACAGTTATATTGCCTTTATTGTGAAGTGYGCAGCAACTTCTCTGTGCAGAGGTTCTTCAGAATTGGGATATTTCTGTTGTATTTTATGGCAAGTTTTCAGATGACTAACTTCAAGGTTGACAAGATTCAACCTACAGAGATACTTCTAGATGCTAAAGCTTACAAGGAATCGTTGTTTTTTCTAATCGACTTTGTGATGGACTCAAACCAGTGAATGTCAGCTTGTCCCCTGATATAAGCCCATCTTATATCACATTAAGCCATCTCTGCTAGGACTGCTGCTGGTTTTGATTTGACAGTAGTGAAAGGTGATGAGTCCAGCACTTGTCTAGTCAGTAAGTCCCAGTGGCTAACCTCTTAGAGCTCATGCCTAATTTCTAATGTCAGTGTGTCTGCCTTATCTTCCAGCCATTTGATATCTTACTATGCCTTTCTCTACTGGATGAAAAAGCTTTTCAGAATCTGGTATTTTCACCTCTGAAGATACTTATCCACTGTATTCAAGTCACCTCTTTATCTTCTGTGACAACTAAATTGTCTAAATGACAATGCCTGGAACCAAAGCACTTATATTCATAACAGTACTTACAGATCCATTTCTCTCTAGTACCTGACTAGCTCTTTCAAGGACAATTGCATGACAACAGATTCTTGATATGCTGGATCTCATTCACAGCTTATTCCACAATACTGGTTTCATCCTCTTCCTGTGCCGATTGCACAGGCAGAGCTGACAAGGGTAGGGGCAGATGGACCCTCAAGGGGTTTTCAGATATTCTGGGCAGTGTATATGACACCTGTCTGCTAATAAGGTAAAAAACAGGCAAAATATAGTGTTCTGTGAGCTTTGGCTGCTTCTATTGTCAGTAGCTGTTAGTATATTAAGTGTGTGACAACAGGAACGACCATGACATGGAAAATGGTGCCAGGCCATCATTATCCCATTAGCAATACTGCTTTTGTTGGCTTTGGCAGTTGGCTCCTCTATCTACCCTAGTACAGATTTAAAAGACTCCTATTTTTTTATGAGAGTGAAAAATCCCAGTAGGTGACTGCCAGTGCTCTGAGCAGTGAAGTGGGATGGGATCTGTCTGACCCTGTGCTGACATCTGCATAAAACTTAGCAGCCTGAAGCCTCTCCAAAGTCAGAGCAGATCCAGTCAATGGAATGCTCTCGTTCTGCTAAGACTTTGCCTCCATCTCAAGTAACCACCTCCAATAGGTCAGAGGCATCTCTGCTACCACAGAAGTGCTGATGTGGACCTGCTGCAAAGGGATCCTGGGGATGTGGAGACACGGTGGTTGACTTCAGTGCTGAYAGCTGTGACTATCTGGAGTATGGTACGTGCAGGATCTGTGTGGCTCAGAGCCCAAGTTTTTTGAACAGTAGGCAAGATAATTCCCTGCTTTTCATCTTGCTTCAGCATCTGGGTTTGACTCCGCTCTGGCAGGATCAATCTTGCCAGATCAACCTGTCCAACATTTCCAGGTCAAACTGGCATATAAAGGCAGACTGGTTCTGTGTGTGGCAGTGAATCCTTTTTGGGATTCTGTTTTACTTGTAGGGAAATAGTCTACCCAGCTGAGATGGGGATATCTCAAGTGTTAAAGAGTCCCAATTTCTTCTGGCAATGTCGAAAAATTAACTGCTCTTGAATTCTGTGAATTACCTTCACTTTGCTTAAAGGACTTTTACCTGCAAGGCTGTGCTCTGTGCTCACTGTGATTGTCCAAGGACTTTGTGCACGCAGCAGAGCTGGCTCTCAGGGTTGAGGAGCATGAGTAAACCAAACTTGCACACTGGAGGAAAGCTCAGTACCAGACGTCTACCAGTGCCCCCCTCATTCTGAGTGACATTCATTCACTCGGCATTAACTCCCCAGATGGTTTAAAAGCACTTCCCTGCCCACAGCAGGGGAGTTTTGCAGCACGGCACGGTAAGACATTTGAAATCCCACTTTTGTTTGTGAAGCTCTCACTCATTTAAATTGTCACAGCTCGTGAGCACCTGTCAGTCCTGTTGCCGTGGGCTAATGAATGGCAGGTTGGTTATGAACAGGGTATTTTTAGCTTTTAGACACCCAGAGGATGGCAAGACAGGCAACTGCGCCAGCTTTCAGTGGGTTGGAGAGGCAAGCTTGCCTGGAGATATTTTCCTCTGAGAGAACAGCGGCAGAAACAGATTCCCTCCTTGGAGGATTTTCAGTGTATATTGTTTGCCAAAGAAGTTTAAATAACCTTCTGTGGAAAATTTACACTGAAGACTGCACCCCCTACACTATGCTACAATCACTGGACACGGAGCAGCAGGGTTCCTGGGTTCTCCTGGGTGAGGACCCCATAACCAGCTCATCTCCAATGTCAGTATTCAGTRCAGAGAAAAAAATCCTTTAAAATCCTTCTCGTATCTGTTGGTTGTGAGGAGGTGATCTATCGAGACCCACCACTGCTCCACGAGGGCTAGTTGAAGTCACCTGGCAGAGAGGTCATGGCTGAGTAGGCCAGTGGAAGGGCAGAAGAGCTGCCCAAGTGTGGGACTGCRGGTCGTTGTTACGCACGTTCGCTAAGACCCGTACCAAACTCGCCAGTATTGTTTGTATTTCCAGCTGCTGCTCACATCTCTTGCCYCCATGGATTTGAAATTATAAAAAGCTTGAGGAAAGAAAAAATCCACAACTTTCCTTAAACTTTTTATTTATTCTTCACCGGGGAATCAATAGAGGCAGAGAAAGAGAGTCCCCATTACTGAAGAAAGCCTCACCTAATCTCAAGTCATTTTCAGTACATTTTTGTAACCACTTCCAGTAAATAATTGAATCATCTTCAAATTGGGAGGCAGGGAAAGGCTATCCCCAGGCAACCTATTTGTACTGTCAGGATTGCCAATCTGTCAAAACCCTCCTGAATACACCCTAGGTGATATTAGTGGGGGTGGGGAGAAGGATAGACGTGCATTCATGCTCTTCTGTTGCATAAGACACTCAATCGATGAAAATACCAATTTTGTAACATGATAACAGGAGCGGGGTCTAATTTAAAATCTTGCTTGGAGCTGGGGAAATGACAGGGACATGGGGAACGACAGGGATGGATGGCCTCATACTGGTACCCAGGCATTGCAAGCCTCTGAGCCATGTCACATGGGGACACACCGAGGTGCAGGATCTTTAGTCCTCCTCATATCAGTGACAATTTCTGACCTCTGTCTGAGCTGGTAAGAACGGGTAATGGGATGGGGTTCCTGATTCAATCCAGTCTGGACCAACAGCGATAGAAAATTATTGATGACTAGAAATGTCTTCTAACCTGCATGAAATGAGTTTGCTGGAGCTCAGTCCTCTTTTTGATAAGCTTCTGGGCAATACATAAAGAGCCACTGCAGCAATGAGACTTGCATTGCCTAGGCTGATGGGCAGTGAAGTATCTGGGGGTACCTTGGAGATGCTCAGTGTGCAAGATGTTGTACACACGGATCTGGTCCAGAACTGTTGAAAATGGTTGAACAAACCATTGATGAGAGAAGAATATATCTGCTAACACTGAAGGAAAGAAACTGAAGATCGGAGGATATGGAGAGCTTAAAACCATCATCAGGTGTATGAGTGACCCATCTTAGTGCCTACACATRTATGGAGATTTTCCAGTCTCAATGGTTTCTGCATTCCTGATCTCTTAACTCTTCCTCAGGGACATTTCTCCACCGGACAGCTTGTGGCAATTCCCTGGGATTCTCTCTCTGCCCTGCTCCGTGGCTGCACAGGATCATGCCCAGCATTCCTTACTGCAGCATTTCTACCAAGCACTGGTTTGCAGATGCTGTATGTTAGTGTCAGAGGCTTGAAAGCAGCAAGCTGCAAACAGTGGCTCTTGTGCTGTTGTGCTTGTGGGTATTTGGCCACTCATACCGATTGTTCTCCAGCGATGCAGAAGCAGCAAATTCGAGATGAAAGTTTATGATCGCAGCATTACTTAGGAGGACTTGATTGCATCAGCTGATTTGTTACTGAAGAGGTACTTTAAGTCTGTGTGTGTGTGTGTCTTTTTTTAATAGAAAATGATGAATTGAAATGTTCTTGTTAGATGTATACTCCCATGCTGCATACRACTGCAGAGACCTCTGCAATCAAATGGGAAAAAGAGGAGTGGGAGCAGTCCTTGGTGTGGGGTTGATCTGCTGACCTTGACAGTGTCCTTGTATTTAGGAAATTAGAAGTGTCCATTCTTGACAGGCATCACAAAAATTGCCTTGTTTCATAGCAAATTTTGCTCTGATTTGATAATTACTCCCTTTGGTAGTTGTAAGTTTTCATGTTTTGTGCCAGTAAGCCAAATGCATAYGGGCAGGGCAGATCCTGAGCTGATACAAATCAGCCCTGCACTGGTGACACCACCTGTGAAACTCTGATTTGTTGCAGCTGCAAATCCAGCCTGGCAACTTTAAAGGAGTGCACAGAGCAAAACACACACAAAAATTAATTAAAGGTGAGTGCTGCAGTTTTAATGAGAGAGAGCTCTTGTCACTGAACAACCTCCAGACTATTTCCAAGGCAAGTAAATAAAACATAGCCTTATGGCATAAAAAKCCCAATCCTGAACAGGGCTGAGCAGCTATGTTGTAAGCAGGTCTGCATCCACAGGAGGGAGTTTCCATCTAACTGATAGTTAGATATAGGCTGAAGATTCAGCAACTGCAAGATTTTAGTGAACCCTTACCGCTTTTCCTCYTGCTAAGGCAGAAGGAAGCTATTTCTTACGAGCGGAATCTCAACAGTGGGATTGCAGCTGGATTAGAGCGTTTCATTACAGCAAGGTTTGGCATTACATGCTCTTACGGCGATGCTGATTGCAGAATCGTTTGCAGAGAGTCATCGTAGGTACATACTGTAGCAAAGAGTCTGTGTTAGCTGCTACGCTTCTCTGCTGGCTCTGTAGTCGGCCCCTTCCCTGCAGTTGCATGTGGGAACAGCTGGAGCGTGAATCCCATCCCCACTCATGGATTCTGAGCCCTCCTTGGGCTCCCATGGAAGGAAAGGGACTCAACTGGTTTCTAGGCAGCATTTTAAGCTACAAAATGACTTCCTAAATTATATAGGCTTAAAAATAATAAAAACWTGCATTCTCCTGCCCCCACAAAGGATCCTGGCAGAGGCTGTTTGCAAGGCAGAGGGATGCTTGTTGCAAAGAAGGCCAGAAGAAAGGCAGGATCAAGGGGAGCTTCCGGATCCCACTTTCCAGTGGGCAGGAGGGATGTCATGGAGGGCACCAGCTGCAAATGGGAGATCTGTGCTGAAGTGGACTTGCCATGTAGAGCAGTGCAAGGTGTGGAGGTGCAGRGGGCTGAAAGGCGAGTGGGTCTGCAGGCCAGGGGAGCTTGCCTGAGTCTCCACAGCAAAGACACGAAGAGGGAGGGTGAGGTGGACGCAGCCAGAGGGCAGAGTAAAGAGCATAGGGAYGTGCTGTAATGCTGCAGGCCACGTGCAAAGCTCTGAAGGAGCTAGAGGGAGAAGCTGTGGCATGAAACTAATGTGAGAAAAGCAGAGGAGAGCATGGAGATTATGCATAGACTGAAATCAATAACAAAAGCCAGAGCAGGAAAGGCTGGAGGGAGTCATCTCCATGCCAGGYTTGTTTAGTCGACCAACTAGTACCGGAGTGATGTCCCAACCATTTCCAGTTGGCTCCTCTCAGTTGAGGTGGTGCTACCAGCATCCAGGTACTAGTGAAGCACATTGCAAGGGAGGAATATGCATGAGGGTGACCAAGGAGGTCAAAGATCTGCCCCAGAATGTCTGAGACTGCATCTAGATGAAGAAAAAGGTTTTAGTTGTTTTTATCCTGGCAGCCACCTCAATCCTGCTTTCAGCCCTTGCTGACTACACTAAGGCATTTTCGGGACACTTGTGGGAAGTAGCTTCCCAGCCATGTTTTCCTGGGCCATCTCCACTTGCAAGAGACGTTTTCATGTACCTTTTCCTGGGCAATAACGGGGCCGGAGCAGTCATGAGAGCAGCCTACAAGGACAGCAGTAAGGGGAGCAATAAGGGGAGGGTGTTTAAGGGTTTACTCACACACACGCATCAGCTGGGCCACTGCTTAGCTCTGTGTTGGCCAAGTGGAGGTGCCTCCTGATTCCTGATCATCCCGCATGGCTGCTGTGTTGAAGCAGGGACCTGGCTGGCTGCCTGCTCTGGAGCTCTTTGATGGTGGGAGCATTTTGAACCTTTCAGACTGGCACTGCACAGCACTTTCAGATATTTCTGCTTTTAAAGAGAGTAAATGTGAGTGAAAGCTTTAACTGAAGAGTAAAATATGTTTTTTTTCCTGTTTCAGTGAGACATGCAATGTTTCCAGAGATGGATTTGAACTGTCCCAAACATATCGTTYGTTCCATTAAGAGTCTGATGACAGTTTGTGTGTGGCCCTTCCCCAGCAGGAAGCTGCAAGGGGAATGACCGTTAAAAACCACAGATAAAACCAATGAAATCCCCCCTGTGGCACTGCCAGGCACTGGGGTGCTCCTGTAATGCCTTTCTCATCCCAGGAGATGTGAAACACAAAACTGGAAAGTCTTAGGACAAGTAGCTGCCAAGCCTTGATTATACCTTTCAGGAAAACCTCCACTCTAGCCAGGCTGTTAGCCTGCTGCTGGCTATGATAATGTATTTGCCAGACAAACCATTTTTAAGAGGCATCATTTTGAGTGGAACATGCCCAGCAGGCAGTTTCAGGAGAATTTGGGGCATTTCATTTATTTCCTGTCTTTTTAGCAAGAAAATACATTTTTCTGCCTTTGTTCCTGGCGTCACTCTGTGGCAGCTCCTGACTTCATCYGGCGCAGAGCAATTCTGTGGAGCTGGAGTCTCCAGGAGATGCGGATGGTGCTGCCTCGCTCGCCCCATTTACAGCATCCCTGGAGAAAWTCAGGGTTAGATCTGGGGTATTTGCTCACTTTGTCTGCAGCATCTGCTGGCTCCCTTGGGGTGGCCAACACGGTTCCCTCTTAGCTCATGCACGACCTGTTGGATGGGCTGGAGGAGCTGCTGATTCCTGGCAGTTAATGCAGTGCCTCCCGCTGGACACCTCACCTTGCTTGCGCAGCACTTGGATTTAGGTTGACGAAGCAATGCTGGGCAGGAAATCGTCTAACCCATTGCGTGAGATGCTAGGTAAAACTGAGATGCCAGGTTAAATGCACCTAGGGATACTTGAGTGAATGCACTGTGCCTGGAAACCCATGTCCAGACTGTGCAGAAGAGCACGGAGCGACGTGTGGTTTTCCCGGGCTGGCTTAGCGGGGAGGACGCGTCTCCTGGACACTGCACATGCACACAGGCGCGCCTCATGCAGGCAGTTTTGCTTGGTGCATATTAGGCAGCTGTGGCTGAAACAAGCCCGATGCCAGAACAGCAGCAGCAGCAGCACCTCAAAACTGCAGAAAAGGTCATTTGCCTCYTGCTTCAAGCACAGGACATGGTCTCCGTAAGGGCTGGTCTCTGACAGTGCGGCCCCAYGCTGAGCTCCAGAGGCCAGAGAAAGGAGGGGGATCCAGATCCTTTCTTCCAACCCCATGCAGCTGCTTTTCCCCCTCTCTGCATGCTGCCAGTGTGATTCACGAGCACCTCCACAGTTCTCCTCTTCCCAGGTGCTTCGTTACTGCCACCAAACTATTTTCCTGTGTTTTTGACTGATGTCAAATTCAGGCTCAGGATCTTTCTGTTCCTTCTCCTCACCATTTCCAGCAAAAGATTGATCTTCTGTCTGTCTGAGTTATCACCCTGACGGCTGAAGGCATGTTAACGCCAGGAGGGGGTTGCTGCTGTCATCTGCAAGTCTCTACATTGCCGTCGGAGACGGGCCTGCATCACTTTCATCCGGCTGCCGTGAGCTAGAGCGACTCCAGCTGCCACGCAGGCGGTTTGAGCTTGGCCCCGGGACTCGGCGGAGGGCTGGGCCGTGGGCTCGGGCTGCCCTCGCGCTCCCTCTGAGCGTGCGGACAGCCCTGCTAGTCRGAGCGGAGGGCCTTCAAGCCATGTAGCCCACTGGCAGCGGCCAAGCGCGAGTGCTAGGGAACGAGCAGGATGAGCGTTTGTGGCTTAGGCTGTTTGGGAGACAGAGGGTGACGGTGCAGTACCACTGGGCTGACACTGTCCCCTCCAGCCTTCGAGCAGTGGGTGAACTGTGCCCCATGCAACTACAGTCTTGCATTCTCCTACTTTCTCACTTTTTCCAAAATCCCTTCTGCTAAAGCAAAGTGGAGGGCTGYGAGCTTTTCCCTTCCCAAGGTCTCTCAGCCAGGACAGCTCTGGACAACCCTCGGCATCAAGCTGACAATATTACCTGCATGCTGAGGCCAGGCTCAGTGCTATTCGGGTGTGCAACCAACAGCCCCAGCCTGGCAAGATGCGTGCTCCTTTGGGCCTTGGAACGGGCGCGCTCAGCCCGACCGGGAGCGAAGCTAAAGGGATGCTTACACAGTGCTCGTACACACCCAGCCTCAGCCGAGAGGAGCTCTGCTTTTCCCTGCGTGCAGTTAGTGGCGCGGAGCTGCCTGGCCTGGAGTGCAGTCCCTCCTCGCTGTTCTCTGTGCCRGTCCTTCAGCCGCAGCTCATCAGGATTTATTTGCTAAGCAGACGGCAAAGCGCCCCTGTCTATTAGCCTGCGAGGTAAGAGAAGCAGGTAAGAGCWGGGATGGGCAGAGATTTAGCTGAGATTAGTCGTGTTAACAAAATGCTTAATTCAGCCCCACGGCAAATGCCCGCTGGAGAAGTGAAGGAGCTGGGAGCTGGCTGGGAGCCGGTTACAGAGCCAATTAACAGGCAATTTGTCTCCTTKGCAGGGCCCTGATCCTGCGGAGGCATGAAGAGCCCGCTCCGCAGGACCAGCTCCCGCCTCTCTTGTGGGACCCCTCTGGCAGCGGTGGGGGAGGCTTTTAAGCAAAGACAACTCTTGCTTCAGTGCTACTGCATGCTGCAAATGTTGCTTTAGCTAAAGGAGACGTGAGCCCACAGATTAAGCCTTAAGCAGGTTGGACCAACTGTTCCCAGCGCATAAAATGAGGGACTGGAAAAACCCAGTGGCTCAGAGAAGAAAGAGGCCACTGGGAGCAGCGGGTTTTCCAACCTCCACGCAACAAATTCCTGCCGACCAGAGGGCCTGGGTGGAGAAATGCAGGAGGTTTTTGGGAGCATGCGGTGGATTTTGGAGCTGAGCACTGAGAACTGGAGCCCTTCTCATAGGCAGATATTGTGGCTTTGGAGTAGGTTTCCATCGATATTCCCGAATATCGGGAAATAAGCCAAGACAGCTGTTTGGAGTCGAGAACATTCACATATGGCTCTTTAAAAATATCTAGTGTCTTGGAAGGTATTTTGGAACAATCCTTCCAAAAATGTGTCCGTGCAAGGGTTGGACTCAGATGCCTCTTSCCGTGGAGGAGGGAATGACTCTTGGCCGTTGCGCAAGGGTTCAACACCCCACGCTGACTTYGAGCAGCAGCTTACTCCGGCAGTGGAAGAGCAGAGACTGAACGGGACAATACCGGACAAGTATTAGTACGAGGCATCACAGGTCGTACAAAGCATTAGCACGGCTGTGTAAACTTACGCTATGAACTACTGGATATTTACTGCCAAAGGATTCCTTGATAACCTTTGGGAATTCCTCATTTCTCTCATTACCATGTAGAATGAATTCCAATTTGATCCCATTTGTTAGCAGCTGGTGGGCTTTTGTAGCCTCAGTGAAAAATAGCTAATGGGCCCCAAATGAGGTAGGAGAGGTACTTTACTTTACATTAGAGTAATTAACACACCCAGTGAAGCACACTGGTACCAGAGATATTACAATAGAGGTGAATGAAATCTCTTTGACCTGCTGCTGTTGTGTAAAAGATTGAGCTGGGATGTGTTAGGGTATCTTAAGGCTCTGCTGACCCTCTGTGCTTTAGGGCCAAGGGTTTCTGAAGATGGTCCTGCTCAGGTACCAACAGTTTTTGGTCTTGTCCTCAATTTTTGAAGCCAAAATACATAATATCTCTTAACTTGCCTTGGTCCGGCAGGGTCACTGCTCACCTGTGGAAGCGTGTGGCTGCCTCTGCAGAGCCTTTGCATCCCCAGTGAACTGCTGCATGAAGGAAGGGAGGAAGCCAGCAAAAAACCCAACCTGATAATAAACACCGTGTTGTCCCTGTGCAAACAACAGGACAACTGACTGCAGCAGCAATTTCTCTCAGCTGTCAGCAAAGCTGTTGTGGTTTCCCCTGCTGAACCCATTGCAGGCTGAGTGACAAGGTAATTTCTCTCTCCTCCTCCCTGCTTGCATCCTTGCATCCCAGAGCATCTTCAGTACCCTTGAAATTCAGAGGAGATATAGATGGATATGCATGAGTGTACATTTTTGACAGAGAAACATTCAGTAGCCACTTGCTTTGGCAGAGAGGTGCAAGTTCACGCTCGGCAGTTTGAGTACAGCACGCGTAGCTGGCACAAGCCAGGAGAGAGCATTAYGGGGCTCCTCTGTGCTCAGAGATGTTTTGCAGCAGTTTCAGCCAGGATGTGTGATGAAACCTGCTTGCTAAGACCCTGCTTTTCTTTCAGCTGGAGATAGTCTGACTCAACCTTGCCACCTCTGCTGGTGACAACCACGCTGCGTGCCCAGGGTAGTGGAGCTGGGCAGAGCCATGGTGATGCCGGGGGCAGTGCCTGTGGCCCCTTCCCCAGCCTCCAGCCTGAAAGACTTTCCATCGACACATGCTTCTAGGGCAAAAACCACGTGGCTGAGTAAAAAGGACATGCGTGAAGTCTTCTTGTGAGAGTAAAGCAATGCACTTKCTGTGCAGCGCAGTGTTAGCCTGGTTGAGGGCACAAGCGTCCCCAGGCACCCTGGCACTTGGGACTGAATTAACATGATGCCTTTAATTTAGCAGGTGTACAAGCCTGRCTCTCCCAGGAGCATGCTGCGGAGCAGGAGTGAACTCGTGGAGATGGTCTTTGCGTGCTAATGAAACTGGAAAACCTGATTATTTTACATAGAGTTAATGGGCTACCTGAGGAGGCAGGAGGAGTTGGAGAAAATCACGGCTGGTTGCAAACCTAGGGGGAATTCCCACTGATGCCACCTCCAGCTCTCCACAAGTCTCCTTTTTGGCTCCTTTTCCTATGCAGTGCCTGTCATCTGCAAATGCCTCTCTGCTTTGCTGACGCCCCTTCTAAGTCTAGATCCCATCCGCAGGTCTCCCTCTCTTTGCTCTACCATTTGCTCTGTTAATCAGCCAGGGATTTCAGAGTACTGTTTGGGGAGGAAAGATGCTTTACGCAGAAGGCATCTGGCTCAGACAGCAATAAATACTTGGGCGTTCACCTCCAGCATGCTTAATGCTCATGCTGTCTGCAGGATGAAATTACAGCGCGGGGGAAAACCTCCAGGGCCAGGAGCGTGCGTTACCTCTGCTCTTCTCTGCCCAACGTACAGAAAGGAGCCGAGCTCGCCGTGACGTGCTGATCTATCTAGCGCTCGTGAAAACGAGCAGGTCTCGCYGTCCTTTGGCGGGAGCCCAGCTGCYTGTGTTTAGTTGCTGTGGGTCAGCAGCTCGCGTGGCCTCTCGTTTTTCATTTTGTTTGGCTCAGCTGATGCAGCTGCAAGTTTTGTGGCTCCTGGAGCCAAAGGGGTCTCCGCGGGAATGGGGATCTCTGTGCCGGAGCCATTGCATACTTCCTTCCTCCTGCATCCTCAGCTCAAGGGAAATGGATGCAGCCTCCTGCCTGCTGGGGCTGCCTGAAAAGATTGAATTTTATAGGAATTCAGTAGGSTAGGGAAGTAAAAAGAAAATAATGTACTGCAATTTAATAGAAGGAAAGGGGTCACACCCACAGCTTAACGCCACCTTTCCAGCATTCAGTATTTGCTGCAGATGCCTCTTCTCTGGGGARCGGTGCAGTCAAAAGAAGCCCCTTGCACGGCACTCTCGGCAAGGATTTGTGCATGCAAAGACTCCCCTTGCCTCTCCTTTCCTTTTTAACTAAGYGAGGAGAAACCCTCCCTGGTGCAATGATGCCGATGTTCAGTCTTTAGTTTTCAATTYGAGCTTGGGCTGGGCCGTGCACGTCAAGGCCGCTGCCAGCAGGGCCAGGAATGCGGCTGGGAACGGTTTCGTCCTTTTTGGAGGAGGAGAACTGGGAGGAAGGGAGGGGATTGGGGGGCGAGGGTGTTTAAATCGCATACCTCTTCAAAGGGCAACCAGATTAAATTCATTCTCAGGCAGTGAATGAGGTGAAAAAAGAGAGAAAAAGAAGCCAGATGTGACTGCAATCCGGAAGGGAAGAGCAGGGACTTTGGAGCATCCTTGGCAGTCGCGAGGGAAAGGCAGGCATGGTGCAGCCGTGGTCAGGAGGTACTTGAATCCCCATTGGATTTGGGGGATTATTTTTTGCTCGTGCAGAGCAATGCTAAATCAGAAAGCAGCCTCCGCCGGTGAGTTACTGCTTTCCGAAAGGGATGCATCCTGGGATCGGGATTAGGGGATGTCGAATCCACCCAGAGCACTGGGTTAATGCGGGGGTGACCGACCGGGGAAGGACAAAGCTGCGGTGGGGAGGGAAGGGACGTGCCGAGGTCACACCGCAGCTGCTCCTGCCGTAGCCGCRGCGTGGGCACGGGAGGTGAATAGGCAGCTCTGCCTCTCAGACCACATTTGTCCCAGATCGGGTTAAAAATCAGATTTTTCCACTTTGTAAATTTTAACTGTAAACCTACAAAATTAAGGTCAATTTTGAGCTTTTTAAAACGTTCCTCGGAAAGGCTTTCATCGTTTTGGTTCAAAGCCAAAGCATCGTAGGTTTGCGGCAACTGAAAGCTGAGCGCTCTGACAATAAAATAACATTTGGGGTTTTGATTTTCCAGTGAGAAAGGACAAACAAGGAAGAAATGGGGACTGCTGTAAAGAAGAAAACAGTAATCAATGCCCAAATGTTATCCAGAAGAGAATATTTCTGACTGAGAATGTTTGAGGAGCCCTGACTAATTCTTTCCCTTCRCTGTAGGGAAGAGATGATGGAGAAAAACAAAAAACACCATCAGCTTGGCCAGAGCAGCAAGGATATTATATTAATGTATATTGTACATGAATATTATTGGCCTGCTGACAAAAACCCCACTCCTCTGGGTAAGCTAAGCGATGCAGAGGCTTTTTAAAGTGCATCTCTTTGGAAACAGCAGTGACTATTGACGGGAGCGGGGTGAGCGTACGGAGCAGCGAGCGTTAAGGACAGATACCGAGGACATCAGCCAAACTCCAAAGTCTGCGGTAGTAAAAGCTCCTGAATAAATACAGACGACAGGTATCGATTTTCCTTTGCAAGCCGCACGGCTGAAAATCGCCTCCCTGGCCGGTGAAATGTGGCCCCTTCTTCAGAGCGAGGCCAAAAAGGTTGTAACGGGGAGGGAAAATAAATAATGTTATAAAAACGGGGGGGAAACGTAGCCRGCATTGCGCTCGGGCCCTGAGCAAAGCCACTCTGCGCCGGGGGGTGGGAGCTGGAAATACAAATTCAGGCAAACTAGTTCCCCTTACGAACAGCACAGGCCCGGGCTGCGATGCGCAGGGACGCTGGCTGAATTCATCCAGCTCCCCCAGAAGTCAGGATGACTCYGATGTGATATTTTGGCTTTGATGCAATTTGGCTGACGTGGTATTTTAAAATTACAGGTTGCCTTCCCTTCCAGGATGCTGGCTCGGGTGGAAATCTGCTTCCAGCAGCCGGTGCTGGGATGGAGGGGGCAAAAAAAAAAAAAGATGTTTCATGTGAACCTCTGCTCCAGCGTACCCGGAGGCAGGTGCCTTCACGGCCAGTTTAACTTGTTTTCTCTACGGGAGGGATATCGGAGACGAAAAATGCGTGGCAGCCTGGTAGGATCCGTCTCGTGCCGTACAGTCATGCTCCTCGAGAGCCCGCCCGGGCTTTTTGCCGCGACGGCTTCGCGCACTGCCGGCGGGCGATGCCGGAGCGCTCTACCTGGCACGAAATCAGGGCAGAGAGACGCTCTCTCGGCCCCCGCCGCAGCCAGGTCTCAGCTAACGAGCCGCGTTTCAAGGCGAACCTGCCGGTCCGTCCCGGCAGAGGTAACTCGTGAGCACCCGCGGCGCACGGGGACTGACGCACGGTTCGCTTTAGCTCTCCAGCTGCRGCTTCGGGGAGCCTCCGGAGCGGACGGGTGACGTTTTTAAAGCTGCTTCGTCACAAAAGCGACCACGAGGTCSGAACGCCCAAGCCTCTTTCAGAAGTGGGATTTCGGGCTCCTGGTTCCCGCGTGGCGTCGCAGGGGCAGAGTTAAGGGTATTTGGAGGTCCGCTTTCGCCGAGTGACCCGCCTGTCATTACCGTAGGGTTATGGGTGGCTAAGCGATGTTTAAACCTGCTCGAAACCCTACGGGGATGAATTCGGCGCTTGAGGCTGCACCCCGAAGGCTGGTGCCCAGTGCCCAGCCGCTGCCTGTGCCCGCTCCTTAGCGCACGCTGTGCCCTCGCCGCAGCGAAGATCCGCTACGCCGGCGAGTTTGTCGCACCGTCGAGCCCAGAGGTGCTAATTACCCTCCGGCGAGAGGGAGAAGGGCGCAAAGCCCGCGGAGCCGGAGCCCGTTCGACCTCCCCCTTCCGCTGCAGGCGCTGCGCCGGGCCGGGATGCTCCCTGGGAAGACGAGACGTTGTCGGGAGCGTGCGAAGTTTCCAGCTCYGCTTGCCGGYGCGGCYGGCRGGCTGGGGATTAGCGCGTCTCCGCRAAGCRCGGGCAGCGCCGAGCGCGACCGGCCTTGACAGTGAAGCGGCCGCCGGCTGCCCTTGGGGACCGGCGAGGACATCGGCAATGGGACGGAGCTGCAAAACTGGCCGCTTCGCCGCCCTCGCGGCTCCTGGGCTGCTCCCTGCTCGGGGATGGCTCTCGGACCCCCCCGGCCGTGGGCAGCTTTCCCGTTTGCASGCGGGGTATTACCGGGTGCCAACGCGCTTCGGCAAGGTGGCCAGCTCTGTCCTGCGCGCTGGTGTCGCGTCAGGTAATTAGCTGCCGTTTGCATCCRTTAAGTGTGCAATTAGTCTCCTATGAATGCAAATAATGCACCGATGGCGGCTGCAGCTCAGCTGCCGAGCGGGAAGCGGGTGCCTGTTTCGGGGCCGCCTCTCGCACCAGCACCGGGGAAGGGACGGGGAGTGAGCTCGAGCGAGCAGAAGGTCTGTCCAGGCTTAACTCTACCGTTCGCAGCAGAAAATTCCTGGTGCATCCGGGGTTAATACCTGAGCAGCTGTAGCGGAGGCAGCGCGAGCAGCGGCCCGCCGAGCCCTCGCGCGGGCAAGGCTGCTCGGCTTTGGGAAAGCTGCCGGCRATCTTGATTAACAGTCTCTTCATCTGCTCGCGCTGGTGATAAGCCACGGGAACTCTGGGCCATTGCAGCTCTATAATCAAGAGGGTTTGAAAG
The DNA here is from genome assembly GCF_003343005.1 of Rhea americana. NCBI lineage: Eukaryota > Metazoa > Chordata > Aves > Rheiformes > Rheidae > Rhea > Rhea americana. Next base: position 888,639 of record NW_028186409.1, on the reverse strand, counting down.
AAGCAATTTTCTCCTCTCGCAACYCGGTTAATTCGCATTTAATTGCTACCCATTTTGCATAGGTTTTCCTGACTTGCCGCGGCGTTGTCTCCTCGCTTCATCCTCTCCAGCGAGACGGCGGTGCTTGGCTTGCATGTTGTCTTGCCASGCTGGGATTTGTGAGCCTCCGGTTGCGTCCTGGCCTTCATGTCTCTCCATACAATTTAGCCATAGCAGGCGAGCCTGAGATGTGGCTTTTATAGGAAAAATCACTGGGGACTGGACTGTTCTTTGTTCCTTGCTATCACGCACTGCTTTGGGGAAAAGAAATACAAAAAAACTGGAAATCATGGGAATTAAATGTAAGTGGGAAATTTGAGGGGGCAGGAATCATGCCTTCCTTTAGAAAACTAAAATATAAAAGGCAACAAGCCAGATATTTCCACAATTTAGCATTTTAAGCAGAATACTTTCCTCCTGGGGTCAGAGAGACAGGCRTTCTAGGCAGATCTGAATCTGAATACTTGGTTTTGACCCAGGTCCAGGTTGGCAGAGCCCAGCAAGTGTTTCTTCCCTTCACCAGCTCTGTTTCTGACCCACTGCACATGAATTACTGCCAGATAATCCAGGCTYCTCTCGGCCTCTTGCTTTTTTTTCTTGCTATTTTTCCTTGCTAGTAATCATCAGATGAGTTTCCTGTAGCATCACCCGGCACGAAGGAAGCAGCCGGAGCCAACCTGGCGTGGAAAACGCTGTAGAGCGAGCCCCGCTCCCCCAGCGCAAGGGGCTTTTTTATTTCCTTATTCAATCTGCAGTCTCTAAACGCATCTTAATCATGTTAATGCATTAAAATATAGCTCCCATTAGCTGCCCAAATAGTTTTCATCGGAATCATCAGCATTTCTATTACCACGGCTCTGGGTTAGTGATGCAGCACCGGTCAAACTTCAATAAAAAYGTAATAATTCTAGTCTGCAGTCTGAGCCTTGCCCAAAATATCTCATCTGAATTTCCTTTCTATACAACACATACGGTCACAGGGCTTTCTTTTCTGGCTAATACTGAGGGCTTAAAGCTGCTCTTGCAGCGGATGGCGTTTGCACATGCTGTTCAGGCCTGGGTTTCTGTCTGATGACACCTCTGCGAGCGGGAGGGCTGCGGGTGTTTAACCCAGGGCTCGCCTTTGTCTCCCATATTTCATGCGCTYACAGCTCTCCTCCCAAGCCCTCAGCTGCCTGGCAGCTGGTCAGGGCTCTCCAACCACCCTGGCTCCCGAAATCCTCCTGCAAAAGGACCTCATCCAGCCTCCTGCGACACCCCCAGCGCGGGACAGTCACAGCCCTGGAAGGGCGAGAGCCTCCTAGTTGCAACCCGGTTGGATCATCTCCTCTCCCAAAGGCCGGTTTCATCCCAAGCGAAGCTGAAGTCCCCTTGGAAGCAGAGACATGCTAATAGGACCTGACAGCCGGGAACGCTCCTTTGAGACCAAGCCAGCAGCCCGGACACCTTGCGGTCAGAGCTCAGCGACGCTCAGCGGACAAACCCTGCAGACACCGTTCGGGCTGAACCTGGACGGYGCTGTCACGGGCGCCGGGTGCAGGCAGGGGGGGAAGCGGGAAGCAGGCGTTTGCCACTTGCCTCAATACAGAAGCTCGGAGGCAGCAAATGAAGCCACCAGGTGCTAGGAGATAAGAAGGAGACATGTCTGCTGCAGGACACGTTCTGCTGCACAACTGAGGGCCRTGGAGGAACCGCTGGCTGGGTCAGGACGGGGTGTCTCCTCTTGCGGCTGTTTGCCCCAGGGCAGGAGGAAGCTCCGGGCTGCCGAGGGGACCATCAAGTCTCCCATCGCACTGACRTCCCTTTTCCAGCTCCTGAAGCAGGCACTAGGCCTGGCTAATTGGGGCTGGAAGATGCTCTGCAGCAGACGTGGCTGGCATGATGGGGCTCAGGAGCTGGTTACGCAATGTGACGTGAATCTGTGCCTCAGTTTCCCCTGCTGCCTATCCTGCTCCTAGAAGGCCTAGAGGCAGCTTGGAGGAGCCAAAAATCTGACTTTTCCACAGAAGCTTGTGGCCAGGAGGAGGAAGAGGGAGCCCCGAGCATGCTGAGCAACGGACAGGCTCTCCGACGGCTTCAGAAGCGGCCTGGTTGGTGTTTTGGATCTTTAGATTGCCTCCAAACTGGAAAAACACAATCCTTTGAAAAATTCATGAGGGCGGCAGAGAGCTGCCTGTCTCTCGCTGCCGCTCTCTTTTGAAAGCCATTTAACTGTGACGGTTGTGACAAATGTCAGCGGGAGGCTTGCACCGGCGGGCAGAGTCACGTGTGCGAGAGGACACAGGAATTAAAGGCTGGACTTTAATTCGGGGCTTTGGCAGAGCAGGAAGGACAGCACATCCCAGGCGAGAGGCATTGCGGGGCGAGCAGCACCCAAAGCCACAAATTAGACAGTATGGCTAGAAAAGAGCATGAGATTTCTACTCCCTGACCACCTCCCACCTCTTCCAGGCAGGATCATTGCCTGCTGGAGAAGGCGTGAGGAGGGTTAAATAGCCAGAAATGACCCATAACTGCTGAAAACGCGTAGAAATATGCTCTCTGAGCCGGGCTGGAAGAGAGGGAGCAGATGCTTCCAGCTTGGCTTTAAATGCAAGCTGTGAACCCTCTGATTCTGCTGCCCAGGGTGGGATTCACCTGAGCGCGGTCATCTCAGAGCCCGCTGGCTGGCTCAGCCCCTTCCCAGCTGCGGGAAACATGCAGCACCTGCAAAACAGGTGATTGCTACGGGTCCACCAACAGCAGGTCCTGCGTGGGACCGCGGGCTTGCTCCTCTGGTGGTCCTCGATCTGCCGGGGGAAGGAGAGCTGGGAGGTAAAACACCCACCRGGATCTGGCCCCACATTTCGGCTGCGGCTGAGATACAATTCCCAGGCTGGAGACCACCTCCGGGACGGCCTTCACGTGCTAATTGAATAAACGAGCTAAATTAAATTCCATCGGCCATCTGTGCCTTCCTGTAGCGCCTTGGTGTGGGGGCAGGACCTGCCGCCGGCTTTCTCGCTGTCTGGCCCAAGACCCCCCCGCCTTAGCTCCTCAAGGGCCTGTCCGCTCTTCTTGGGACCCCCCTCAGCCCTGAGATATCTCAACATCTTTAAGGGTTAATGCAGGATTGTCTCGAGAAGCTAACAAGCTCCCCAAGAGCGCAGAAGACAGCGATTGGCAGGTCATTAATCCGGGAATTACTCCATAACTTTAAATACAATCGTGTAATCAGCAGGAACCTGTAATTATTATTTATGTGCATGGTGCTTACCAAATTACAGCGCTCTCCGAGGCTCTGCACGATGAGCAAATTAATCCCATGATGGACGACGTTGACCAGAAAGCGTTGTTTGTGTCTGAATTTCTCTAGTAAACATTGATGGGCAAAACGAAATTCGGTTTTAATTGGTGTCCCCCTCCCCTTTCCCCCCCATCCTGCTGGGAAGCACATGACGATTTTAGCCTGTCTCGGCTCAGCTGGCGCGAGAGCAGCGGGCGCCGCGTGGAAAGCTTCAAGGGGCGGCTGGTTTTTGCACTGATGGCACTCGGGGGGAGATGCCCCGGGGAGCTCCTCAACCTCCGCACGGCAAGAGCAGAAGGTGCCGGAGCCTAGTGCTTCTCTCCAAGAGAAAAACAGCCCTRGAAAGTCCTTGCGAGGGGAATCATAGTAATTTTAATCAAAGAAAGCTGAGAATACACACACCTCTCCCTAGCTATGGAAAGCAAAGCCGTGTCAATCTGAGCAGACCTCCGAGAGGAGGAGACCGGGAAAGCAGCGGTGCAAACACGGATGCTTTTAGTTTGGGYTTCTTGGTTGGGTTTTAAAATTTTCGGCTTCATTCCCCTCCTCGCCCGCCCCTTCCCCAGGTGACTCAGCTTTAGAAAAAGCCAAAGTGAACGTACGCTGCGTCGCTTTTTGGTAACGTCTCTCGTACGTACAGCGAAAAGGTTCCTGGGAGCGTTTTCCCTTCTCCCTAGCAGGCAGAGCTTGATCCTCTGCTACCAGTGYGCCCAGCCAAGCAATCAATCCAACCAAGGAGGAAACAGGGGAAAGGGAAAAGTTTTTCAGCTCTTTTYGCCGGGTTTGTACCATTTTGCAAATTGCCTTAAAGGGGAATAAAAACCCGGCGCTGCCGCTTTTTCCCGGTGCACAGCTCCGGGGCTCCTTCTCACACCTGCGGATCGGTTACGGGGCAGTTCCTGGGCCAGGGGCTGTTGGTTGATGGATGAACCTGTACAAGGAGCAAAACCTGCGCCACGTGCGGGGCTCGGCCCTCGCTCCGGGCGCGTGGCGATACCGAGCCGCTCTCCTCTGGGGAGGTATCACGGCTGCGGGCACGTTTTTACGGGCCATGGAGCGTTCCCGAGYTTGGCTGCAYRGCAGATGTGYGGGTAGGAGACCTCAGAAAGGAGGRAAMTRGGAGGAATTTGCTTCAAACTGCTCAACTTCCTGAACATTTAAAGAAAGAAACTGGAGGTTTTAGTCTATGTCTAACTTTATAGGAAGAAAAAAAGAAAAAGATTTTATTCCTTTCTGGCATTTTAACCCAAGGAAGTCAGAGCAGTGCTATTTCGGAGCTGCTTCCAACCTCCCCAGGGCAGGGAATAGTGATGACTTCTTCAGAGTGGGGAAACTGAGGCACAGCAGCATGAAGCAGCTCAAAGCCAGCCCCTTGGGTCCAGGGAGCAGCCCCGGTGCCGGGGCACCTGTGGACCCCCCAGCTCCGAGGCGACAAAACTCCTCCGCAGGGAGGGACCAGTTTGCATCCTCCACCTTGCCAGGACCTTGCAGGGAGGGAGACCACGGCTCCTCCAAGGCACTTGACCCTCGCAAGGGAATTACTTTTCCCCAACGGCTCCATCTAATGACTAAGAGTAAGGAACAGCTTGGTGCAAACCCCAACTTTAAGGGTAAAAGCAAGGCAGGAAGGAGGAGGATGAAGCCATGACATTACCGAGCCTGGTGGCCCCGCTGGGACCTGCAACCGCTCTCCTTCTTCTTGCCAGCGCTCCTTGCCCCAGCTCTTTGCTTGCAGGAGTGGGAGGCTTGGACCTGAGCCACAAGCTCGAGGCAGCAGTATGAGGCAGAGAGCAGCTCTGCCCACGTCCCCGGGCACCTCTCGAACCGCAGGTGCCACCTGAGCGAGAAGCGATGATTAAGTTGAGCTGTGTTTGGACTTGAGGAAATTAATAAACGCACAGGCTTGGTTTTGGCAGAGGAAAGAGGCCCAGGAGAGCCGGGAGGCTTCACCCCAGTGTGCTACATTGGTCGCTTAGTGCCCTAACTGGAAAGGACAACCTTTGGGTGTGAGGACCTCAACTTTTTCCTCCCATTGAGGCTCTGCTTTGYATCCTCCATGCTAAAACAAGAAATGAAAATGGTTGAAAAGGGCAAAGGATGTGGGACCTCCAGGACCATCCTGCTGCCTGGAGAGGAGCAGCCAGCACCGCAAGGGCTGCTGGGGACATGATGAGGGGCAGGGGTGGGTGTATGGGCATGAATAACCCCCATGGTATAAAAACCCAGCTATGTAAAGCAAAGTCTAGACACAGCCCTGGGCTCTCCATTCATTCCCAGTCAACCCAGACAGTTTTAGGTCATCAGTGAAGCATCCCCAGTGCACGCTCGCTGACAGGGTGACCAAGCTTTCCCCACACATCACACTAGGACTAGTGGGGCCAGGTACTGCACACTAATTTCCCAAGATGTTGACCCCACAAGCCATCCTGGTGGTGGCCCCGTGTCCTGACCCCTCAGAGCAGTTGACCAGCCCGTCCCAGGCAAGGAGCTCGGACAGGCCCAAGGGAGGCAGCAACACAACGTGGGGCCGTGGTTCCTGGGATGAAGGCCATCAGGGATGCTGTGGCAGCTGCTAGTGAGGCAGCTACGATGTCTTGGGGCTCCTGTGGCTCCTTTCCCAGCTCCAGCAAGTCAGGGAGATGAAGAAGCAGTCTTGGCTGTCTCATCCCCCATGATAGTCCTAGAAGCTGGATGCGAGCAGCTGTAGGGTTTCCTGTAGCTCTGGTGAACTTGCCCTGCCCTCCGCTAGGCGTTGACACTGGGCAGTGCGGGAAAGACCTGGCTGCCCTGCTGTGCTCCCCTGCAGGGCGGTGGCCCCGAGGGGACGTGGCCCTCTCGGCCCGGACGGTGGCTCCCTCGCGGCTCACACTGCCGTGGACTGCTTGATGCTGTGGAAGCTGACGCGGGTCGGTGAGGTGGGGATGGACATGGCCCGAGCCACGCGGGCCCGGATGGAGTGCTTGTCCTGCCACCGGTGCCACCGCTTCCGCACGGCCGATCGGACCTGGGGACGAGACACAGGGGAGGGGGGCGTTTAGGAACCGCGCTGCTGCCAAACTGCCTCCTCTGCATGCGATGTGCTCTGCAGCAATGTTAACTGAGCCTCTGGATGCTGCAGGGGCAAGCAGTAATCGGGATGGTTGCATGGCTTTTTTGGGGGGACTGAGGCACCAAAGCAGTTCATCTGATGCAGCAAGTGAAAACAAGCGGGAAGCAAATGCTGCTGCTGTATTGCATTATGCTACGTTGGAGGTTAGATCACACAAATGGGTTGGTCCCTTCCTACATCAAACCCCCTAGGACTACAGAAAGGGCAGGCCGATCTACCTGCAGCAAAGGAGAGCCCAGGACTCYGCACTGGCTTGGGGCACCATCCCATGGGGATCCAGGCGTCCCGCTACCTGCTCCTCTTCTCTGGTCCCACTTTTCAGGGTTCAGAAACAAAAGTGAGTTCAGATGTTGCTCATTGACCCTGGCCATCCTTGCCTTCAGCCTTTCAGCTAGAAACACCACTAAAACCCAGCTCGGCTTGGGCCTGCAGTCAAGGAAAGGTCCCAGGAGTCCCTGTCAGGTCCCAAGACACCTGGCTTTATTTGACATGATGCCTGTGAAATTCAGCTCTTGCAGTTCTGCTTTGAAGGACAGGAGATGAACCTAACTGCTAGTGCCTCTGAGTATGAAATGGAAATGAGAGGGAGAGATAAATCTGGCCAGGCACGCGCTGAAGAGCAGCTCTATCTCAGATGCTGTGTGCGATTCCAGGAGCAGGCTGGAAGGGACATGAGTGACAGCTGGAGACATTTTATGGCTTTTGTTGTTCATGCTAGTTGCTTTTCTTCAACATTAATTCTGGCCTGTGACAACACAAGGGCTTGGTGCAGCAGGTAAATATTGAAGAAATGCCTTTCCATCAACTGCAATGTGGGATGGCCCCCCAGGAGGTGGGCGCTGGATGGGGATGCCTGAGACAGCAGGCAGCTCCTCAAAACAGTCAGCTTTGGGGAAAATAAGCAAGCAGGTTTGGGCAGAAAARCTCTGGCCCTGAAACGGCAGCATCGGGGAGTTATTAGCACATCTGAGCCCATTAGGTCAGAATGCTGCCAGCATTGGATCGGTCTCTTATTGCGGAAAAGTGGTTTGAAATATAATGTAAAAAAGGATCTGTGTCTTCTCTGGAGGCTTTAAAACACTTTTTGTGTTTCCTTTCCCTTGGGCTCTGCTTCTGCTGATCGAGCTCCRCCATTGAGCCTCACAGTGAGCAAAGGTGCGAGAGCATTTGCAAGGAGGCAGTGGAACAAGCTGCCCAAACGATCGATCCCAATGTACAGTGGGCCTCTGCTCTCAYCTTCTTTGCTCTTCTCTACGTGTACTTTGGGTCAGAGCTTGGGAGCTGACCCTATCCTGTGTGCCCGGTACGCACAGGTGCACAGGGTTCATTCCAGGGAAGGATTTACACAAGGGACAAAGTGACCGGGGCAGGGGGACATGCATGCACCTCCTAGAGGGAMCATTCTTGGATGTGGATTTTCTTCCTCTAGATGGAAGCTTCCAGGAGGAAACACAGGAAAACATGCTTTCTGTGATATGTTTCATTTTTGCAGAAATTTCTGCAAAGGGCTAAACCCCATTCACTTCATGGGAAAAAGGTGGCAAAAAATCTCTGTTTTCTTGGGTTTTTGAGGCTGAGTCTTCTTGTTAAACCAAACCAAGTAACTAAACAAGCCACAACAAATGATAAACCTCAGTGAAATAATGTTTGAAAGATAGAGACACCTTTCCAAACAATGAAGCCATGGAAGCTATCAGCTGTGTTTGTTTTGGAAGGGCTTTTCATGGGCAATTCTCACAAAAAGCAAGTGAAACCACAAGGACCTGCAAAAGTCTCCTGAATTTCCTGTGAGAAACAAGAGCTCTTTCTCTACTGGCTTCTACCAGAGCAGTGCTCATGGTGGAGGGTTCCCCCATGGACATGACTGCAGACTGAGATAAAGCTCTGACTTTGATGCTGGAAACACCTTCATCTGGGGAACTTATYTCTCCGAAGCCGAAGAGACCCTGGCTCACCCCAGACACAAGTCCCTGATGCTGGTCCCAGCCCGCTTTCTCTACCAGAGGGGTCCAGATGCCACATGCTCAGGTCCAAGCACCCTCTGAGCCCACRCACCAGACCCAGTGCAGAGGCAGGAGCCCCTCAAGCTGCCTCCAACTGAGCTTGTGTCTGCATGCAAGGAACCGCATAAATGTGCCCTGAGTGGCTGCCACCTGTCCCCAGCCCCCATGCTCACCTCGCTGTTCAAGAAGCAGTAGAAAACAGAGACRAAGAAGCCCTGGAAGAGAGAAAGAGAAGAGAGACGGAGTTATCASCAGTGCATGTGGCTTTGTGTCAGCATAGCCACCTTGGAGCAACTCTGGGATTTGGGGTGGTCACTCCTGCTTTCWCAGCAGGGATGAGGTGGCTGGAGTGGAGTGAGGAAGGGCCTGTTTTCTGGCTGACACCGCATCCCTTGGGGRACTGGGATGGCAGCACTACTAGTGCCAAGGACCTTACCTGGAAGGACTCCAGGAAGGAGTTGAAGTAGATGAAGACGATCCTGGAGATCTCATCCTCTCCCGGGTTGACGAAGAACAGCATGTAGGTGATTCCCAGTAAAGGCAACAGCACCAGAGTGGCCTTGACAGCTTTTCTAGGAAAGAAACATAGAGCTGAGCTGCAGGCTTTGCTCTAGGATTGTCTCAGGCATGGCTGGCTGATTGGGCTGGTCAAGGCAAGGCAAACCAGTGGCTAGGAAAGGATGGAGTRGAGCTGGGCTCATCTTTGCTGGGAGGGATCTGATTTCTGGTGATGGTTTCTGGATCATGCAGGCTGGAACCATCTGGGCTGRCGTGTGTGTGTGCACATAGCATTTCAGAGAGACTGACCAACTCTTGTGAGATAAAATACAGTGGGGTCTGAAGGTGCCTTTGCATTTTGGGTATCATGCTTTGGTTTCTCCATTCAGGAAGGGAGGTGGATAGACTTGATTAAAAAAGAATTAAGGAGAGAAAAACGATTYATAGCCATCAATACAAGTTTATGAAAAACTGATCTCATCTAATTAATTTGATCTCTCTTCTTGATGAGATTACAAGTTTGGTTTGTAAAAGTAATAGTGCTGAGGCAAGAGACTCCTGGAAGGATCTAGGCTTGATCTCATTCATTTTGATTAAGGAAGAAGAACAATGCAAAGTCAACACTTCTTTTGATAAAACTCTTGTTAACACACAGATCCCAACTGCAGCTTAGCACAGGGAAAAATAATCTCCTAGTGGTTTCAGGTGGGGTCCTATAGGCACCAGTCATGGAACMTGTGCAGGTCCATGGCTGTATTGATGACCTGGAGGAAAGCCATATTTTCACCCCAAAAAACTGTCAGATGTCATAGAGACCTGAGGAGCTAGAAATAATTGAGCCTGAGCTGGCTTCGAAGAGCAACTTGGAGGCTTGGGCAGCAGCCAGGRCTTCTAATGCTGTTCAAGTCTGGGCTCAGTACCTGCCTCCTGATACAGACTGTTTGGAGTAGCCTCAGAGAGGTTGTTGGAGCATGGTGCCCAGTTCTAGTGAGAAACCAGACGGGTTTGGAGGGGAGATGYAAAGAACGGGTGGAAAATCCGTCTCAAAGGGGGACGTGATGTGCTTAGCTTAGCTAAGCTAAGCTAAGCAGATGGCAAGGCTGGGACTCCCCACACCTAGTGCTAGAAAAGGAGCAGCTTCACCAGAAAWCTTCCCAGTTTAGAGGCCTACGGTTTGATGCAGCGGATCCTGCTCTTGACATAGGACACAACATCCCAAGGGACTTCAGGCTGGCAAACAAGAGTGTAGCAAGAACCAGGAATTAGAGATTAAAAATAAGGGACAGGACTTGCCCATGGGGTAACAGCCCCAGGGCAGCAGCTCTGGCAGTGGGGGATGCACCAGCCTTTTAARTGGGCTGCTCCCAAAGGCCAAGGTGTAATGTGAGCAGGAACCCTCCAGCACTATCCCACGCCTGGTTTAAGCAGGACTGCATGGTTTATATTCTACCAAACTGTTCAAGCTTTCCTGTCCCACACAATGTTTCTGGGAAATGTAAAGGTTCTTCAGCCTGAAGGTGAAAAGCTTTCCTATCCAAGCTCTGGAAAATGCGGGAAAGTCAAAAGTCTTTCAGAATTGCTTATGGGGGCCAACCACCCTGTTTTATTCCAATAATCTTTGACCTATGTTTTTTTCTTTTCAGCTGAACTGTTCAACACAGCTCAACASCCTGCAATGAGAAGAGCTGGCATTTCTCAATAACAGCATCTCAGCTTTTACAATTTTATCTGAAAAAAGCAAAAAGATCCCAAAACCCCAAACAAAACCACCCTCCACCCCAAATCTGKCTCACTTCACCCAATATACACCTGGACATTCAGTGATTTCTGCTTGCAAAATGACCCTAACRGAAGCTCTGCAGAAGACCAAAGCACCTTCCTGTTCCAGGTGCTTCAGAGATGCGCTGAGCATGCAGCTCAGAGATCTGCAAAATATTCCCCAGGAGGAAAGGATTAAATCTTCCTGTCATTTGCTTGTGAGACTACTGTCTTTTCCTTGCAGGTTCACAAGCAGGTGCTTGGGGTGACATCGATTCATTCCTCCTTCCTTGTTYTTTGCTTTGCTGCCAAGCAGCGATTTAATTCTCGCCTCTGTGCCAGGATTTGCAGGTCTGACTCCAGTGAGCTGATCAGATCCCACCGGGAGAGGCTTTTGCAAAGTATTCAGCTCCCAGTTGCTTCCGCCAAAGATGGATCCAGCTGTTCACGTTCTCTACTGTAAAAATCTCTCTGGCCATGATTTCCAAACACCCCCAGCTGCAACGGTCAGGTATCTCCAAGAAGCACTGGAGATGCTTTTAGGTGCCTCTTCCTCTGTGCCTCAGCTCCCAAATCCCATGCTGCTAGTCACCATCTCCCRGTTATGCTCTTACCTGTACTGTATTGTCTCTGATGTAGTCGAGGCTCGGAGCTTTGTCATGAGGATTCGGACGATGTTGAACAGAAAAATGAAGTTGATCTGGAAGGAAGGGGGATGTTAGTGTCTGTTGCCTGGATGCTGCCTCTTCCTTTGGCTCCCCTGAGCACCTGCAATATTAGTAAACCCCAAAGGGCAGAAAAGCTCCTSTGGAGACATCATAGTAGAAGGTTTAGCTCTGTTGGTTAGAGCGTGGTGCTGCTAATGCCAAGATCACGGGTTCAATCCCCGTACAGGGCTATGCTGAGGGTTGGACTAGATGATCTCCAGAGGTCTCTTCCAACCTTACCATTCTATGAARTCATCCATCAGGCTGTTACAATTTCACCTGGCTTAGTTTAAATGYCTCCTGAGCAGACTGGGTGGCCTTTGCACTATAGTGGATGAGGAGCACTCACACTGTGTGCCCTGGCAGGGCCACCAGGAAGGGAACAGCCCCAGGGCAGGACCAGCTGGAGCCAGCGCTGCTGTTTGCAGGGTGCTTTCCTGCCCCCATCCTGTGCGGCAGAGGCAATGGGCTGTGCAGTGCAGCTGAATTGCTACTTGGGAAAATCTTCTTTTGAACCTGGACTCAGGTTGGGATGAGGCTGGACACTGTAAAGGCAAGAAGCAGTTAAATTGGCCCAGAGAGACTTTGCTTCTTGCAGAGATACCTATTGCGCTCCATGCACTGGGATAGGACATCTGCATTTATTGRTTTTATAAAATCACTGGAGCAATAAGACTTTGGACTTTGTTCAAGGGAGCAGGGACAGCAGAGCAGACAAGGAGAAGGGTGAGACTGAGYGAAAGGCAGAGAAAGGGGCAAGAGGAGAAGAATGGGGGAAAAAAGGAAGGAATAAGGGGCTGAAGGGACTTTGGGGGAGCGGCTGCCAGCGCAGCAAGGAGCTGCTGGCCAGGCCCTGTGCTTGGCAGCTCTCCTGGCTGCCGTTTGGTTAATGAGGGCACAGCGAGGCAGCACCGTAAGTGGAGCACAATCGACACAGATTAAAAGTGGCCTGACTACCCGACGAGCTGGGAAATGAAAAGCAGGCTCCAATTACTCAGAGAGACGGAGGGGATGCTGCCTGGTACCAGTGATTAATACCCCCTCGAGTTTCCCCAGCGCTGGGCAGGGAAGGAAGGAAAGCAGTGGGACCTCACGCATGGCTTTTCTCATGCAAACTCAGGTCAKATCTCCGCTGCTGCTGCAGGGACCTGCCACCTCTGTCCCCATCTTGCAGACCCTGCTCATCCCTTGCAGGAAAGTCAAAGCCTCTACAAGTTATGCTCTGTCTGACCTGCAGTTTTTGGATCACTGCTCAGTTGTGGGCCAGGAAGAAAGTGATGGGGAATAGGATTGGGATCCTTGGGCTGCTGCTGCTCAGGAAAGCACTTGCTCACCTGCACTTGAGTAGTCTGGGCTGGTACATCTCTTCCCAGCCAGGACACCATGAAGGGACTCACCTGAGTACTTGTAGGAGTCCGCAGATGGGAACAGCCCCCTCAGAGTGAGGTCTCCAGGCTCCCTTTCCAGACAGTGGGATGTGGGACACACTGTTTCTCATCTTGGGKTAGGTGTCCAAGTTTGCTCAAGCTTGGCTGAGGGAAGCTGGGCATGCAAGGGGACAGCATTGCTCTCACGAGGCAGCATAACCTGCTGCAGCAGGGTAAAGCTAAGGGAAGGGGCAAGACCCTACTTGGCCACAGTCATATCCCATATGTGGATGGAAAATCCTGTTTTAGCCAGCAATGTGTCCTTGCTCTTACCAGAAGCACCAGAATCATGGGGCCTTGGTAGATGTAGTCAGTATAAACTCCTGCTCGCTTCCCAAACCAGCACCTGCAAGACAAGGACAAATGGTGYTGAGGACAAGCCATCAGCATGAGAGCTGCTCCCTTCCAGGATTTTCGTGAGAGCAGGGATTGGAGCAGACCATGCAGGAGTTGCACCAGGGCTGATTTCCTCTCATGCTGGAGAAAATCAGGAATAGCACGATAGGGTCCACTGATCCAAGGTCACAAGAAGGCAGCGTGCTGGAAAGGAGCCAGCTGCACTACCTCTGGGGCTTAGACTGAGTGCAAGGTGCTACAATAGGGATGGTCCCTCAGCTTGTGCGCTGATCTTAAACTAAAGCAGGAAGGATGTGCACTGAGCTAGTGGCAGTGAGTGCAACACCCAAGCTACCTGGAAAAGCTTTAATATGTTGGGAAAACACCTTAAACGAAGCCTGTGGCCAAGGGAAGAAAGGCCCAGATTGCAAGTGACCTCGATTTATTCTTGTCCATGCACAGACTTTCTCTGCAAGCTTCAGAGATGGGAACAAGCACTCCCGGAATGGGGTGCCTGGCCGTGGGATGAAAAGCGCAGAGCACCAGTATTAATGAAAACAAGGCACTCAAACGACCTTGCRTACACACGGGTCTGGATAGGCACTGTCCCCAGTAAATCCTGCAGGAACTCACGCAGACACCTGTGTCCTAAGAGTACATTGCTTGGAATTTTATTAAATCAGAGCTGCTCTGGTGTGTAGCACAGGTCTTTTGAAGTCACCAGGCAAAACCAACACTGAAAAACAAGTCGAGCTGCCATTCATCTAAACAGGCTCCCTTTAACTTCACAATACGCATGATGAACTCATCAGGTTCCTGCTAAGTCCTCCATTAGCAAGTCTCTGTGAAAATGGCTCAGGTGGTGGTAGTTTATATCTCTGCTGGTAGATTAAATCCCTGCTCCATTTAGCAAACACTTTGTAGGAGCTCTGGCTTAATCTCGCTTTCTTCCCCCTAAAATCTCATTTGTCCTTTGGGGAGAAAAAAAAATGTAGGAGCAGGCAGCTGCATATGCTGCAGAGAGCCTAAATGTAGAATAAAAGAATGGATGGAAAAATATCATCTTTTCTCCATCCCTTCTGTGTGTATCCTGCCTTGTCAGCCCTTCCAGGCAGGAGCCAGGCCTGCTTCTGCGTGTACAGCTCCTTACACAACTGATTTCTAGATAATAGGAGTAGAGAAGTGAATGAGAAACGGGAATAGCGATGGGGCTTACTTCTCGTTGTCGTAGTACAGCTTCCCGATGGCCCAGGCGACGATGATGGGAAAGGGAATACCTGTAAGAACAGAGGGGAACCTTAGGGCTGCAACTCAGTGACCGAGTTATGCTGTAATAGTGATTTTCCAGCACAGGGCTCACAAGGAGATAGCCACYAGGTGAGCCGAAAAGTCCCACACGTGGACAGCTCCTCCTGCTCCTGACAGTCCTTTGCAGTTATGCCTGTGCAAGAAGGGCTGGAGGAGGGAGTGGAAGATGAGGATAAGCATCCCCTGTCCCTAAAGGCTCTGTTGCCCTGGGGACAAAGGGGAGACGCAGTGCTTACACCAGCCGATGCAGATGAACATCCACTTGCGGAGCTTGTCTGTGGAGTAGGTGAGCACGATGGCCGTGTGGAGGTAGCAGCCCTCGCCGAACATCCAGAAAAAGTTGGTGACGTGAAAGTAATTGTAGGCGGCTGTGACCAAGCGGCACCAGACCTGCCAAAAGGGATGGGTGGGTAAGGAAAKATGTGGAGGGTGAAGAGCAGAGCTGCTCAGGGAGAGAACGAATGGRTGGCCCTCCTCAGAGCATCGCTGCTCTCAACTGGGCCATGTCAAGAAAAGCCCAGTGTCTTCTTCAGAGAGTCTCTGTTGCTGGAAAGGGGTGAGAGGAAACATTGCCTCTGTGTTACAATGGGGAAACTGAGGCAGAGAGGCACAGACCCCAGCAGAGCAATTGAACCAGCACAGATTGTACAATAACCACCAGGCAGCCCTATTCCACATCAAGCTGCTCCTGTGGCCTCATTCATAGGATCTTGAGTTCCCTCCATACTCGAGCTGACTGGCCCCAGGGTCAAGCTGGCTGCCCAACAGAGCTGCACCTACCACATTGCTCTCGTGCACCTCTGGGTTCATTGTGAGCTGCACCACGAACCATGTGGCATTGCGTAGGATGAAGGCTGTGATCAGGTTCCAGTGGATGATGTTCCTCAGGCATCGGATGCTCCTGGGGAGGGACAAGGGACCGTCAGAGCACAGTGCGCATMTGGGAGCTGGCCCCATTTGTGGAACGGGGCTGTTTGTAGAGCTGAGTGTCCTTGTACAGTACTACAGACCCCATCACCTCAATGGGGGTATATTGGGACTGTGCCCGTACCCCTAGGGTGGGTGGGCAGGACCGACACCAGGAGACAAACAGGACCAGGGAAGGCCTCTGTCTCCATAATCCCAAAATATCAGGAAGAATATAACCCAGAGCTAGGCACAATCACCCCAGAGCAAAGGGCAGCTGGGAAGTGACAGCCACGGGGGAGGATATGGCAAAACGCAGGGGTTCCAGGTCCATCCCCAGCCCAGGRGCCTTGAGGTGATCTCTTCAGCCTCTTCCCCCTCTCATGCAGGGGGTTTGGTTGTGCCAGGTCAGGTTGCTCACCGCAGGCGCATGAAGAGGATGAAGGCCACGAGCAGGGCCCCCAGTGAGACGCAGTGCCCCAGGTAGTTGATGATGACAGCAATGTGGTAGTGCAGCTTGCTCTTCTTCTGCAGCAGGGGAAAGTGATGGGAAGGGGGTCAGCGGTGGCTCTGGGTACCACCACGCAAACCTGCCTCCTCCATCACAACGTCAGCTCTGAGAGCTGCACCGTGACTTTTAGYGGCCCCACTCAAAACCTCTTGGAGCCCATTTCCCCTCTGATGTGGGACTGGAGATAACGGAGTGGAAAGGAGAAGCACAAACCAGAGCTGGGCTCTCGTCCGACTCGTATCCTACTCACGCCCAGGCAGCTAGTCATAGGCCCGTGGATGCTGCCCCTATAGCAGCCGTGCTGCATGCAGGGACGTCCCTAACCCATGTCTGGGGAAGTCCTGCTTTTAATTTAGCCAAACTGCCTGGAAACRTGACATCTGATGTCTCAGTTCGTTCCACTTTGCCCTGGGGGCAGCTGAGGGACTTGGGTGTATTTGGGCAGAGGGAGCAGGGGATCATGGGAAGGCGTGCATGATAATTAAATTAATTGATTGGTCCTGCTGTTAGGCACTCATCCAACCTGCGAATTAGCAATTAACTGAGCGAGAAAACCATTCCTGGCAAGAAATATCAGCATCTTAAATACCAGAGGTGGCTATTAACTGCGAATGAACAGCCTGCATCTCTTCTGCTCTGAGGAGTGGCTTGACTTACTCTGGGTCTTGTAATTCTTGGTCCCTTTTTTTTTATATAATCCATTTAACTTCCTAAACATCTTTATTTCATTGCCATCTGCCAGTAGGCAGCGACAGGGTTTGCACGGAGTGTTTGTGTTGAGAGAGAGCTGATGAAGCAGAGGATGGGGCTGGGGCTAGAGGGGCCTATTTGCACCCGGGGCTATGGGCTCGGGGGACTTCACACTGAAAATATTCCTGGATTTTTAACAGGGATTTCCCCCCCACCCCAGGAGTGAAAATGCAGAGCAGTGAGAGAGGTGCTGTATGCTGTGTGCAACCCTAGAGACTGACAGTGGTGCATACCCAGCCCCACATTTTCCTTGAACCATTCCTGGCCTGGATGTTGCTGCCTCTCAAAACTGTCTCCTACCCCTTACCCTCCTGCCACAAGCCCAGCTGAGTCAGGCTCCTCCTACCTCTTCGCTGAGGATCTCCTGGCACTGGGAGTAGTTGACACGTGCTGCCCAGCTCCCGTTGGCGAGACACTCCCTGTAGCCATTGTCTGCAAGAGAGGATGAATGTTGAAGGGCTAATAGTGTGTAGGGCATGGGCTGGACACAAACCTTCAGGGAAAATGAAGAATGTGACCTGATGATCATTAATAATCCAGGTGTCTGACATCAAGCCAGTGGAATCTTTTTCCTTAAAGCCAGCTCAGAGCATGACTTGGTTGCAAYTGCAAGACCAAAATCCCCAACACACTGGGGTTGAGAGGGGAGTTCATCCTGCTCTGCAAAGCTCCTGTTTTACAAACAGGAAAGCAAGGGAAGGAGCCTTTTCAMGAAGGTTGCATGGCATGGGGAAGTGCTTTCAAGTCAAGAAGAGGATCCATGGCTTGGGATGATTTTCTATGCCTTCCAAAATACTCACATTCCCCCAAATTGCCCTGAGAAGATCTGTGAACTCTCCCTGGTTCTAGACTTGGGTTGAACTGCTTTCAGAAAAGCCTTTGAACTTTTTGTTGAACTGCTTTCAGAAAAGCCTTTATTTCCTGTGCAATCCAAATCTCTGCATCTTTCTGTGAATATTTCAGAACTGTCCAAGGCCTTTGAGCTGCATTTTGGTCTCCAAGTAGCCACAGGTTCAGGCAGATTCACAAGACCAGTCACTGCCTGGAGCTGTCCCCCATTTTAYGTTTTGGGGATTTGCCTGAAGTCAATACTCAGATAGAAGAAATTTAAGAGCAGGGACTCTGCTTCCAAAGGGCAGGGATTGGTCCCAAGCTTTTTGCCAAAGCAAATAGCTTGTTGCAACTCTCCACRAGGACTGACAACACAACTGTTTGAATTTCTTAGTCAAGTTGAYAACCATATAAATGGCCACAGAGCAGGTGCAAGGAGACTTGAAGTGAGGACGAGCAGGGTTCAGCAGGCTAGAGCCAGAGACCTCGCTGTTTCCCAGAGCACTAGCTCTGACCCTTGAGAGCCCCGGTGCTCCCGAACACCGAGCCTTAGCGGGAGAGGCACGAGTCCTAACCGCATTTTCCCCTCCTCTGCGCGATTTGCTAAAGTGATCATCTGCCATCCAGTGACCACTATTTCAATGACAGCGTGAAGTTTGTGCTTTTCTCCCCACATTAGTAGCTTTCTCAGCCTTCGGCAAGCTCTGTCTCCCCGGGACGATGAGACGCAAGGCTAATTGGGAAGGAGCGGCCGTGACAGGCCGAGAGCAGAAGCTGATAAGCATTAACATGGGGAATGCCAGTGTGTGAATGACTTTAGGGCTCTGCTATTAACAGAAGAAACTGTGAGCCTCAAGGTGATGGGATGGGACAGAGATGGGAGGGACTTTTAGGCAGACGCAAGTACAGATTAATACCAAGAGCGATTCCTACAATGGCACGAAAGCGTCATAAAGCAAAAGCCGTCTGTGTATGATGTGCTGTTGGGGCAAAAAGGTGCAGGGCAGAAACACTGATGTTTTCTGCAGGAAGCAAGATGTTTCTTTCATGAAATGCAGCACTTAGTGAAAAACCCAGCTGTGTGCTAGGGATGGCTTTGAGGGCTTTCTGAGTGTCTTTGCTTCCCTGGACTTCAACATGTCCTCTGCTACCCAGCTGGGCAAACCGAGGCAGCATTACCTGCAGTGACAAYGCAATCACCTGTGGCAGGCAGGAACGAGCCATGAGCACAAGGTTTTGCAGGACTGGGGGCCTAAACTGCAATGGGCTCTGCCACTGGGAACCTCTGTGAGGACAAGGTTCTGGTCCTCACTCAACTGGGAGTTGCAGTCCTGCATATCACCTCCAACAGCAGGGCAAGCATGCTCGTCTTCCCTTGTCCCTTAAATGGGGATATCAGCCTTCTCCCCCTTCACTGGTGCATGTCCAGGAGGACCTTCTTATAAAGGCACTGCTGTGAGGTGGCTCTGCTTTACAAACTAAAATGCTGGGTATAAGGCAGCTCCCAATGTTTGGGATATGAGGGCTTCTTTTCTTCTGGTTGTCAGATGACACAGAGCAYCCCAAAAAGCTCTGTCCCCAGGGACTTATTGTTGCTCATGCACCCTTGCCCCCAATGCACATGGATCTTTCTGTACTTCTCCCATTCCCTAGCCCACCCATTTCCCCATCCCCACCCATGGTGCCCATCTCACTTGTGGTGTTGTACCGCACACCGTAGAAATACTCAGGACAGGGCCGAGCCACCAGCTGTCCTACGGCGCTCCGGGGCCAACACGTGCCAATCAAGTCTACAGAGGCGTTGCACTGGGGACCTAGGGGAGGAGAAAGGCAGAGGGTTAGCAGAAATCTCAGGACCACTTCTGGACTGTTGAAGGACCCAGGTTTGTCCTGAGAGAGCTGAAGCTGGAGTCCCTGCTGWACTGAGGGGTTGGTAGTTGCTCTTCTCCCAGCAGAGCTTCAAGACAGACAGCAAACAGGCTCTGTACCAAGACTTTCCAAGGGCTTGCTGAGCCAGTCTGGCCCTGCCTATCACCCTGGTCCTGTCTAAGCACCTAAAAAGTTTGATCTGGTGCAAATCTGGCTTTCTAACTTGCCTTCCTGAGTAGGCCTGTTGTTCTGGCTCTGGTTGTCCTGCCTTGCTATTCCTTGACCGTTACTTTGGCCTCCAGCTCAGCACCAGCCAGCCATAAGTCAGGTTGTCCCTTTCCCAGGGATAACACTAACCTGGTGCTGGTGGGATGCAGAGACCTCTTCYCTCTGACCGTTCATGTTGATCTCTTCCAGTCTTTGTGAGGAAGAAAGCTCTTAGTCTGCTGCTGCTGGAAGAAGGACTCGTGTGCTTTTCCCAGCTATGCSAGTGCACTAACGTGGGCATTAGGTAGGCCAGATTGCAGTCTTTTTTTACATATATTTTGCATATATTTAGAACAACATGTACCATAGCTAAATATGTCTTAGTTACATCTCAAAATGAGATAGGAAGCACAACAGCTATGTAATATCAACATAATACAGTCTGAAGTGGCTGCAGTCTGAAGACGGATACGCAGCAGACCCTGGAAGGGGCAGAGTTCAGTGCAAACCCCTCCTGGGTACTGGAGATGTCTGGGCTGCTGGTGCTGAGATAAACATTTCCTAAGACAAATCACCTCAATTCACAGCTCTGAGTGTGAGAACATAGCATTTCCTCTTGACCTGGCCTCTAAGAACAAGCATTATTTGAAAGCCTTTCCAGAAATTGCCTGTGGATAAACCCAGCTAAACAAAAGCAAAATATTGTCTTATTGATATGAAGAAGATTTTCATGAGGGGGATATGCATCATCATTGCTAATCTGAAAAATGGGCTCCTCGGTTTGTYGGGAAATTCCTGGAGCAAATTTTCAGTGAAAAGAAAATGAGGTTTCTCTTCAAACATCCTTGCAAGAATAAACAACTTCCGAGGAGTCCAGTAWGTGCACCGGGGAATCATGCAGAGTATGGTGAGTGCTACCATCTCCCTCAGACAGTTTATAGTGAGAAATTAATTTTCACAATGACCCTTGCTTTTAGTTTTGCTAAWGTGTATGTTGCTGTAGCAACCTTCACTTTAAATTAAGCATTTTGAGGCTATATTTCTCAGGAAACACCATGCCTTTAATCACACGTGTCGTGTGTGTGCCTGTGCTTATCTGCATCCATTAGCAATTGTTGAGCTCTTTAGATATTTCGACCCAAATCTGACACAGAAACAGAGGGTCAGAAAACAAACTCAGTGTTTAAAATTTTATGGTAATATGTAGCCAGGTAAAGAAGAGAGAGAAATGGTAATTACTCCCATTAAGGAAAAGTTAAAATGTGAATGCTCTCTGTTAGGCACCTAGGAGTCCACTCAGGCGAGATGCCACATAAATACCTGGACTAGGAAACACTTCACCTGAAATAACCCATGAGGTACAGATGCGAGGGAAATCTGGGCTAGTGCAAAGCTGGTGAAAACCTTCACTGTTGGGTGAAGCATGGTGGGGCTAAACACAAAGTCCATGTTCTCAGGCTGCCCCCTGCCTCCGTTTCCCTACCCGCATCCAAGGGGCTGTGCTGGGGCACAGACACAGACTACTCAGCAGGGACAAGCAGGAAGATGGAGCAATTAAAGATCAGCAGAGCTGGAGACTGACAGCTCAACCACTAGATAACAAGCAAGAGCAATATCACTAATAACCAAAACCAAGATAACTTCATGAAAATTAGATTGGCAGATAAAGGTGATGATGTTCCATGTTACAGTTGCTTAAGATGGTGTATAATATCTCCACGTTACCCCAAGGTGCTCAATTAAATGCTGTGGGGCACTTCAGTTAAAGCATCATGGCCACTCACCAGATTAAAAACAGAGCAGACAGGTCTCGCAATCCCATCGCTGCTGGAGAACAGCTGCAGGAGGGAAGGTGGAGCTGGCTGATGGGGCAGTGGTGCCACTAGGACCTTGCACCCCTCCTCACCCGGTAGGTTGGGGTGAGACTCAAGCCTGGATGCGGCAGTGGGGTGAGCAGGCTTTGCCTGGATGCTGCGGGAGGCTGATTTGGGGTCTGCCTGTTCAGTTTCTAAACTGGCAGGTAGCTGTAATATTTCTCCAGGGCTAACGCTGGGAAATGCTCCATGAAGGAAAGCCGTAGAACTACTCTTGCTTCTCTCTCCAACGTGCAAGGAAGGAGAAAAAAAAAAATCAGCTATTGGGGAAGGGTTAAGTAAAACAGCAAAGGAGAAGAGGGCCACGAGGGCTGCAACATCCTGTTTGCCCATCACAACCGCCTGCTCCAGCTGCTCCCCAGCGGCACGCAGCTCCTAGCATTTACTGTCATTTAGCATGGAAATGATATGTATCAATGCTAAACGCATTCAGGTCTGCTTCTCAGCCCATCCATATTTGTGGAAGGATTATTTTCCCAGGTTCTGCAGGCGCCTGCTCCGTCTTTCTTAGCCCAGTTTGCTGTACAGACACAGTTATGTTCTTTGCAGCGTTACATCCAGAAAGGTCGATGGGTTTCCTGCATGCACCCCATCCCCAGATCTGGCTCCTTCCTACACAAAAACAGCACATTTCGGGTAGGAGGAAGCTGGTCCTGCTTTGAGATGGGGAGTGTGGAAGAGAGGAAGTCACTCAAATCCCTTCCCACCCATTTTTCTTCAGTTCAGTTTTGACTGCCTTAAAGCAACATAAAGTATTTTCTTTACCCTGGAGAAAGAGTGCCTGTCGAGGGAATTACACTGACACAACTGTATCACAATAACTACAGCAACAGACTGCGTGGGGATACATGTTGAGTTTTCTTGTTATCATGGCAAACTTYCCTCTTGTTTCTACAGGACGGGCTTCTCCAAGCTGCTCACCAAAGGCCCTGCAACAGGTCTGAGCTAAAGCAATGCAGATATACAAAGCCCGGCAGGGTACAGCTCACCAGCCCCAGCTAATCTGCCAAAAGGTTTCAGCAAATTTAAAGAAGACTGAGTGTGTTTCTCTTGGGCCAGCACCACCAGACATATGGCCGCAGTGCTTTCCAGCTGGGGCTAGGAGGTGTGAAGCTTTTTTGTGTCATCAAACCACCACTACAATGGTATGAAGAAGACTAAATTAAAGGTTGCACTAATACAGCTGTGCTTGCGAACACATTCCCCATCTCACCCAGATGCAAGGGGCAAGGCTTTGCATGAGCACAGCCGTCTCAGCACACCGCTGCACCCCCACCAGCAGCTGCTCGAAGCATGAAGCCTCTCTCCTGACGTGCATTTCAATGGGGGCTAGAAAAGACGATCGAAATCTGAATCACAAGCTCATTCCCATGGTTGGGACTGACGGGGTTATTTATCTAAGGCATCTCAAGAGGCTGAGTAGCAGCCAAGATGCGTTAGCTCATATCTCTACCAGTCCTGAGCTCTTACTCAAGCACAGTTATCTCCATCCATACCTGATCGCCTCAGTGATTGCATTGCTGTCAGAGCACTTCGAGCAGGCTGCAGCCAGGGCCTTTGACTCCCTGTGGGTGTCACTTCTGGAGCATTTGCATTTCGTAACCAGAGCTTCAGCTCCACATCTAATCAAAATATTCTACCCACAGCCAGTGCCTGGAGGGGCAGCTAGAGCTGTAAAAGGTCATCTGTCCCTCCTGGGCACCTACTACTGCTCTGGTAGGGCAAAAGGTGCTATTTTACACAGCTTGTTGCAGAGACCTCCAATTTGGCTAACACTGGGTTTTCCAGGGTAGCTGGCAATGGTTTCACTGCATCCAGTCCAAAGTGCAGTCCAAGTGCTGTAGCTGCCATTTGCACTGAGGTATGCCAGAATACCGTTACATTTTTTTTCTATCAGAAAACCTCAAACCATCATGTTCCTCCCTCTTCCATCTACAAGAAAAACCTAAGAATGGAAGCAAGTTTATATTGACATCTCTGTTTGCCAGATGATGAAGTAAAATGACTTTATCAATACTTAGAGCACTATAATTTTGCCATATAGGCAAGTTCAAATTCATCAGTTTGCCAGCATGCCCCCGTCTTGCTGTGCCCCCTTGGTGCTGAGTCCCTGCTCTTAGCTCCTTTCTGGTATTTCTGTGTTAGTAGGAGAGATGCCAGCGAGGCTAAAGGGAAGAGAGAGGCTGCTGTTGTTAATTTGACCTTTATGAATTTCAATTCCAGTCTCTCCCCAGGGGAGTCAATGAGTGAATTGACACAGTGGCACGAGAAGGGYCTGCTGGAGCGATGTCAGCGGCTTGGGGAGCTGAGCTGAAGCTGGTGGAAAGGCTCGTGGTCAAACTGTCACGCTGTGTGAAACGCATTTCCAAGACTGCCTGTAAAGCCCACCCAAAGGAGATGCTCAGACCTTTCACCACGCTCGCATTTTCCTCCATGGCAGCATTTCATTACAGTCTGCACTGACCCATCTTGCTTGCTTTAAATACCAAAGTACACCCTCTTTCCCTGTCCCTTAATTGGTGACTGCTCTCATTAGCACGGCTTTGTCTCAGTGCAAGGGAGGGYCGGAACGGCTTCGCTCTAGGGCTGGCCGTAGTTACGTGACAACAGTAGTGTGTCACACACATTCCTCTCTCTAGAGTGGTCCCAATTTTGTCCCCATCGTCCCAACCACTGCTTTTGGATGTGTATCTGAGCTGGGTGGCCTCGGCCACAGCCATGAGACCACCGGCAGAAGATGGGCAGGAGCTTGGGAGCCCTCCAGTGGCTTCCCAAGTCCCTCCTSTGTCTGCAGAGAAGGACCACACCTTCCTCCCTCCATTTCTGGAGAAGGAATCAGCTGGGCTTTCTCCTCTGTCCAGGGTATGCATGTGTGATTGAGGACAACAGTTTACTGAGAATAATCACAGRTAAAAAGCAGAATAGCCTGAAGTAGTGAAGAGTGCCAGCGAGAGCTAGTAGTAATTGAGTGCCAAATCCTTGGACTGATCCAAGCTTCGATGCCATGAATGGTAAAATAACCCCGTGCGTGCTCCAAGCTCACTCCACTTGAGTGGCTTCTGCTGGATGCTTGTGAAAGCATCACCTATTAATTAGAAAGAGGCTTTTCCATCTGCTCAGGTTTCCCTTTCCTTCCCCAGAAAAGTGCCCTGACGGGAAACGGTCACGCAGCCGCAATTGGATGCTTTGCCCCAGCAGGCAAAATGACCTTGTCCCTCCCTGAACAGCTTCCTGGCAGGGCGAGGGGAGAAGCAGCTGCTCCCACATCCCTGGAGAGCATAAATCATCAGGAATACAAATTCACTAGCTGAGACAATCTGTAAGCTGCAAGCCCTTGGGACAGGTGCCTTTTCACCCTGGACAAGGAATACTGATCTTTCTTATTTTTTTTTTTAATTAAGCTTAATCAATGCTAATTTATTGGGTTCCAAATATTTGGTGGTGGTGCAGTTGACCCATCATTACCAATGCACCRTCTCCATCTCAAATCCAGCCTGATACAAATTCTGTCAGGAGGAGAAAATATCTAGTGCTACCGAGGACAACAGCCTTTCTGATGGAGTGCCCTAGTTGTGTGCGTGGACGTTCTGATATCCCAGCACGGGCGAGAATCAGAAGGTCCACCAAGAGGTATTTTTGATAGGTACCTGAAATATCAGGTCAGGCCACCACCCCGCGCAGGGAGTCTGGATAAGGTTGAACACCAAGAAACATAGCCTTGGGTTGGAGGTAGTTGGCTGTAGAGGGCAATGGGTAAATCTCTGTGGACGAGAGGGCAGCACTGGTGAACAGAGCAGTCCTGCCTGGGGCTCAGCTGCTCTGCTTCCAAGGATGAAGGTTTACATGGGGCCCTGTGCTTGGAGCACCCAGAGAGACCAGCAAGCATCACCTTGGGTCTCTCTCCATCGCACCGCT
Organism: Rhea americana; assembly: GCF_003343005.1. NCBI lineage: Eukaryota > Metazoa > Chordata > Aves > Rheiformes > Rheidae > Rhea > Rhea americana. Next base: position 863,305 of record NW_028186409.1, on the reverse strand, counting down.
GTGAGCAGAGACCATACTGGCTCAGTGCATGAACCGTGCTGTGCCGAGCTGGCTCCCTAGTGAGAAGCAGGGCTCCTGCAAAGGGAGTTTTGCACAGACTGCACTGCAAGCGTTGTCTGGCCTTGCGTCCTCATTAGAAAGTGAGAGATCAAATGATGAGGGGACTGGTGATGTGAGAGAGGAAGAGACCCCACGCTGGGTTATTTTTCGGAGGAGKGCTGCGCTCTGCCGAACGGCAGGGCCGCTTGGTGCACTCAGCTGGCACCCTACTGAGATGCTGGCTGGAGGACCAGTGGGCCTCATGTGCTGTTTCCCAAGGGTTGCGCAGACATTAACAAATTAAGTCTCACAGCCTCGCTGCAGTTCTCATTAGCGTCATTATAACAACTCTCCCTTTTTAATAGCCTCAAAACCRACTTTCCAATTTTGCAAATATCCCTCCTTAGGAACCACTGCCTGAATCAGGCAAGGCTTAAATGGATGTGGGCTGAYGCTGAACTGTATTTACCAAGCAACAGACATAAGCCAATTAGTTTCATCTTCGTACCTTTTGCTCTAACCTCCCCAGAGCCAAGACTGCTTAGAGATGCTCTAGCCTCATCCCAAATCCATCAAGGTACTTGAGGCTGGCAGGTCAGACGGAGGGCCTCCAGAAATGCTGCAGATCTGAGCCCTGGTGAGGTTGTGCTCCCAACATCCCAGAATGATGGAAGCTGAAGTGCACCAAGCTTCCCCTTGGATTAGCACTGGTAAATCCCTGTTGGCCAAAACCCAGCCCTTGCCAAAAATCAGCACCCACAGCCTGAGGGTTCTGCTCTGCCCTCTCCCCCAGAGCTCAGGAGTGTTTCACTGGCAGTGACTAAGGCTGTGAGCCAAACCAGCCTGGCACCAGCTCAACTGCCACTGGGTGCAGCTGAGAAGAGGCTCTGGGAATTGCCTGCTCCCTTCTCCTGTCGACCTACCCCTAGCTACGTGGTGGGAAGGCCCATGCATCACAGAAGGGCCAGGCACTGCTCTCTGCCCTTCTGCAGATCAGAAGCCCACAGACCATGCAACGTGTTGCACCGGGGATGGTGAGTAAGACAAGACATGGTGCCATTTATCAAGCTGACTAGAGACAAGCAACACATCACCGTGCAGACTAATGAAATCTTCAGGGAGCAAAACAAATGAGGGATGACCAGGCTTCTTGTCTGCACAATGCCCAGGCCAACAATACGGGGGCATTCCCATAACGAGCCTTGCTCTACCCAGGGCTTTCCACCTCCAATTTCTGATGATGGTGCTGATGCTGGCAGTTTTTGGTGGTGCCATGCAGTGCTTGGGCTGCAASCRAGSTTTTTTGGCAATATCTTGGCAGCCYTCCTCCCTGGGACTGTATGGCTTCCCCAAGCAGCCTTTGTGGACATGGTGGATCCTGYTATCTCCAGCCAKGCCTGGAGCAAAAGCTCCAGAAAAGCAGGTGCCTCTGAGCCAGGCAGGCAGGTCTGGGGCTTCCCCCCGCCATGCTGAGCACCCATCTCCTCCCAGAGCCCACAGCACCCTGGGGCTCTGCCAGTCAGTAAGGGAGTGAATGAACTGCTGGCAATCTGGAAATTTTTAAAAAGGAGCTTTTAAAACCGTTGCTAATGGGAGCTGTGTGGCGGGGAGCCATCCATCAGCATGGGGCCTCCAAGGCCATCCGTCATCCTGATAGAGTGAGCTGCTCTGATTAGAAGGGACTAGGGCAAGCTGGGCAATTGCTCAGAGGCTGCTCTAGCCTTCATTCAATTGAGGAAAAACAAATTCTCCAGCATCCCTGCACTGAAGAGGACTTTCCTCCTTGTCCCTGCGAGCTCCTCTGCTCTCCTTCAGCCACCTTCCCCCTTCAAACCTGTCATGAAACCAGATCTGTCGCAGCTGAGGTGACACCTAAATAGCATCTTGAATATAGACCAAAGACAATTTTGGCACAAACATGTCTTGAACCTGACCTGGTAGGGTGCAAACCCATGTACAGGTGTCAAATGTCAGCAAGCTCCCTGCAATCCTGCACAGCTAAGCCAGTCCTTGTTCACCATCCCGTCCCAAACCCCTCATGGCTGGCAGTGGGCAGATGGGTGGCAGCTCTCTCCAAAAGCACTTAGCAGTAGATGTGGTGAAGCTGTGTGATGGAGGATGGCCATGATGGGAGCATCATGGCCATGCTGCATTGGTGAAACAATCTCAGGGGCTGGGAAAAGCAGGATCCTGGAGACCCACAGCCTCTTACTGTCGCTGCTGGGCAGGGGGATGGCAGAAGGGGGGTGAACATAGGGGACAAAGATCCTGGTTTTGCACAGGGAAGCTGCTCCCAAAGACTGTTTTGACTCCTTGTGTCCCTGGGCATGGCCCAGAACAGACAGCACAGGAGCAGGTGGTGGCAGAGCTCTTTCTCTCCCCACCTCCCCCTTGAGCGCAGTCTGACAAGCATCTATTTTTCATTATTTTTAGGTTTCCTGAGCGTTGCAGCTTTTGCTTGCCTCAACTRTCACCCTGGCACACCCTAACACACCTCAAAAAGGAGTTAGGCAGCCACAGATCAGCCCAGAGGCACCCCTTCGCCACCTCCTCCAGTCCTCTGGATGCCAGGCTGGCCCATCCCCGCTGGCAGGACACGCCAGGCCCAGACAGGGATGGTGAGGAGACRGCAGTGCACTCACCCGTGTGGTTGCTCACAGGAGGCAGGCTCTCGCAGTACTGCTCTTGGACGGAGGCTGCAGCCGGGCCACCCCAGAAGAGAAACRCCTGCAGATGGGAGAGAGCAGACCTCAGGCAGGGTCGTGGATGCAATATGCAGCTTCCCCGTGCCCCGCTCTTAGAACCGATGCTCTCTGCTCTGCTTCGCATCCACCAGTCCCTTCCTGCCCCAAGCATCCCGCATCCACCCCTCTGCAGCTCCTTCCYGTCCTTGGAGCTTATGCTATTTAGCAGTTTAATCAACACTTTCAGTTTTAGCATCTTTGCATCCTGAGAGCAGGCAGAGGAAACATGATGAACCTGATACCATGCTCAGATTTTCAATAGCTTATTAAAATCACAGCCTTGTTAGCTGTCGGGGGGAAGATGTTAATACGTGTCCTTAAGGAGATCTGATCTGCAGTCAATCGGGTCTAGCTGAAGCCTTTTTTCAGAAGAGCTTGTGTGTAGGGGAAACTGAGCACAGCTCACAGCTCATTGGCGTGAACTCCTCCAGAGCAAATCCTGGATGGCTACGCAGGCCCTCTGCAATCGAAAGGAATCGACTCTTGTGCAGGCAGCTATTTTGGAACAGCTGCTGCTAAATTATGGTTTCCAGTAGCAATTGCAATAAGTTTTTCAATGTTGGCAAGCCCTACATGGAAGGAGCGACTGAATGCCTCTGTAAGTGGTGGCTTTCAGAGATGGTGCTACCATCACCATGGTAGRAAAGCTGGAGAAAGCCACATGGCCTGCAAGTTTCTGCTCAGCCGATTACATGGCTTTTGCAGAAGTCTGGGGAAACTAAAACCAAGGAAAGCAATYGCAAGTGAAAGGAGGCAGAGGGACAGTGCTGTTAGACCCAAGACTTGCAAGGGAGGCAGATAGGGGAAGGAAGGGGTCTGCTGTTTGCATTTTGCCATTGGTTTCAGGAAAACCACACTTTGCAAAACACACAGGTCTCTATCAGAGCAGCTACCCACTTTCTCTTCTAGGTACATCTAGAAACGTCTTTACAAAAGCTCATGGAGCAGCAAACCACTTGGGCTTAGCAGCTCTTTGAGTTTACAGGAAGACTTCTGAGGCATCACACATGACTGGGCACAATCCCTCGCACGGCCAGGCAAGCAGAGCTGCTGCGGTGGGGGCCAGAAACGTGGTGCAAGCTTCCCACCCGCAGTGCGTGCCGAGGGAGTGGCGCTCGGGGTGTGAAAGCAGCGGCACTGGGGGCAGCACGCACTGTCGGAGTGGAAGGGCAACGAGGGTGATGTGGTGATGTGAGCTCATCCCTGCTGCCCACGGATGGGTGCTGAGAGTGGATGAAGCCGAAACCCATTTCTCTCACCCAGGGCCCTGCCCCAGGAGGACGGACCAAGTCTCTTGGAGGAAAGGTCGCTGCTCATTGGTTTGAACGGCGCAGCCATGCCCCAAAATACAAAGACTTCCAGAGAAAATCCAACTTGAGCCTGGAGGCAGGAAAAGCTGCAGCCTCCTCTACTTAGGAGAAGGCTCCCAGCTCCCCAGGGTTTTGGATTAAGATGTTTCCTGTGTTGAGCCAATAAAATGAGCAGCTTTCTCCTTCCCCATCAACGAGGCTAGTCCCCAGTGCCTGATTGCCCTTCCCTGGTGCCATTTACCTTCTAAACCGCTCCGGGTAGGGAGGAGACGGCCCTCCCCATGCCCTTTTGCAGTATAAACACTGGCTCCTCTTATTGGTGCACCTAGCAATCCTCTGAACCTTACCAAAGCATTAGCAGGATTTATTCAGCCACCGAGACAAGCTTAGCACCCACTTGCTCTTTTCCAAACAACTATTTACTGCTTTGGGAAGCCGATTTTGACAGCAAGAGAGATGTCAGGCAGACATATAAATGGAGCTGAGAACAGCTTCTGTGTTGTGACTGCTCCAGATGGCACCCAGGGGATCGAGCAGCAAAGAAATTCTGCCCCGGGTGCGTGCACCACTCAGGACTTCTCGCTGATCTGGTCCTGCAGAGTTGTGCCATATCTCATGTCTCTTCTCCAATGCACCAGATGAGAGCAATGACCCACTAGCTGGGCTCTTGGAAGTGGGAGGAGGATGGGATTTCTAGTGGAGCTGGTGCTGATCAGCACAGGTAAAGCATAGCCTGAAAGCATGTCAGCCGGACCTGCTGGCCCTTTGCAGTGGGCATCTGGGGCAAAAGGTTTCCTCTCAAGAGAGATTGGGATGGTTTGCCTACCCGAGCAGGTTTTCAAGCGTTAACTGGATGCTCTTGTCCTGATCATTGTGTGCTGTGCTGGCTCTCCTTCCAGATGCGGGRAGAGGCCTTGGTATGGAGCAGTAACATGGATCAAGGCAACTACAGCTAAAGGGGGAGTATGGATCAGCGGAGCCACTGGCTCTTTGCAGGGTTTGTAAATGAGCCAAAACTACTAAAGAGGGAAAAAAATCTCCCTCAAGCAAACCAACAAAAAACCTTAACGTCTTCTTTTGCCGGGCTCAGTGTGTTTTGTCTCATACAAATACAGTGCAGAGCGCTAACCCAGAAGCAGTGTAGGACAGCAGACCATTCTGCAGCCACCTCAGTGCTTGACCTTGCAGCTTAAACACCATGGGAGGTGACACGAGCTGCGCCTGAGCATGATGTCGGGGCGACAAATGCCCTGGACAGAGGCAAAGATTTATTCCCCTCCCATCTGCCTCGGCCATGCTGCTGTCAGGAAGCGAGCTGGGAAAGCAGTAGGTCCRGGTGGATTTGCACAAGCGGAGAGCACCCTGGCCTGGTGGGGAACCTGCTCCTCGCTGCCCGCTCCTGCACTTTGCACCCTGTTGCTCAAGCTCTTGTCTACATTTTGTCCTTTACAGGTTACTTGAACCTCCGCAGGCTTTGCAGATAGAGCAAGTGAAAGCCAGGCCTGTCCTTTCACGGCTTTCCCTGCCAGAGACTCACTGCCCGGGACTGGCGTCAGCTGCCACATGGTACCCAGCAGGTCCCAGCCCTGCCAAGGCTGGAGCGAAGCACGTGCCGATAGGTCTACCATGGCAGCGGGCTGCTCTCCCAGCCAGAGACAGGCCGTTTCTCTGCACCCTCCCAGTCCTGATTTGACATACTCTATGCCAAATTATGTCCTGCAGTGAAGGAGACCTCTGTGACCTCTCCCAGACTGCCAAAATCCTGGGGAGTCTCAGCTGAGCAGTCAGCTGTATGGTGAAAGAAAACCAATCTCCTTTTCTAGAGACAGGTGCTTCCCGCAGAGGTCTTGTTTAGCCTGAAGTTTTGCTTCCTTTTGGGAAGATGTTTCTGTTGGGAGCTGGAGGTCCTGCTGGGCACATGAGGTCTAGCATTTGCAGCAGCTTCTCCTCCATCTGGAGCCAGCAAGTAGCTGCCACAGCCGTCATGGCAGAGAGCATCAGCATTGGCTCCTCCATCTTTGCAGGCAGTGCTAACGTCTCTGTTTTACACCGTCAGATGGGGGCATCGCAGCAGGAGCTGATGCCACTGTGTTCACCTTGGACCTCCCAGATCTTTAACTCCCCAAGCAGCACACATCTTCCTTCATGCCAAYTTTTCCTCCAGCAGGATCAGCCCCCCCGAGTGATTGTTGCACTACCGAGAAACCAAAATATGATTCTGCTCCAATATTTTCTGCATCCCAGGCAYGTGAGTCCCATCCTGCTCTGGCCASTGCTTGTCCAGCCAATGGTGCTCTCATGGGATGCAATGAATCGCTCGGTTTCTCATACACCTTTCCTCTGCCTCGTGCCTTGTTGAGAACGAGACACGAGGGGAAAAGGGTGGCTGGTGCCCTCGCCTGGGAGAACAAATGCGAGGGCCTGAGATGGTGTCAGTGCTCGTTGGCATGATGAGGCTCACAGTCTTGCAGGCACCGAGACACGGCTGCTAATATGCGTGTGAGCAGCAAACTGATGCACACACACACACACACACACACACATGCACGTATAGTGTCAGTCTCTCTGACCTGCCACTGACCCAGCAGCACAATTCAATTAATAACAATTAGCAATTAACGTCCCCCTGCAGTGCTTTCCCTCCCCAAAGCGATCCACAGATATTAATTAATTCACTACCCTCTGGGGCAGACATCAACCCTCCCCTTCCCATATTCCCAAGAGATAGGCTTCCCCCCCCCCCTTGGTATTTTGTTGCCTCGAACAAGATGCGATCTCYGGGGCAGGGAGGGCTGACAGCTCTGAGCAGTGAGATAGATGGCTTATAGCCTAATTAATGATCTAAGATGGGGCTTGGGTTTTCCACTGCAGATAGCCATAATTGGATGGCAGAGTGATTAGCTGGGTTAAGCAGCATGATCCAGTGGCTTCAAATAAAACAGGAGAAGGGATTCGGCTATGCAGATGGATGGGGGCGCTTTCTTATTGCTTGGTCCTGTTCCCTGGCCCAGCTCGGCTTGCTGCCCCCTTCTCACATTGCTTCACACTTGTACAAAAGTATGTGTGGAGGAAGAAAGACCTCCTGGGATAGTAATGACACATGGGAAGGTGGAGGGCTGAGTACAGAGTCGGTCTACCCCATCTCTTCTTCCTCACTAGGCATTGAGGATTCCCAGGATATGTAGCTGAGACTGAGCCCACATTTGACCATGAGTTTGCAGGAGAAGTTGCCAGACTTCAGGTGTTAAACACACAGTCAGCTTTAAAGGAGCTAGATGCCAACCTCAGATGGCAGAGCAACATCAGCAGTGCAGCAAGGGCGGGCACAGATCAGCACAGCTGGCCGACACATGGCAGCCTGCAGCTGGAGGTGACCTTGCGATGCTTTACCAAGTATGGTGCCTTCACCTATTCCAGCATGCCCCATTTCCAATGTGCCCAGTTGCACATCGTTTATAACTGTCTCTAACCCCTTGCTCTCGTCCTGCTGCCCAGCCACATCCCTGTCCCCTGCCTTTGCCTCTGCCTCCACTGACTTCCAGGCTGTCTTCTTCAGTCTGTGAGCTTCTTACTGTCTCCACCTTGATGACTTTCACAGCTTTGAAAAGTCCCCTCCCCAATCTGAGCAACTAGTGAAAATACTAAGGAGCATTCGGCCCAGAAAAGACCCCCTTGCCTTGCCCTTACAACTCCCTTGCCTTAGCCTGGACGGTGACTTGCTTTTTGGCCCCCTGAGTTCAAGCCTTCTCCAAGACCTTCGTTTGATTAACAAGCACCTTGTTGTCCCTTCAGTTGCTCAGGAGCATCGAAAGCCCTACCTGCACTAAGACAAAGCACAGGTGAGAGATCAAGGCTCAGTGCAAGAATCACAGGGGAGATATCCCGTGGCTGGTGTGACTCRGAGGGGAAGAGCAGACAGTGATAACAGCTCCATCTGGCATTAAAATCTGTGGATTTATGAATTTACCCATATTAGAGGGCCAGCCCTTGTCACTGTGTAGACAGCATATTTGCTCGGAGTATTTATTCTGTTTGGAGTCTCTCCCTTTTAAATGATGAGCCTGCTGGATGCAGAACCAAACAAAAGAATATCAATCATGCCTAAATGAATGCCCTGTAAAACCTGATTTATGGGTAATTAAAGGCTTCCCTGGATTAATCTCTTGTCTCTCTTGCTTACCGTAAATATTTCTGGCTTCATTTGTGTATCAAAGGGGGCCTGGATTTTTGAGGACAGCTAAAAAAAGAAGAATGGCGTTTGGATATTGGAAACGAAAGCCACAAACAAGGTGGAGAAGGGGAATCAAAGTAAATCCTCTGGAATCTGGATTTGCCAGAGCAAGGGCCACTAAAGAAGAGGCAGAGTGATAGACAGTCAGAAGGGAAGAAGGGAAGGATCATTTTTCTAAGGTTGTATTAAACTCTGCTGAAGACCAGAGAACTTTGTGCATTCACAGATGTTTACACTTTGAGGCTGAAGTTTTTTTTTTTTTTTTTTTTTTTTTTTTTTTT
>NW_028186409.1:741289-854650 GCF_003343005.1 Rhea americana | reverse complement strand
AATTACCTCCCAAGGTCCCATTCTTGGCTGCCCCATGCACCTTCCCTCAACTACCACCTTTTGTAGGCTCATACTTTGGGTTGTACATGTGCCATTTAATTCACTTATAATTTTCCTCCAGTTTATCTGCATACATAGCTAAGGAAACCCTGGCTATGGTAAAGCATTGGCAGTTTTTGCTGTTGTATTTTCAGGGCAGATAGTACAGGATTTCAGGGTGGAAGAGCTACCGTGATCTGTAAAAGATAGGGCAAAAGCTTTTGCCCACTGACTTCTGAATCTTGTTGTTCTGCTTCATGTTGAGTGACTCACTGGTGAAGCAGGGCACTGTCTACAGTGAAGGAGAGTCTGTTTTATTAGCTCAACATACAGTTGGGGGGGAAACAACAGATGGGCCTCTAGGCGTGTTATCCCATCTTCAGGAAGAGCCATCTTCTCCTAACTGACAGCTTTCAAGTGTTGGGGAATGGCTCCTGGGCTGAGTTTGTTCAGGGACCCTCTGCTAACGACTTTTCCTTTCTTTTGAGCCTGAAAACTGTTTTCCATCCCAGGCYAGCAAAGGCAGAGTGGGATCCAGGCTCTCTAAATCCTGCAGCTTGGGGCTGGTGATGGATTCGGAYCTCATCTTGAGCTCATCACTCACGACAGACTTCTGGGCCAGACCTGCAGCRGGCTCTGCGCTGAATTTCCGTGGGGCAGGGCTGTGTTTCAGGCTGGAGTCGAACGGTCTCTGCAGGCTAGGCTCATTGTATTTCTATACTTTCATCCTATGGCGATAGAGCAGCTATTCTGGGAACAGCCTGTGCCATTGCCATTCCCTTCTGCTTTCACTGGAGCTGCGAAATCACGGGGGTGATTTCGTACACCCAGAATTAACTCAGGCTTTTAAGGAAACCCAGGACTGGAAGAGATCCCCAGGATCAGCATGTCCTGCTGCTGCAGGCTCCGTGTCTCCTGCAGAGATTTGAGCAGCGAAGGGGTGGTGGCCCGGTTTCGTGTTTATTGTTGCTGGAGCTGATGAGATGTGGAGGAGGGTGAGGGGAATTCCCCCCCCCCTTCCCCCATCAAACTCATTTTCATAAAATAATAGGGCTTTTCCAAATGATTTTATCAGTGCCTGACAAAACTGCAGGCGAACTGTTTCTTTTTCTTTCATCTGTTTAAAGGACTTGCAGGRCACAAAAAGAACATTTTTGCAGCACATCTGTCTGCCTGTCTCTTTGTCCATCTATCCGTTCTCCAAGGGATGTCTGCCTGGCAAGACAGCGGGGACAAAACCTACGCTAAACTGGAGCCGACAGCCAGGTGCATCGGAAACACCTGCGCTGTGCCAGCCCGGAGACCTGCAGGCTGCAGAACCGGCCGAGGCGGGAGAGCTTAGCCCCCGCTGCGCTTGCTCTCGGCGCTGGATTGCTGCAGGTCTCTGCGCTGCGTGGCTGGACGCTTGTGCGGGTCTGCCAGGCTGCAGGGACATGCTCGCTTCGGGCTGTGGTTTCGCGGTCACTTTTAGCCCGTGTGGCTGCTAGGAGAGGCTTTGCCTTGCGCGTGGCTGGGGCTGTGCTCCCAGACCTAGCTCGGAGGTTTCTTTTTTTAGGGCTGGCCAATGTGGCTGGGGAGTCTCTGATTCACTGCGGTGGGCGTTGAGGACCACTGGCACTATCGGGAACCTGTTTTCCCATGTCTGACGATGGCTGGGACCCCTCGTAGGATTAAATGCTCTTAGTGGTCAGATCACGACTGCCCACCGCAGACCTTGCCCCTCTTGCATGGGGTTTGTGGCTTTGCCGGCGTTGTCCCCACACATGGGAACAGATCTGGGGAGAAAAGGTCCTGCTTTCCCTCACCTTTTCTTATACCATRGCCAAGCAAAATCTGCACCAGGGAACACAACCGCAAAAGAGCTCTCATAAAACAGAACTAGGACCAAGCAGGTGAAGAAGAAAGCAGGCTGTTCAGAAGAGCAGCTTTTAAAAGCAACACCAAGTTGGCAGCAGGCTTGGCTGGCACATGTGAGCTCTTTGCATCACTTAGGTGAGAACTTTCCTGTTCCAAATGTGGAGCTAAATCCACCTCCCCGGTCTTGCTGCTGGGGGTGCACGGCTCTGAGACCAGCCCACGGGAGGCAAACCGCAACTCRGCTAAGGCGGGAGGGCTGACCCGCGGCTTTTTGTGTCAGTCCAGCTCTGCAATTGCAACTGTGCTGTTGAGACAGCATTTTGCAGAGAGCCAGGCAAATTCTTTTTCACCCTCTTGACATAGCGATTTAAGCAAAAAGCTGATCGCTTTGTGTAACTGCTTATCCAGTTTTGTTAATTTAATGCTCAGGTTTTCACTGAAAAAATGTTTTTTTTTTTCTTGTCATTCCCCCAGGGTTTGGGATTTAAATGTTCTTTGGGTTGGGAACATTTGCTTTCTCGATGAGCCCTCAGGGAAGAGAAATATTGTTTGTGACAAAGCATTTGCATTTTGTGCAGAGCTGCAAAATTATCTGTGGCTACATTTCCTTAGTGAACAATTTAAAGTCTTGTGCTCAGTTAGGAAAAAAGAAGCAGTTTCTTTAGGAAAATAACTGAGGGGTAGAATTTGGCTATGCATTTGTGCCGTCCCCATCCATCACACCCCCAGAGCAGCCACCCCCTGCCTCCTCTCAGCAGCAGAAGGGAAACTGGTGACAGCTGGTGATACTGGGAGGTGCAAGGCAGAGCTGGGCTGCTCTGCAGGGCCACTTGCCCTGGCTCCTCTACCGCACCCAGATGCCAGCCCTGAGCTGGGATCTCCTGGCTACCACCAGAACAGCAGCCGGCTGAGGACCTGCCCTGTCCTTCACCTGCTACTTCCAGGTTGGAAGTCCCCCTCCCCCCCCCCCCCGGACTGATGCTTTCACCAATGCCAGCCTCCCATTTTTGGAGGCACCAGGAACTTGCCAAGACCCCACACTTTGTCTGGAGGAATCCTGGGGGCTCTTGGTGATGGGTTCTCTCATTTTACTCTTCCCTTCATTCAATGCAATGAAAAAGTCACTCAAGAGAAACCCAGCGGTTCAGGATGCGAAGGGGTGATGGGGAGAAAGGCAGGAGAGCCCATTTAGGAGAAGAGGGCTTGCGAGCATCTTACCTGCAGGAGGAGGAAGAGGAGGAGGGTAGGACGTATGMTGGGTACCATCCTTAACTCCCACTACGCCCAGCTCTCCCAGGCATGTTTAGCAGTGGTCCCCACTTCTGCTGGGCTCCTTCTGCCGTCTGGGGTAAAATCCTCTAGGCTTTGTGCAAACAAGGTGGTCACCGACACGGACCCAGGCTCCTGGCACCGTGACTCTTGCTGACCCGAGTCCCCGCCGAGCTGTGCGGACGGAAGCAGGTGCCTTTCGCCCTCCCTCCCCTTTGCTCAACAACCTACTCCTGCCTTTTATAATCTTGCTCTGAGCCGGTCGTCTGGGCTTCCCACCTTCCAGCTCCCTTACTCGGCTGGGGATGGGTTACATCTCTCCTTGCCATCCTCCTCCTCCTCCCCCCCCCATTCCCTCCTCCTCTGCCGCTTCCTCCTCCCCCTTTCCTTCCTCCACAGCCCCGGTGCCTTGCAACTCTTTCTTTCTTGCCATCCCCTCGCTCAGCACCTTTTGCAAGCAAAACTTCCCTGCTGCCTTGGGAAGTCCTCTTCTCCCCCTGCCCTGCCCTGCCTTGCCTTGCTGGGGAGGGGTCCTCGCATAGGGCGGGCAAGCCCCTGCCCCGCCTGGACCGCGTCTCCCGGCTCTGCTCCTCCGTTTTCCAGTGGGAGACAATTCCTCCGCAAAGGCAGGCGTTTTGCTGCCACTGCAAGCGCTTTTGTGGAGGCTACGGACACCTGTGTGTATGCAAAAGGATTTTTGCCTGCAATTTATGGGAGGATTTATGTAGTCGCRGATCTTGCTCAAGGCTCTGGCAGAGGGGCTGGGGGAAGGGAAGGCAAAGGTCTGTCCTTTCACTCAAGCATCTCCCTCTGGGGAGGCAGCAGGGGCTCTTGGTGCCTTGAAGCCCCCCCAGCAGAGGCAAGCTGCTCCTACCCCTGCAGCCCCATGTCCATCCTTGTGCCTGCAACACCAACAGTCATCGTTTGCAACCCGGGATAGCCTGAGCTTGGCTTTGGAGCTGGAGGAAGCAGAYCAGGCTACAACAGGGGAAACTGAGTCACAGAGGAGGTGGGGTGGGGCTGCTGAGTGGAGAGCAGTTTACCCAGCAGGGTATAGGCAATGCAGCAGGGACAGGAGGGCTTGAACTGACCAGGGAGAGGGGCACTGGGTTGGGGAACGTATATCCAGTGCGGAAATGTGTCCTGGTGAGGTTGGAGAGCAGCAAGGGATCACGCAGGGGAGCCAGCACAAGGCTCCTGGAGCCTTAACTGATTTCYCCCCCTCCACCCTAACCATGAGATGCTCCTGCTGGTGCCAGGGGCACTCGGGACGTGCCAACCCCATCTGCAAGCACCGGACAGGCTTCCCCATGTCCCAGCCGTCGAGCCTCTGGGCATGCCRTGCGCTGGGTGAAACCCACTCTCTGCGCTGGGGCAGAGTTTCGTGGCACACCTTCCGCATCCATCCCGGGGCTCAGAGGGCTGCTGCAAGCCGCGGCCGCTGTGCCAGCCCCAGGGAGAGGCGCCGGGACTCTACCTGCCTGCAGTGACTCAGCAGCAGGAGAAAGAGCCACTCAGCACGTTACAGCTTTTCTCTTTCCTTGTGGAAATAACTGGAGTTGAGGTGCGTCCCGGGAAAATAAAGGGATGACAGGAGATGTYGCCTTGGCATTGACACCCAGCAGCCTCCACCGGTCACGATGCTCCTGCGGGGACTGGACACATTTCCCCTTTCACATATCTAAGTGCCTGACATGTCAGTGGCAAGTGTCTCTCTCCAAACCACGCAGGGGCCATGGCCGTAACCTGCTCTCTTCCAAGCACCACCAGCAGACATGGCAGTATGAGGGATCGCTGACTGCTGGCTGGTCCAGGGCATGAGCGGCCAGCCCAGGATTGCACCCAGGACCTGTGTGGATGGTTCATCTCAGGCTCCAGAGGGTAAATGCTCCTGGCCCMGTAGTTAAAGGAATAAACAGTGCAGACATAAATCTTCTGGCATTAGCTGGATTTAATCAACTGTGTCATTGCTTTGGCAAAGGAATTTGAGAATACGTAAAGCTCTGGTAAATTCAGGAAACTCGTTTCTTAGGTCTCCTAACATCCCAGCCCTCTGGCAAGTGACGTGAGAGGCAGACTCTAGAGCTACCTCTATGTTACCCTGAGCTTCAATTAGCTCGAATTAAAATGTGAAAGTTTCACAAAGCGGCCTCAGGAAAGTTCCCTCACCCCAGAAGAGCCTGGAAAGGACAGCGGATAAGAGGCCGGGTTCAAGTCCTCTGGGCAAAGCGGACTTTGACCCCGTTTTCCCACGCCCTTCTTGAGCAGTGGAGGAGCGAGCCAAGGCTGGTTATGGTGAGAAAAGAGGCAAAAGCATCGTTTTCCCCCCTCCTCAGGCCTTGTGGTTCATCCTCTGGGCAAGGTGCACACAGTGACCATGCTCTTATCAGGTGCCAAAACTGTGGGGTGACGAAAGGAAAGCAAAGTGCACCCAAACTATTTTTAGTCAAGGAAGTGGTTGCCAGGGACATTAAGATAGCTCCTTCCCCATATATCAGGGAAACAAATGCAGTGCTTTTTTAAAGACCTAATTGAGGGGATTTATAGGAAAATGCAACTTGTCAGACGTGGCAGAGGAAAAATAAAACAGTCCCCTAGACAAGGAAATCAGTCCATTCGTCATGGTTAATCTCAAATTCCTTCATGCAGCAGAGAAACGAACGTGGGAGAAGGGTATTAGGGATAGGGAAAATGAAGAGAAATATCAGATATCCAGGAAGGAGGGAGAACAGTGATTTAGCCTGACTTTATCTGCTTTTGGTATATTATTATTTCTTTATGTAACTGCACATGMTTTGACACTTCTGTTTCCTGACAGCTCCAGGACACTGGCTCTTTGGCACGGTGCGTGTGACTTACACAACCACTGCTCCTGGTGTTGTCCCCTTCCTCCCTGCAGCCATCCCTCCACTTTGTGTCGAGTACAGCTGGAGAAAATCAGAGCGTGTTGCTGTGCATGTCCCTCTTGTGAGGCATGGCCAAGGAGGAGGCAACCAGAGCTGTTGCCTGCATATGCAGGAGACAAGCACGGGTGTCCCAAATTCCACACGGGGYTGGTGCCAGCACTGCTTGGTGTGGGCCACAGAGCTCTACTTACTAGTGTGATGTCTGGGAAAAAAAATCCTATTTGGACTCTCAGAGTTGAGGACACACAGGCCAGGCTGGCAGAAGTCTAGCCTGTAACTCCTTGGTGTGCTTGGCTGCAGAAAACTACAGCTGAGATCAGCAATGTTGGGGTGTGCCTCAGTGTCCCTGTTGGTAGGTAGGTGTGGATAAATAACTTTAACAGTGTTCATACTGAGCCTTGAAGCCTCTTTTGTCCTCTTTCSCAAGGCAGGAAGTGTTCTGCTTTGACCAGCTGTGATGGATGCCTGTCTGCTGGTTCTTAGAGATACTGAGTGGTGGAGAGTCTGCTAGTTCGGTGCTTCCCTATCCTCGCTCCAAGGGATTTGGAGTCAAGGGACTGTTAAGTGTTATCACACTGCCTCTGGCTCAGCCCCTACCTTAGCCACTGTCCTTGGAAGTTGGAAGTACAGTTCAAGTTGCTCTCATTAGGGATTCCTGTTGCTTTACTCTTCRCTGGACATCTGTGGTTGACTACTGACCAGGACAGTGTGCTGGACTAGATCCACCTGTGAGCTGACCTGGGAGGGCTGCTCTTACGTGCTTGCGGGGGAAAGCCTTCGTCCTTGGCCTTGCCGCTGTTGCTTGGTTTCTACAACGTGCTCCATGGAGATGAAGTGGCAAAGGTGGGGAGAGGAGCCCCATTCAGTTGCTGGCCAGGCTGAGCGCTTCGAGGAGATAAAGCCAYCAGCCAGGTAGAGAGGGGAAGGTGATTCCCTCTGGCATGATGGGTGGAGCAAAGAGGAGGGAAAGAAGTGGAGCTCATCCCCATCTCATGCATCATACATGAATGTTGTTCTGAGCCAGCAGGGATTTGTCACACATTTATACATCCCAGTCTAATGCTTTGGATAAAAGTCAGACGCTGCCGCTTGCTTCTGGGTGATGCAGTAGTAGGTACCACGTGTTTGCCACTTTCATGCATGGAAGCCAGCCTGTGCGTGAGCTGCTTCCTACCTGTTCATGAAAGCTAAACCCAGATCCAGCTTGGGTGACTGGACCAGCACTTTGACMTGTTGTTGGGGGATAAGGACACTGATCCCCAAAACAGTGTCTGCAAATTAAAAAAAGCAAACTCAAGGAAGCTGAGAAGCCCACGAAGATCTGTGATCTAACTAAACATTTCATTTGGTTTCTGAGTGACTTAAAATAGCCTATCATATTTTTAAAATTTCTTTTGGGAGGAAGTGTCATTTTGAATGGAACAGAAAGACAAAAGCTTTTGTTTTACATCTAATTAAACCTCGAGGAGAATGATAAACCAATCATGATAGTCATAATTATTATTTTCCCCAATCAAAATGCTTTAGCAAAGTCAGCCCAAATCTGCCAAATGTTTTTYCTCATCCCAATTGGCATTTCCCATCAGACAAAACCCCATAGTTTGTGGTTGGGAAAAGTTCCCCAGGTTTATTCTGGAGACTGATCCCATCAGTCCAGCTCCGCTCTGTGCATGGTGCAAAAGAGAGATGCACTACCCTGCTGTCATCGAGCTGTCCCGTTCATGGCTGTGTCCTCTGTTAGCAGTGTTGGGATACGTCCTGAACTGGGCATCCCAGGTTGCATCTCTGCTGAAGATACCCGATGGCATCCCTCCCTTGTGAACGTTTGAGCTGTGCTACCAGGTCCTTCGGGGGCAATGCCCATCACTAAGCCAGCTCATATTTATGTTGTGCTCTACATGGAGGGCGGCTGGATGTAGCTCTGGTGAGGCAGGGACACACAAGTGCCTCCACCATRTGACAGTGGCATGGGGAGAGGTGAAGAACCATGTCCATACCTTTTGTGTGTGGGGTGAAGTGGAGTGATAGAAGTGATGTTGTGTAGCTGGCTGTGAGGAGCATGATGGGAAGGTACATTTGGAACCAGTTCAGGCACAAGCATTGATTCTGCATGTAGATTCTGCATTCTAGACTAAAGGCTGCTCTCTGCCATCTGTCTGTCCCTCCCTGGCTTCTGCCTAGTCTCCCTGCCTGAGGTCTCCCTCATCTTCCACAGTTGTTGATGGGATCTCCCTGAAGGTTACAACTGATGTCTAGTAACAAGGCTAGGTACACCCTTCCTTTGTCCATGAGCACAACCTCATGGGCACGGCCATGTCATTGGCAATGGAAATGTCCTACAGAGATCACAGTAAGAATTGCATCTTCTTCAGAAATTCTTTTGGGCAAAAATTTCTCCTCCCCTCCCCATCCCCACATTAAGGCCCTTAAATGCCAGTCAAGGGAGGAGAGATTCTGGATGTCTTTCAGATCTGGTTATTTATTCCCCTTACATTTGATGAAATATTAATCTCTTCATCTCCAAAAGGCAATCAAATAAAACCCAGAAGGAATGACGCACAGGGCCTCTATGCAGGGAGCAAAAAGTAGCAAAATAAAAATAAGAAAAAATCCAAACATAATGGAAAATTCTATAAAAGAGATCTCTGTGACAGCATGAGCAGCAGAGACGAGATGGCCCAGTGGCTGCAGGGGAAGATGGACTTGGGAGGCAGTATTAGACTTTGCTGGGAAGAGTATGAAGAGGACTTGAATCAAGGGAAACTGCTTAGGTAGGTCTTAGACTTGCCTGTAATGGCTTTTCCTTATAGGCTTTGGTGGAATTTCTTTGAAGGTTTCCAYTTCCTTCTCCTGTACCTTAATTAAATGGCCAGTACGTACCAAGATGCCAGCCAACTCAGTCCAGAGCGCTTCAGAGATCTGCGAAGCCAGAAGGGTAAACGAGTCGGCAGTGGTCCCGGCTGTTACTACCTAGCAACCGTGCTGTTTCACAACAAGGAGACTTTCAGTCTCGCYTGAAAAGAGCTCCTCCAATAGTCTTTGATATGTGGATGCCTCAGTTCAAAGCTCAAGGCTGATACGTGGCCTTGTATCTTCATCTGCCTTCAGTGTAATGCAGCTTGGTAGCAGTGATAGCAGACTCCATCATGCAGAATGCCTTGAGACAACAGGCAAGTCTTCCAAAGCCATGCTCTATCTTTCTAAATCCAACGACCATCAAGCCTTTTGGAAAAGAGCTGTGGCTATTGTGGATGGTGTGGTTACAAAATGGTTTGCTTGGGCTGCCAGATAAGTCTGGAAAACCTTTTTCTACAGGCACATGTTAGCTGTGATCCTGTAGCTGCTCTGTGGACACTAGTGCCGTATATCAAAGTGTTGCTGTCATGATTATTAAGTGACGGTCCTCTCTACAGCTGCACAGAGTGGTTTCCAGAACTGGGGAGTAAATGAGCCGTTACTATTAGGCTTTTCTGTGTTGCTTGGGCTTATTCTTCACTGTTTCAGTTGGGGAACCATAAGGAAGGCCAGTCAATTATTGGGGACTTCTGTTAGTCTGCTCTCTTGTTTTATAGATTAAAGACCCTTGGCCATCAGAAGATGTGATTGATAAGACTATAATGCTCCATTCCACAGAGATTAAGGTACTTGGCAGACTCTACTGTGTTTCTCATGCACATTTTACTCCACCGTTGCTCAACCAGAAGTTTGCCTTCATTAAGACTAATTAAYTGCTGAGTGAGAGTCAACCAATGGACTGTGGTTTATTGTAGAGGGAGGCAGTCATGAAGCTAGTCAGCAGAAGGAGATACAGTTTAGAAGGGGGATATGATTCCCTTTGGCATGTGTGTTGTGGTGGGCATCATAGCTGAATGGGAAACTTGTACGTGGCAGCCTGCTCCTCCCTTTATGCATATAGAGCATTGCTGTGGCAACTGTAGTAATTGCTTCTGCAGAGCACTGAATAAGAGGGCAGAGCTGCCTTTGGAGCAGTGCATTTCTGTTTTCCAGATGAAGAAGAAAAACAAAATAAAAAATGAGAGAAGGGAAGGGAAAGGAAAAGGAGGAGGAAGAGGAAAAGGAAGAGGAAAAGGGAAAACGAGAGGAGAGGAGGAGTGAATCACAAGCTCTGTTTTTCCTCCTTCCCCAGGTCTCTGCAAAGCAGCAGGTCCCACCTGAAGTAGGTGCTCTGTTCCATGCAGCCTGACTGCTGTACCTCCTCTAAGTGCACATTCTGGGCTACTTGAGGGGTGGGACCAAGGATCCAGCCTGGGTCAGGCTCCATCTACTCTGATGCTGGGCTGCAGAAACACTGAATCTCTCTGTTTTATCATGGCCAGCCCCAGACTGTCCAAGATGAGGCCCAGTCCACGCCCAGGCACTCATGGATGCATTGGCAGGTGTCCACTATAGATCATTCCTATCTAAGGTTTTTGTGGCTCTTTCCTGCCTGCTGCTGGAATAACAGCTACTGCGGGACTGGTACCCAAAGCAAGGCTGAGAGAAGTACAGCTAGCAGCCTCAACATGTAATTTGATTATACAGTCAATCCTGTTGCTTATGTTTTGCCAATTATCCGGAGAAGCGGCTCAGAAACCAACCGTGATAGCAGTACGGATAACTGTAGTTTTAGATCTTGAGCAGAGAAAGAAAATGGGCAGCAGCAGATGAAAGCTACAATCAGGTCTGCCAAATATAGACAGCCCATAGTCATGGCTCAGAGCTTTGTCTGCTTTACAGGTAGGCAATCACATCCACTCCAGGGCAGAGGCAGGGGTCTCACAGGCCTTTTTTCTACATGGGGTTTTGTTGCTATGCAGGATGACTCCAAAAAGCTAAAGTCTTCATGCTCTCACTAACTGGAGCATCTCTTTCCTTTTAATGATCATCTAGATTAAGTAATTTTGCAAGTTTTGGTTCCAGCTTGGCACTTCAATGTACTGGTGTACTCAAAGCTACTTCCTGGTGGAAGACGAGCTCAGCAAGATGCACAGGTTATCTTTTGTAAAGTACTCCAAGCGTTCAAATAGTCAGCAGAATAGTCACCTCTTTTCAGTCTAGAAATTGAGGCATTCAGCAGGAACTTCCTGGCTTCTGCTGGGACTGGGATGCTACTGGAGCAGGGCTGAATGTAAGATGAAACGAGGGAAAGTTGTCTTCTGGCCCCAGCTCGTACAGGGACAAATGCTTAGTCCATATTTCAAGATGACTCCAGTAAGACGTTTGCCATGTTTGCGGCTTCTGCCTTTGAAAACATCCCACGCTTTGAAAGCTTTGCCACTGCTGACAGTGTCATCGCAATGACTCTCCCCCATAGGAGAGAATTGTTTCCATTTAATTCTAGGCAGAGGACTGTCCTGCCACTTAGGTTTACCTAGAGTCTCACAATATGGGTCTTCATCCCAGCTCCAGCTCCTGGAATCACGTGGATATGCAGTAATGGTCACCTTCCACTTAAATGGATAAAATAATAGTATGCTCAGAAGTGAAGGCTAGAAAATGTGACCCAAAAGTAAAAAATATAGAAAGGGAAGAACCCCAAAGGGAGTATTTTTTCATAAATCACCTTGAAATTAAGGCTATCTCGGGAGCTGAGGCCTTCCAGTCGGTGAAGGTGACTCATTTAGCGTCTGCTGAGGGGCTTCCCTGAAGCCAAAGGAGCAGAGGATGCCAGGGGAGATTACAGCATGGGACAGAAATGCACTTCAGGAAGGTCTAATCCAGGAGGTAGACACTTCTAATAGCAGATCTCAGAAGGTATGGATACTTCATGGGAAGCTGTCACTTCTGCTTGCCTCAAAATGTTGTGTACACTTCCCTTCAGAAAACCATGGGGAGGAGAATCACTTCTTACAGAGTGCCTAGAGCATGCTGGAGGCTTGACATCAGATAAAAGGCCTTTAACCTAAAACTAGACGTAGAGCAGCAGGCATGGGAGCAGGGCAGGGGAGAAGCAGGCCTGATGTAAATGCAGCGGCTGCTTAGCCTGCCAGCCCCAGTCTCCAATAACGTCATTTGTGGTTCTCCTCCTTTCTTTGCATTTCKTTCACTGGTTAATCTTTCTGACAGCTAATCCCATCTTAGAAGTGCGTCAGCTCTCTTAACATCACCTAYCTTGTCTCCTGAGGTTTGGCTTGGTCGCATGTTCAGCAATTTAGTAAGTGGGGGGTTGCCAAGAGGTCTCCTTTCCTCCCCAGGTAAAAGTGGCTCAAGTCAGAGGGATGTGCAGTGTCCTCTGCAGAATCATTTTACCATGTTCACAGGGCTGAACTGAAAGACCTCTTTGGGCTGCTGATGTTTCAGAAGAGGAACCAGAGGACCTCAGAATCAGGCCCAGAGATTTGCACACTCTAAACAGCAGCAAAGGAGGCAGTTGCTTAGGTCAGTGGACTGCTGTGACCAACCAAGCATCCTAGCTCTGGAGTAGTGACACCTTACTTTGCAGGAGTAGTGAGTCCTGCTCCCTCTGACTGCCCCCTGCCCCRGGCACACCCGTAGGGCTTGATCCTCACCCCTCCCTCAGAGATAGCATCAGCTGAAGGTGAAAACCCCCAAACTGCATTTGATCTTTTTCTCATGCATGCGAAAGCAGCTGTGCTGGTTCAGAGCCAGAATCCAYCCTGCCAGGGCCCTGGCTGCACAGTGGACATGCAAGAGTAATGCCTTCTCCAGCCCCCGCAAAACCCCCGCACGCTATCGTGAGGACATCCCAAAGCCAGTACCCACAAACACATTCCCTCCCGGCTGTCACCACTCAGGGGGAAGCTGTGCTTTTTTAGGTGACTGTGTCCGCAGGGCCGCACGTCCTGAAATATCTTTCCAGACCTCAGCAAGGGGCTGCTCTGCCTCCTGCTTTGCACCATGCTGAAGGTGACCCTGGGGGCCCAAATCCCCCTCTTGCCAAGTCTTTAAGAGCTTTCTCTTTATTTTGGCAGTGCTTGAAGTTTGTGCATGCCCTTGGGAGGGGAATGGTCATCTCTTGATTGCTGTATCGCTCTGGTCTTCCTTATCTGCAGAGCAAAGGTGGGTYCCCCCTTAGGAGCCTCCCGCATGTCTGACCCAAAGGACATGGCGCAAACAGGCTGGGTGAGCCCACCCTGGGAGGAAGGGGCAGCCCGTGTCCTCTTCTGCCAGCTCCATCTTGGGATGAAGACATCCCACAGAAAGGCTGAGTACAGAGAGGGCAGACGGGTTGTGCAGATCACTATAAGCCTAATTCTGAGGCAGGAAAACATGGCACAGAGAGGCTACAATTTACTAAAGACAATGCAGGATTTGTAGCTCTGAAACCCCTTAGGACATGTGAAGCCACAACCATCATGCTAAAAGCTGTCCCAGTCTCCGAGGCATTTTGCAAAGCCTGCTGCAAATTCAAACGGAGCACTGGCTGGGAACAGGAAACRTTTGTACATGATGTTTTCTACTTGTGCAGAAATCCGTGCTATTGGCATTCCCTCTGGAATAATGGCCTTGTGTGTCAGAGAGTCTGGCAAAAAACTATCATTTATGGGAAAACCCAAACAACTGTGGCAGATACAGAGAGGAAGATACAGAGAGGGAATCCTAAGCGTGGCAGGGAGCTGTGGGAACAGCACATGTCCTTCCTTGCCTGCGGGTGCAGTGGTCGGGCTCAGAGCCTTGGGCAGGGCCAACTGCTTTTTGAGCAGTTTAGTTTTTATTTTTTGATGGAAATTCAAATCTGTATGTGTTCTGCTAAAGAAACGTTCACTGCATCTTTTGGCCACCAGCAGCTTGTGGATTACTTTTGGGAGCAAAATGATAAACATCAAAAATAAAGACATTATATAGGAYGCAGTGGTGGTGAAGGCAATAGGCTAAGAAGGAAATAGAGAAATCTAAGCCTGTGAATTTCTCACACTCTTCCAGTGACTACGGGAAGGAGATACCTAGGATCATGGTATAAAACTWCCTTAGTGACTGGGCTGCCCTTCAAATTAGTGAGATCTTGGGCATTAAAGCCCTTTGTGGAGTTTGCCTTTCCCTCTTTTGTTATGCTTAATCTGGTCAGTAAGCCCTGCCAGGTCCAAGGTAGCTGCCCACCCCCAGTGTTCATGCCCAGATATATGTTCAGGCTTGGACTTGGCCACCTTAATGATGGAAGGAGAAAGCTGAGGCTACGATGTAGTATCGTGGGGTGTGTATGGAGCAGATGGGTATTTACAACATGACTTTAAACTGCCTGCAAAGATTGAGACTCTGCGAGCAGATGGGAGCCTGGTTCAGCCTCAGCGAGATGCTGTAAGGTCTTGGTGTCCTTAGACACACAGTTGTGAGGACCAAAGAAATGCCTTAGCAAGGTAAAATTTTTGAAAGAGCAGGGGACTTGTCCTCCTCGGCCGATATATGTCCCAACAGCTTCCTCTGTGGCTGATCTTGAGCAGTGTCATGTGCAAGGAGGTCAAAGCTGACTGTGTTGGTGATCTGTCACTGCCTCCAGGCAGAGAACACGCATTCATTACGCCATGTGGCAGACCTATAGGGAATGTGCATCCTGCACTCTCAGCGGACAAAGCAGAACAGGGGCAGTGAGAGCCACAGTGATTTGTGTCATGCTGCTAACCTGCCGACCTAATGCTGGAGCCAGCTGCATCTYGTCCCTGCCCAGGTGTGTGCGTGCGTGCGTGTGTGTCCCCTGCCCATGTGCTTACCTGCCTTCCAGCAATTTCACACGTGTGCATTACAAGCAGCACATTAGGGATAACCTCCTGCTCTCCAACAAAGCGATGTAGGTCACAGCACTGCTTCTTGGAGGCACTTACATCCTGTTGACCTGTGGAGGGAAGAGGAATCACATCCAAGAGTGCAAGGCTCAGGCTGTGTAGCTGCATTGCTAATCCAYGCACCTTGGGTTGGATGAAGATCTGCCGCAGATTGACAGAAGCAGGGAGGGAGARGTGCTGGAAACAGAGCAGTCCTGCTTGATCTAGGAAGAAATTAAAATTACAAATGTGTCGTAGCAATGTGCTTCTTTCTTTGAACAAGGTGTCAGTGTTGGCTTCCAGCAAGGGGGAGAAGACCCTGGACGTTGGGGGCTGCACTCAAAGTGCTCTGTCATGGTGGAGGCTGCACCAGTGCTTGGGTCACTACCAGAGAGGCTTTGACTTGGGTCCTTGCTATGTGCAAATTTGATCTGCTTTGCCTCTCTGCACCTCCACATCTCGGTGTGGAGCCAGGGATTGCAGCCCCTCCCTCCAGGGGTGTGATGAAACTCCATCATGATTTCTAGGTCCTGCAATGARAGGCACATTTGTCTGTTTAATCCATCAGATGTTTGCTCTGGAGGCCCTCAACTTGCCTAGCATTTCTTTAACTCCTGCCTTTGATATCTGTGGTTTCCCAGTTGTTTCCCCCTTGCCTTCCCAGTTTGGTCAGAGAAAACATGGGCAGCTGCTGCTAGCCTGGGAGTGCCATGACAAATTGCTCGCCAGAAGGCTGGAGAGGGCTGGGGGAACACAGCCCACTGCCATCCCCAGTGGATGCCAGCCAATGAAGRCTAGCTCCTAGGAGAGCAGAGCAAAGGAGTAACAACAGGAATGYGGGAAGGGAGGAGAAGGATGGGGAGGGGGGACTGAAGGAGTGATGGAGGATGCTGGGAAGGAAGGAAGCAGCAATARCAACAGACCTGCGAGGCTGGAAGAACAGACCATAGCCAGATGGGAACCTTTGAAAGGAATAAACGAATCAAAAGCACGAATGACTCAGAAGGAGACCTGGTGGGGGAGGAACAGAGAAGGAAGGCAMGGCAGAGGGAGGCACGGGACCTGAACAGGAATGGGCACAAGGCTGGGGCAGGGGGAGAAGGGCATCAGAGTGGCTTCTGTACACAGGGAGAGTGACAGGGGTGGGACAAAAATGGGATGGCAGAACCTGCAGCAAGCTAGTGTGCTTGATTATCCTGAAAATGGCACGGGACAACCTGGAAGTCCAAAGGTTTTGGAGGCGAATAGGGAATGAGCTGAACTGGGGCAGGCAGGTAGGTGCAAAGCACTGACACCTACCCCCATAGGCTTGCCCAGACCATCTTCCCAGGTGAGTCCCCAGGGCAGGACTGGGGGTCATGAGTGGGGACTTCACCTCCTCCATCATCAGAGGGACCTAGTCTAGAGTCACCCTGTGCAAATTCCTCAGCCTGTATCTGCTGSGGAGCAGTGTCACTTTGGGAATTTGAGCCCTCTCTCCATGTTTTTCAGCTCTGTGAGCTTACTGTTCAGCTCTGGGACTTTGGGCAAATCATGGCTCCTCTTTGTGCTTTAATCTCYCTTATTGTAAACTAAGATTAAAACTCGGTTTGCAAAGGACGTTCCAGAGGCAAACCAGAATATACAAATGCTTTTAACAGGGTGAATTCTGGAGCAAGATTCCAACACATCTGTGGGAGTTTACAGGGTCTCACTTCGGGAGATGCGACAAAAGAGCTCAGTGTAGCTCCTGGTGATGGCAACGAGGGATTCAAAGTTTGGCAGTGGCTGTAGCTGTTACTAAACTGGCAGATAGGGCTGGGGAGGGCTGAAGACCTTTCAGGCATCCAGACCTTTCACCACAAACTGAAGCGGCTGCCTTCAAGCTCAGTCCACTGTGAGAAGAGTAAATAGGTGCCCCCAAGGAAACACTGTTGGTGCGGGGCTGAGGGGTGTTGCTGGGGCACTGGGTGACTCTCTACAGAGACACCTTCCTACTCCTTGACATGGGGCTGTGTCCTTGGGGGGTGCTGGGGCTGCCAGGAGCCCGGCAGAGACCAGGGCCGGTATGGGACCATCACCGCACAGTGTGGAGATGCCACCTAGGGGACACGCACACACAAGACCTCACTTCAGGACGAGCAGCAAAAATCAAAGACGGCCCCAAATATGAGGCCCAGAAATAACTTTCTGTTTCCACGTGGCCACCGACTGGGTACTTGGCGGGCAGGTAAAGCTCACTGCTGGTCCATGAGGCTTTTGATGAATTGTCTGCATTTCAGGCTATATCTGCCACTGAACAAGTTTCAGCTGGGCTTGGGTTTCATCCAGGGAGATATTTTTTTTTTTGGCTGGCAGCAATGGCACAGGCTGCTGCAATGGGGACACTCTGCTGCATTCGAGGGGTGATGAAGTACAGGGAGACAGATGAGTAAATAGTCTTCTGGCTGGCTGCTGAGAATGTCTCTGTGCATATCCTTTTCTTTTAGCAAGGGAAGAAGAAAAAAAAATTACAGGAATATAACTAATGTGTGCAGCTATTACGTTTATGCCATGCTGATATAACACCRTTGATAGAATCCTGTCTAATTTGAGGCAATCCAGAATCTGTGTTGACTTTTATAAACTCAAATGGTTGAAGAGGCAAACTGCTTTTTGGTGACAGACACCAGAAGCTGGAGATTTGTTCTCAGAGCAGGAGTCCATCACTGCAATCCGAAAGGCTCTTTTTTGACTTCTGCTAGGGAGTTTGGATGCCCAGCTAAATGCTATTTTCAAACTTTTACCTGAATTTAAGCATTSACTAGACCAGAGATAACTTGACTGGCTGTAGTTTTACTACCAGCCTTCAGTGAGCCTTTTTCCCATATTCTCACCCGGTTGTCACTGTTYAGTACACTTAACTAGGGACCAGAAGTGCTTAGCTTGGTTTGATGGGGAGAAGGAGCCTCTGCATCTTGTTTGAGACCACCCCTTCTTCTCTGTGATCCCATCAGGTCCTGGGGTTGCTCTAGGCCCTTCAAGCTGCTATGATTTCATGTAAGTCTCTGTGAGGAAGAGCTAGGCTGAGCCTTAAGTTGTTCTCTAACAACAGGTTTTTGATGCTGCAGTTCCCATCTGGGAATGAGAAGGGAAACCCTGCTGATGCAGATCAGCATTTGGCAGGATTTCAATCCCTAAACCTGGCGCCTGAAAGCTGAGATCATCCTCAGTCGCTTTTGGCCCTGTTTCCCCGTGTCGGGGTGAGTTCAGAGGCTGGACCTCCTGTAAAGCAGCTCTGGCTGCCCCCACTCTGAGGGTGGGAATACGGCTTCACCCCAAACTCCAGCAGATGCCAACGAAACTCAGGCTATTCCTGCCCCTCAGTGCCATCCCTGGTGGTTTTTACTGTGCTTATGCTGCTGTGATGAAGGTGTGTGTAGAGCTTGAGCAGCAAAAGTAATTGTTGTGAAATGAATCTGTGTGATTAACCTCGTTACTCCAGCCAAAGCTGGATCGGCCCACAGACAACTTAACGGCTGCTCTGTGGATATTACCCAGGCGATAGATCTTCCATTTAATCACCGCGCTGTAAGGACGAGGCAGGCTGATCTATGAGCGCTTTCCTGCCATTTAACCAGTCCCACTAATAGCAACTGGGGTTATTTAACACCAGATCAGTCAGCTGCTGGGAAACACTTCACATTGTCTTCACTGGGGCAATGGCCCAAGTGCATCCTGGTGTCAGACTTGGGAGATTTTAAGGCACTGAACTATTTTTGCATGGCCAGACTGTGCATTTCACCTTTGTCCTTTCTGTTCATTTTGTTTTAACTTTTACATTACTTGGTGGAGGAAGGTGGTCATCTGTCACCATGAAGGTCTCCACACTAGGACTGGTCACTGTAAGCTCCTTTCCTCCCATCCGAAAGAGCCATGCCACAGCCATGTAGCATGTAGTCATACTGCGACACAAAAATTGTAGGTTGTCCGTAGGAAGCCTTTGAGAGCTCCTGGATTTAAATGCCTAAGCATTTTCACACTGGGCACAGTTTCAGCACATGGGTCTTTTGTTTTGATCCTGATAGACACAGAAGTAGGAAATGTCAAGAGTTTCCCACAGCTGGTGAGACTGCTGGCTGCAGCTCAGAAGCTGAGACAGAGCTGGAGAAGGAATCAAGTCACTAGATATGGGGGGAAAAAAGGAAACCAACTCAAAGAAACCATGAAAAGCATCAGGTGAAGGATCAGGCAGGCTGTACTAAAGCCCTGCAAAGCAAGGCAGAGCCATTTGCTGAGCCAGTATAACATGTATAAAAGTTTCCTAAAATCTTCCCAGAAAATGAGACATACTTTAGCTGATGGAAGCGAATTATCTAGAGATTCCCTGCTAATATGTTGTGACAAGCTCCCTGCTACAATACATTAGGTCTCCACTTAAATGCAGTACCACAGAGAGAGAGTGTGAACGAGCAAAAGCTTGAGAGAGGTTCCCAGTGCTCAGCTGTGACTTGGAGAAATCTCCAGGAGAGAAACAAAAACAACCACAGTCAATTGCTGCTCATGACAAAAAACAGCCTGGTTGCATCTCTGCTGTACTGGCAAATACTTTGGATCAGATGCTTCGAAATGGGGGTGATTTTCAAGATTTGAAACTTCACTGGTATCTGAGGTGAAGGCATCTGGGCAGGATCAAACCCTGGTTTTGGTGATGCTAGAAAGTTACACAGCATGTTGATGGGCTCTTTGGTATAAACTGGAAGCCAATAATATTAAGTCAGTTCTTACCAGTAAAAGAGTTGGTCCTAAATAAGTGGAGTAATACCAATTCTCTCTTTGTACCAGTTCTCCTTCTATCTCTGTGCTTGTGTGTGTTTAGTTATGGATGAACTTTTCTCTCTGGCTTCACTATTTCAATGACAGCTATTCCCAGGGGATGTAAGAACTGGCACCAGCAGGAGGAAAAAAAAAGGCTCTCTCATTGCACAATATGATATGTGAGCTGGAAGAAAAATAGGTTTTTGTTCCACTATGATTTGTAGAGTTTTGCTGTTCATGTTTATGTGCATTTAAAAGACCACGCTGTGCTCACAAGGAGCAATCCTCATAACCAGCAGTTCCTTTGGGTTAACAGAGCAAGGAGTGAATATCTTTCATCTGCCTGGACTGGCTTGCTCACTGGCCAGATTCAGAAGAGATGAAGCCATGCAAARTGACTCAGAGGGCTCAAGAACTAACTGGAGGAGGCTCCACTCATGATGGAGACTAGCTCTAAGGAAGAGTCCAATCCATTCAAAAAAAAGTGCTTTGAAAGCAGAGACAGACCAGGCTGAGTGTGCCCCCTTCTTACCTCCCATTGCCAGCACTGCTGGCTCAGGAGGTAAGGACAGGATGGGTTCCCATCACCATTTTCAGCGTCTAAAGCAGCAGCTTTAGATTGCAGCAGCTGGCATATCTCAGGACTGGACCTTGTGCAAACCAGCACACGTCACTAAATGCCAGATGTGATGGCAATGAGGCATTGTGGGGCTGATCTCCCCCACACAGGGCTGTGCTTCAGGGAGGGCTAGGGCAGGGAGACACTTGGAGCTACCTCTGGCTGAGTTTCAGACAACGCGGACACCTCCACCCGTTCGTCTCACCAGACAGACTGACAGCACAGCAGCCACTGTGAATTTGCCCAAGGCAAAAAGTGAATCTAAAGGATCAGCAGGAAAGCGCTAAGCAGTGCGAGACAGAGGCAGGCTAAAAGCCCTGGTCCAGCTACAGCGCCTGGGGGAGGCAGATCYACAGGGAGAGCCCTGCCTGTCTGTAACGCAGGACGAGCTGTGATAACTGCTCTGCTCTGCAGGGAACTGCCTGGGGGGACCTTTGCTCGATTAGAAATATTTCTGTGTCCAGACATCCTATGAACCATTCAACTGTCGCTGCCCCAATTTAAGGAGCTCTGCTGAAGGGACACAAATCTAAGGAGAACATACCGAAGCCAATGGACTGGATTAGTAACCTTGATCTCATTACAGGAGGAGCGGAAAGCTTTGTTTTTATCAGTAGGAAAYCTGCACAAACCCAAGGGTCAGGTTTTCCTCCCTCTCAAGTCCTCACCTAGTACCAGTCCACTCACTTCTGGGCAGGAATGAGCTTATTAAACACTCTGCTACTTAATGAAAAAGTCACTCTTGCAAGAATTCGGCTAAAAATGTTAAGATAGGAGAATCATGGAATAACATCAAACTTTGCCCTTCAGCTTTGTTCTATTTGCCTTCCCTTCTGCCTAGTCGGTCTTCTAAGAGAGAATTTTTTCCARTAGGCAGTTACCCTGGAGATGCTCTATAAGATGCTCGAGGGTGGCATTGGATAAATAGCATGGTCAGACACAGCTGGAATTTGAAGGTGACYGTGAAAACTAGGTACTTTATGAGACAGAGGAAAAGGGCTGCTAATTCATCATCACGCTCACAGGGGTATTTAGGTTATCTTAAAAAAAAAGAAAAACAGTTAGTGGACTAGACAGTAGACACATTGGGTGTGTATATAGCTGATCTACTTCTCAGAAACAGGAAAAATGCCCCATCATCTTGTCTTTAAAATCCTTCTCTTTAAGAAAAACAGTTTTCTTAACCAAAGACTGTCTTCTCACGATCTTTCAGCCTTGCTGAAGTTGTCTTGTTCTTGGATTGTGAAGTCAGCAGAAAAAGCCATTTCAGGCATCCTGGAACTGTAATCATTGCAGGAAGACAACACAGTTTTCCCATCATCAACTTGCCAGGACTTCTAGATTTGCCTCACCTTTCCAAACACCCATGTCTCGTTAGAAATGGAAGGACTGTGATCAGAGGACTGAATTATTTCACTTCTCTTTGTTTCTCTCTCAAAAAGCTGTCATCTCTTCTTGTCCACYCAGCTCCCCTGATAGAGAGTTTCAGACAAACTCTTCTGGTAGGACTACAGGGGCACAAGGGACTGAAATGAAACCCAACCTGGGTTGGATGCCCATGACTCTAGAAAAGTTTGCTGGGAGTGTAGTTAATGAGGAGGCACTCACTGCTCCTGGAGATACAGCAAAATYAGCAAGTTGCCAGCTCCTGAGTGACCTTGTTTCCAATCTTCCTCTCCACCTCTCGTGTTCCCTATCTGAACAGTCCACATTCGCTCAACCTCCAGTTCTTGGCACACCTAGCCTGAGATCTGCTGATGCTCCTCAATCCTGGACCATGGCCTGGTCCCCTCCTGGATTTTCTTGGCTTCCCCCAATGCCCCCAGTGTCTAGGTCAGTTCACCAATACTTTACTCCTTTTCCTTGGCTCACTTACCGTGTATCCTTCTCTGGGTTACAGCATGTCCAGCTCCGTGGTTTTCCATCTCCAGGCTGCCATGAAACTTTGCAGATTCATAAAACTTCTTCTTTCCCTGACTCTCCTAACTCCTATTGAACATACCAAAGCTTGCAGCTATCATTTACAGAGTGATAAATGTCCATTATATATTCTAGCCAGATCCTTCATAATGATTCTATAGCCTCAGCGAAATCAATACAATTTTCTGCAGCTTTCCAAGCTGAGTGTCAGTCAAATACAGGAACATTCTTTCTTCTGATTCCTCCAAAGTGTCAGACTAAATTCAGAACTCTGTCTCCTTCCCATGGGAATCTATTAATTCCTAACATTATCAGCAGTTCTCAGTTAATAATGCTCCTACTTTCTAATCATGTCATATATGCATAGAGGYGAGAGAATGCAAGTACAAAGCTTTTGTTAATGTGACAGAAATATATTGGATCTCCTACTTTCTAAAAGTGCTGTGCATGTGTGTTGTGCATATTGGAGAAAGAGTGCACGGGAGTGCATGATGGGGGATGGGAGCAGAAGTCATCAGCTTTATCAGCGAGATTGTAATTGAAATTAAATTGTATTTGATGTACCATGATTAGCAATTCCAGAGTGAATGTGAGGTAGGCAAAGTGATACTACTCATGTGAAATGCCTTGTTGAATCACTTCTCAGCACTATTAAAGTCATTTGGAATCATCATTCCTTGCCATTGGCACATACTCTCCTGACCCAGGAAATGTGCACTCTGAAGACATCATTCATGGGCCAAAAAGCTAAGCAGTTGTCTGGCTCTTTTCCATGAAGTAAATCTGTCTCTTGCTGCGGGTCCGGAGCCTTGCCCGACTTGAAGGCCTAGGTTTCTCTGCAAGTGGGTCAAGATCTAATGGAAGGTTTACAAAAAGGAATAGGGGAGGACTGTGCAAAACACAGACAGGTCCTTTCAGTGGGTGTGGAGTTGAGACCTCAGGGGAGAGACATGAATGTGACTGACGCCCACTCCTGGTCACAGCTCTGCCRATCTGTATTCAGGGACAGGAGACCAGTGGTCAGCTGACAGCCAGGAAGTCAACAGATCTCCAAAGATGGGSTAGCAAGAAGTGGAGCCACAGGTAAAGATATGGCTTAAGCCATAATCTTAGAAGCTTCTTTCCATGCAGACTGATTTATTCTATCTGTCTGGGAAGCCCTCCATGATGGTTTGCCTAGGAGAGGGACCATTTCTGCATTCACTACATGGTACAAACGGCATCGTTAATATACTAGTGGGTGTGATGGACTCCGAACCTCTAAAACAAGCTTGTTGGGCATCTCAGCCAGCCCCAACAATCCTTTCTGGCCTACTGTGTCTAGATACCRACTTCTGAATAGTTGAAATTCGACTGGAGATGCAGAGGACATGGACTGGGGAATCTGTTGGGTCAGTTTAACAGAGGCTCCCCTGCTAGACCGTAGAGTTATAACTAGCAGCACCCCTGGAATGCCTACGGTGACCTGTTAGGTCCTGATGCCACAGCTGTTCCCCTTGGTTCAGTGCCTAGTTGTCCCTGTTCTTCACTCTCTGTCCTGTATGAGACTCTCACTTGTGCTGGGACTGCAGTTTCTGAGTCTGCTTAGTAAACTGTGAGGGGGGGAACTGGTTGGAGTTTAAAGTCTCCACATTCCCTCATTTTCTTTTGTGTGCTTCTACCAGCAATAGTGCAGCAGAGCTGTCYGTAAAGGCATTGTCTTACTGGTTTTGAGGACCAGTGGCAAGTTTYGTGGAAGGGATTTATCCAAATGCAAAGAAGGAACGTGTCTCTCTATTGGTTTATTATAARTTCCTTAGAGGCCAAAGGATTTTTCACCACATTGAACCTGTAGTAATGCAACACTAAAACAATCATTTTGAATCCTGGGAGCATGAACTCTTAAACAATTCAGGCAAGGAGAAAAATGGTTCCAGGATGTTTATGAGATGGATGAATGGATTTTAATTAGCAGGCAAACTTCATTTACATTGTGTGGCACTCTAGAAGGGGGTATATTATCTCCTTTAAGAATTTTTATTCTATTTCTAGCATGTATCTGATGAATTTGCTTTCGTTGCAGAAGTAGCACTGATCTTTATTTAACTGCGTTAGGAGTGCTCAGGACTAGGAGATGCTGTTGGGCAGTTCCCAGTGGGTATCACGCAACTCTGAGGAAGTGATGTGCCACAAGAAGGAATGAAGACTGGTGCTGTTTGGGTGGTCTACATMGAGGCTACAGAAATTTCTCACTGCTTGTAAATACAGCTTCCAAAGACACGGGGGGAAATGCCCTCAGCAGCAGAAAAGATGACAGTTGCACTGGCTGGAATGACCTAAATAACCACAACTTTACCTGTTGCATCCTTTAATGAAAAGCAAAAGTGGGCCAGAAATGGAAGCCTTTCTTGGGCTGGGCTGCCTCAGGTGCCTGAGTCAGATCATGCTTTTAGCACTGGGGACTGCGTATTCTTTTGCTGCCTTAGGACTTTGAAACACCTCCCTTCTTCCTCGCACTGTACCAGACACAGTGAGTCATCCCCTCCATGCCATTTACTCAGCACATTCTCCCACTCAGAGTGAATCACTCGCATCCAGTTGGCTGTAATAGTATTCCCCACCAGGATAGCACTTGCTCGGCAGGAGTTAACCCAGTATATGAATTAATTTTGTATAAGTCTTGGAATAACTCAGTGTTTCTGCCAGAAGAAAGCTAAAGGCAGGAGCTTTGCTCCTTCCACCGTATGCAGGCAGAGGCAATTTCTCAGCAGTTTTTGGAGTAGGTGCACATGCCTAAGCCAAGTTCCACATACCTGGATGGTTATGGTACAGTTCAACAGCCTAATTCAACAGTCCCTCTTGCCTGGAGATAAAATCTTTTTCTTTTTATGCAAAAAAATCCTGTGTTTGGATGAAGAGCATGTGATGAGGACCCTACTTTTCTGCTAGATGAACTCCAGTTCTTGGCTGCTCTAATCATCAGCTCATTCCCATAGCTATGCCCATGATTTTCAGCCCTACTGCTGTTGGAGAGCCTTTTACACGCAGCTAGGACTGCAAAGTCACTATTCAGTTTTCACCAAGCCCCTGAATCTGATCGTTTCAGTTGGACACAGGCTGTCTGCTAGAAAGGCATCTAGCTTTGCTCTGGAAGGAGCAAAAGGATGGCTAGTGGCTTGTTGCATGGATTAGTCATGTTTGCTGTGGAGAAACCCTTGTGCCTCTTTCCTGATGCAAACCTGCTTGGGTTCAGGCTCTCACCACTCATTATTTCTCCTCTATATTCAAGAGGCTTGAGTACCTTGCATTTTCTCTGCAAGGAGACACTTATTCACTGTGATCAAATCACCTCTCATTCTGTTTTTTTTTTCTTTTTTTTTTCTTTTTTGATCAGCTGGCCAGATCGACTCTTTAAATCTCCCACTGACAGATCTTTATTCATGTGCAAACCTTGGGCAAGACAAGGTTTGTCAGGAGAAGTCATATCTTTTCTCAGTCCACTTGAAGAGACAAAATCATCTTCAGGCTTAGTACTAGTCTTTCAACGAGTACTAGGGCACAGATCTTTCAGAAATCTCAATGTATTTGTATCAAGGAAGGTAGTTTTGTCAACCATAGTTGTGATCTCCTCAGAGACTAGAAGCTTGCTTGACCAGACCTAGCCTTAATCAGTCTATGGTGAGAAATTTCCAGCCCTTAGTTCTCAAATAACTGAATCTCATCATTAACTTTTCCTTTGTTCTGCCCTTGAATGGCATCTCTTTAGTTAATACACTGCCACCTGTGACATCTCGCTTACCCTTTCTGCACAACACTCCATAAATTTCTGTACATTCCCCAATAGGGAGAGGATTTATCACTCATTAGCATTTAATACCAGTATGCGAGAGAGCTCCTTGGCCRGCTCTATAAGGTCTCCTGAATGAAAATTATCTTGGAATATCAATTTGAAATTATCTAAATATAATTTTGTGCCTATTAGACATCACTTAACACTCTCCTTGGTCACTAATGGGYTCAAAAGCATTTTATTTCTTTCATGTCATATAAGCATATTTTTCTGCATCTTTTCAAATACAAAATAGGAGATCTTTTAAAGATTGCCAGCATCTGTTCCTTGGACGTGCACAGAAGAATGAAGCTTCCTGAAAGGATCAGCCTCAAAATAACTAAGTCTTTTGGTGGGGGTTTAGGGGTGAGAGAATGATCACTATTTTTGTAAGAGAGGAAGATATTTCTTAAAAGACTTCAAAAGGAAAAACAAAGGCAACCTCTGACTCTTGGTCTGGAACTAATACAATTACACAAAGCACACTGAAGCCCCAAGTGATCATTTATAGCACACAATGTGAGAAATCTAAGCCTCCAGGAAAAACTAAATGAAAAGGAAAAAGGAAATAGGAGCACTGGAGTAACTGTTCCAGGATTCACTTGTTTCTGTTCAGGGATATTGCAAATCATAGACACTTGCCAGCTGCATGCGTCCCTGYCTCCCCAGCAAGCAGCTGAATTAGAGAAAGGGATGAGTGTTCTTCATAGTCTGGACCTGCCAAAACGATTCTTGTCACCTGCATAGTGAGACTTATTTCTTTCTTGAAACACCTTTCAGCCAGAAAGACTGTTTGAAATGTGGATCTGAATTTCCCCAGACACCTTGGAGATTTCCTTCCTGCCTCTGTCACTGACTAGGCTCAGATTTAAGAGCTGAAGGCATGTGTACAGCGGCAGCTCTTGTAGCCTGGGCATTTGAATGTCTCTCAGTGGRTGTGCTTTGCTGAGAGTCTGTAGAGCCAGGTAGATGGGAACCTGGACTCCTGTGTTGTAGCAGATATACAGTGGATTTACTGGGAAAAGCTTATTCTCTCTCCACTGACTGTGCCTTCATATTCAACAAATTAGAGACTTCCAGAAGAGAGTACAAATATATCTGCTCCTGCTTTGTCCTTCTGCAGTCTTTCTCTMCCCTTCTTCCCCTTGCTGACTTCCCAGTAAAATAGTATATTATGAAATTTGGTGGCAGAATGGCTCAAGTGTCCAACTGTGCAAGTTCAGACTGATCTTCAGATTTGAGTAAAAAAAAAGATTTTCCTCTCCTTGTCAACAACATGCAAATGTCATCATGGGAAGCAGAGGGCTCCTTAGGAATCATAGGCGATGGGTTCAGGCATGCCTTAACCTTAATCTGTCCCCAAGTCCCCAAGTCTCAAATATTTTTCTGCTCTGCTGTCTTTCTTGCAAGACTGCTCTGACATAGCAGACTGTGAAACTGGTTATAGACAATAAAATGAAATCTGCAGTGCTTCCTTCCAAGATTCTTGATGGTCCCATCAAAAACCAATGAGAGATTGTGCTAGAAGCCTAGTTACTGTTTGAAACACAGGAGTCTAGAAGTTGTGCTTGCATTTTAGTTTGAAATTTTTACTTTTCTTGGCTCAGAAAATCAAATAGTAACTTGAAAAATACCTAGATTTGATTATTATTTCTTAAATATTGTGAATTAAATCAGCCTTCTAAATTTGATGGAGAGCACAAAGAGGGAATGGCTGAGCATGAATTTCTCAGTGAGAAGGGGTTTTCCTATGCTTGAGAAAATAGCAACGAGACCAGAAGGCAGGTGATGCATCTTTGTGAGACTCAGAGCTCAACCAGTCCCAGGATGAATTGCGTACATACACAATTCTTATTACATATTCCACAAACAACTTCCACTCCGCTTCCAGACAGCCACTCACCAGCCATTGAGCAAGATGATGTTGTTAGCATGACAGCCACGAAGATGGGCAGCTCAGAAACTGTGGAGTGCAAACAAAAGAAACAAGTCATCCATTCTACTGGTGCCTTAATCCCTTGGCCTCATCTGAGGCACAGCTGAGTGCAAGGTCAGAGAATTGAACAGAAGTGGCCTGTCTTTGGAAAACAGGAATACACGACGTGTGACATGAGCAAATGCAGCAAAACACGATGGGCTGCAGGTCCAGTTCCTAAGCACACTTYCCATATTTATTCCAATACGTGGAGGCAAGCCTGAACGCTGTATAGCCCTCCTGCTGAAAGTTGTGCTGCTGAATGTGCCATGAAAAGTAGGGTGGGTTTTGCAGTAGAATAAATAGTATTTCAATAGCAGTTTCTAGTCAGGACTGTCACAGGTCTTTGCAAGTCTGATTAGGGCAGAGGATACTTTCCTCCACCGATGTATTGTTCAAGCCATTGGTGGTGGAGGGGATCTGACAGCCAGGAAAGTTGCCATGTGCAAATTAGTAAGGTGTGAATGAGAAAAATGTTAATCTGGTAGAATTGCACCTGAAAATGAAGTCTGGAGCAAAGGGCTGAGGTACTCTCTGCAAGACGGTAATCCAGTGCTCGGAGCACAGATAGCACCTTCATCTGAAGAGCTCCAAACATTTGACAAGCGTTAACTAACAATAGAGCTTTGCATGCTCTGAGCACTGGCCCGCATCTCCTTCTGCTAAAGGGAATGACAAAGCTCCCAGTTTGCAAACTCAGAGTTGCTCCATTCTTGTCTGCTTTCGGAAAACGCAGCCTTGAGAATGCATCAATATGAATCAACATGAATAAGTGTGCATCAATATGCAGATCAATGTGTTCCCTACTGTAGGGTGAGGCTAAACAGAAAGACAAGCGGAGTTAAGGCCGTTAAGAGCGTTACTGTAGCATAATACAAAGAGGCACTCCCAGGGATCCAGGGTATGTGTTTCAGCTTTTGACTCTGTTTGGTGCACTTATTTTCTTTTTCTGCTTCAGTTTTCCCCACTGTAAGAAGAGTAATGACTCTGACTTCTCCTCTTTTTTCTCCCAAACGACCCCCCAGCAAATCACCTTACTGAGCATCTATCAAGTCTCATAAATCAAGGATTGTGGACATGCTGGCCAGAAGTCAAAAGAGGAAACCACAAGTGAGCAGCCAACTTACAAGCATGTTGCGGGGTGATACTTATGATTTGCACGTTATTAAGAAGTTCAAAGAGCAGCTGCCACAGTGCTAAGCTCCTGCCTGTGGATCTTATCTGCCTGAGCTGGGCAGGAACCCAACAGCTGTGAGCTCTGGGAGGAAGAGCTTCCTCTGGTTTCCAAGAATTTCTTTGTCCCCAAAGTTCTGCAGCCCAGGAGCCTCAGTCACCAAATGAACCATGGTGTGAGAAACCAGCTTGTCTTGGCATTAATGATCTATAGTCTGTCAAAGGAATAACAGAGATCTCTGAAAGACGCCTGTGCTAGTGCGTGGAGAAGGATATGGCACTGGAAAACATCCAAATATAGCTTTTAAAGAAGGCTAGTGAGAATTCAAGGCAAGCCCTATTGCTTGCGCACTTGATATATAGATTATTAAATAGACATATGGCAGAGAATAACCAGCTGGGTACAATCTCTAAGGGACACATTTATTGTATGCATAGGAAAGCTGCTGCTTACATTTATGCTATTGGGTAGTTTATCTTGCCCTGCTGTTGATCGGCTGATGGCAGAGCAGAGTTACATTTGCTACTTGCTACCCAAACCTGGCAGAGAATCCAACTGATGGACCTGATGCTGGGTCCGTGTGTGTGTCCGGCTCAGATGGAGTGAGTTGGGAAGAGATGGGTCAGAGACAGCCTCATCCATGGTCCTCCAGTGTGAGCCAATTCATGCTGGACACTCAGTTCAGGATGGACTAATACATGCATCTCTGCATTCAGGATGCCTGGATCCCCGGCTGGGAACCTCAGCCAACTTCCCTAGTTTGTGATAAAACCCAAGCCGTTTAAATTTTTCCCTGGATTCTATTGCCGATATTTTCCAGTCATGAACCCCAAACYAAAATCAGAAAGAAATTCATGCTACCAGTAGCTTTCAGCACGAATTTAAGCCTGGGCAGCAGATCAGAGGATGTATGTCAGCTCTTGTTTATTGAGCTCCAAGTGAGAGCACTTCATGTCTTGGAGTGGGCAGAAGAAATAAAACAAGGGCAATAAATATTTGTTCTTTGCCTGCAAAGGAATTTCCCTGTAAGCCTCACCAGTTTCCAAAAATACCCTGACATGTTGTTTTCTCCTGTCTCCTATTGCTTCTTGAAGCTGTCACTGTGATAGACAGTGGAAAGTGCTCTGCAAACACCCTTCTCAACAAAGAAAGCTTTCAGCCACCTTCAAATTTTTTGTTTAAATTTTATTTTCATACCTTTACTGTCTTTTGGGTGCCAGGAGTGAGGAACATTTGTCTCAAGCCTAACTCACTGTCTAATTTTATCATTCCTGAGCATTTCATAATTCCTCACTGATATTACTGTTGATGTAGTTTTTGATCTGAAGATTTGTTACCGAAAGCTAATAAAGAGCTGGTTAAAAATTAATTGTTTTCCTTTCTAAATAAAATAAATAAATGAGTAAAGATTAGCAGTTGTACTAATATGCACAAAATAATAGTGTACTAATATGCACAWAATAATAGTGTCTGCCTGAAAGCCTGTCTGGTGAGATAAGTATTACTGTGAGCTGTTTGAGTGATCTGCAGAGATAATTTGTTAGATGGATTTGTTCCAACCTCTGTCTTCACCTAATAAGCGGAGTGTGTTTCCTGTGTATTAGTTAGCCATCTGAAATTGGTTGAATAAATTTCTGAACCAATTTCAGTTCAGGTATCACTGGTAGACTGACTCTTGTTTTTCTCTTTTGGCACGACAAAGTTGCTTGATGTCTCAGCCTCTGGATGAAAAATATTACAAAGAGTTTCAGAGATGTCTCCAGACCTGGGATGCTTCACTTCATGCCCAGGAGAAATCTCTTCCAGAATGGCAGATTTGTATAAAGACATGAGGAGCAGGGCAGAGAGCGGGAGAGAGACTGGATAGTAGGGTTTTAGGACTACAATGTGGTGCAAATTTCTCCTCTAGGGCTTGCTCCTTAGGTAGTTGACTATGGCTGTTGTGTGGATCTGGATAAATTCACGTGGAAAGTATGAATGAATATCAGAGAGGTCTTGGATGCCTTCATTAACAGCTTGTATGTCATGCGGATTTGATCCTATGTGTGCTACAAATCCAGATGTCTTTCACTCTGGTTATGGTAGCAGTCTCAATTTATCAGAATAGCAGTTTTCCTCCTTTTATTAGGAATCAACTATTTGCCTCCTCTTAACCAATCCAGTTTAGACAAACAGGAGGTCCATTTAA
Source organism: Rhea americana (assembly GCF_003343005.1). Classification (NCBI taxonomy): domain Eukaryota; kingdom Metazoa; phylum Chordata; class Aves; order Rheiformes; family Rheidae; genus Rhea; species Rhea americana. Next base: position 823,402 of record NW_028186409.1, on the reverse strand, counting down.
TCTGTCTTCACGGTTGCATGTGATCAGGTACTGCRGCTCAGCTGATGGGTGGTAACATCCTAATGCAGCCATCACAGCCTTGACGAATGGGTCCTCCTCTTTCCCAGCTAGACCCCTTCTTTCCCTGGAAAAGGGGCCAACAGGCAGGAGATGAGTGCACTGGGAGATGAGGTGGTCTGCAATTTTCTACTCCCCACAGAAATATTTCCAACATTGGCTGCTGCATTGAAGGGACAGAAGGTGTATCAAGTGGGACCAGAGAAGCATCTACTACACAGCAACTCTTCTAGCACAGAGCATGACAAAGTTGCWGCAAACGAGCACACCCATCCAACAYGGTATRTGGCTTTCCGCGTGCTACAGTGGAACTCCTGACAGCTGTAGAGTCCAGGCAGCTGGCAGAGAAATGAAACTTCGGAGAAAGCTTAGCTAGTCCTGGACTCAGCTGCTGAGACTTTTCCAGATAAAATGCTTTTTTGGTTGGAGAAGGATGATTTGTAAATGTMAAAGTAATCTGGGTGAAAACAGAGGATAAGGGAAAATGTTCAACTTTGAAACAAAAAGAAGTTCGTCTTGCTGGAGGGTGTTGTTAGATTGGCAAGTATAACTGTATCTGTAAAAACATTAACTTAAAAGATTASCTTTGAATGGAACATTGTGATTGATTCAATCTTTTTTTTTTTCTTTCCTTTGGAAAACTATTTTGGTATGAAAAAATGTGCTATTTTGATATGAGGAGTTCTCACAGCCTTCCCAGAGAGGTGAGTTTGTAGAGATGGACTCGCTTGATCAATGCAAAGGCCTGGTAGTCTTAAGGGTGCTAAACTAGAGGTTGGCAGGTTTTTCTACCTCTTTCCAGCATGACTGCTGAAAACCATAAATTCCCATCTAGCTCTCAAGCAYTGGTGGCTCTTCCATTTCTCTACCATCAGGAACAAGGGAGAAAATGGCTTATCTCGTGCCTCTTCAGACCTTCTGCACCTCACATCAAACACARTACAGGCAGCAGATAAGCAGCCTGTTGAGCAATGACCAAGCTGGAAAATGACATCAGAGAAAATATGCAAATAAGACTTCTCTGGAATTTCCCTTCTGTACAAAATTCCTGTCTTTTAGAGTTTTCTTTTGTTATTGGTTGCAAAAGGGATTTTAGAAATGTCAAAATATTTATTTTTGATTGACATGAAAAATCTCAGCATTGTCAAAATGGAAATGTCTCTTCCCTATTGATTGCAAGACCATGAAATGCTGTTACACCTTAACTGGAATGATTAGGAAATAGGAGATGGCAGGTACACAAAGGAACTGAAAAAATAAAAATGGCTTATTGCATGTGATTTAGAAATCCTATGGAGTATATGAGGGGTGCAATGAGGGGTTGAAAGTGTTGTATAGTTGTAGGAGCCCTTTGGCCAGCTTTGCACAGGCTGATCAGGGTGGCCTCCCCATCAGCAGGTACCCAACTTGTTTTATCTTCCATAATAGCGCAAAATAGGCAAGTTTCAAGAATAGTGCTTCTGACCTTTCCGAAACTCATTTATTATTTGTAGAGCAAATTKTAGACAAATCTGCAAAGAAGGAATTAACGGCAAGGCCTTCTGATGAGTTTTGCTAGGTGGGTTTCTTGAAGCAGATGCTGTCACAGCATTCAGAAGTGGCTACAATGAGACTGTAAAGAGATGACATCCAACTGAATGACCWCCCTGCTGCCATGCCTGTCTCTGAGAGTGCCATTGCCTTGCAATGTAATAGCCAGCRAACTGCAGTACGGTGCCTCAGGCAGCGTGGATGTCATGTCCTGGCCCCAGTCTACATGCTCAGTCCTGGTCCCAGCCCAGGAGAGAGCCTTTTAAGGCTAGACGGAAGAACAAGGAAAAATATTTTGCTGCCAGGAGAAGACGTCTATTGCTTGCAAATAAAACCAGGCAGATGGCCTGCTGAATTTCAGTCCTTAATTAAAAGTACTTTATTCTCTAAGCTAATTATAGAATAATCCCCGCTGTGGGAGGGGCTCCTTTGGCATGGCAGAGGTGGTAATGAACATCTCATTCTGCCTCCTCCTGTGCTCAGCCCTTCATTCTGCTGCCTTATGAATAAAGATGCTCCTGGCTGTTAGCTCTGAAGTAGACCCTGAGGAGGGAAATAAAAGAAAGGAATAAGAGGTTTCAGATAGCCCTGACACCAAGAAAGAGCACTGAGGTACAGGGAAGCCAGTCGGCCAGCCAGCTCTGCAGAGTATTGTGTTGCTCGGTTGCGTCTCTGTCTGCCGTGTCTGTCGCTGCTTAGCATCCCAGGGATCTCTGCCAAGTCTAGACCTCATCCTCAGCTGGGACTATTAGTGAAAGCTCTGCCAAAGCAGATACCTTTCTTCCAAATGTTTTCACTGGGACAAAAAAACTGTCTTTGGAGAGTGTTTCACATGTCTAGAAGAGGTTTCAGCCAGTGCTGCAATTCTTTTCTTTTGGATTTGGAGTTGAAAGTAACTCCAGTCTCACCGCTTYACATGAGCCCTGAAGCATGACTTTACTGCAAGCCCTGGCTGCTCCCTCCAGGAAAGTATATGAACCCTTGACTTTCATTTCATGATCGTGTAAAGGTCCGAGGTGTGCATCATTGTGGAGAAAAGCTCAAAACACASACATTACATTAAATGTTAAAAGCAAGCTGTGCAGGCTCTAAAAGTTTAACAGCTTGAGCAATGRCAGTGCTATTAGACAGACCCTTGCCCTTGATTCTTGGGGACTCRAGGATCTCAGGGGTGTCCTTGCAGTTCTTACCCCAATGAAATAGCCTTTTCTGATGGAAAKCACCTCCTATCTCCCAAACTTGACAAAGGGCACCCATCACTTGCTARGCAGCTTTTGTCCTCCTTACTTGTATGGCTCCTGCAATCCTTCCTAAGTTGAAAAGTAGTGAAGTTCACTCTGTCCCCTTCCACCCCTTGCTGACACTAATTTTTATGGATAGCCTTTGTGATTTCCTGGGTCCCCAGATTTACTGTCCTAACTGCAGCCTTGCCTTGCAATTAAAGAAAGAGCAAAGGCTGGTGCCTACAATGATCTGCTCAACTCCTTGTGAGAGGCTTGGGCTGGCCCTGCCTTATCGCAGCAAACCTCGGTCTTATCAGGGAGTGTCAGCAGGGGCTGTGTCTTTCAGACAGGACTTAGAGAAAGAAATGCTAGGGAGATATAAATCAGCATGATTTCCATTCTCTTGCTCCATCAAAACAAATGCGAATGAAAGGGATGTTTTTCAGCCCCTCTCCAGGTTAAGGGAGGTGGGGGTAGGAGGGAAAGGATGGAAAAATACTCAGCAGATGAGAAATTTTTCATGTAATTTTTCCTGCCTGCAGATTCTATATATAGGTTTAATTAGAACACGAGAGGCGCTTCAGGATTATGCCGTGAGATTTGTTTCCTTGGCCATGTAGCTAATGCCCTGTGGTTTCAATAACGCTGCCCTGACTTTGTTAGCCTCCAAGCAAATATCTACCTACGGAAATTGCAGAATTACCCCTTTGCTGYCCTGGGTCAAAGCACCATGTGAGCTCAGGAAAGTAAGAGGCACTGTTTAAATGCTCTCTAATTATCTCTAGCAAAGGTTATGAAGGATGCAGCTTGGTGCCTGTGAATTGAATTCTTGGGAGAGAGCCCCTTGAAATGAGCTTCTTGACCTGACACCGGAAAGTTTTGTCTCTTGCTCCCCACAAGCCCTTGTGATGGAGGCAGAGTAACTCTTTCTTATCTATCTGGCATTTCAGGGAAAGCCTGGAAGGGAGTGGAAGGTATGTCCATCAGACAGATTCATTCTGGCTGCCAGGCTAGCTTGGTTTGCCCATCATATCTGAATTAGCTTGGAAAAGGGATGTGGCCACACAGCCGATAGCTGCTTCTTGGAGGAGAGCTACTCATCTGYGCAGTCCTTTGCATGCCTGTCCGTGCAGGCTTCCAGCTTGCAGGATGTGGCTGGTGGGATACTTGCTGGAGACCTGACTGTGGCTGGCACTGTGCAGATTGTGGGCAGTTGCTAAATCATTTTAAAAGAGCTAAATGTCACTAAGGCTTCCTGTCCTGTGACTCTGCACCATCAGACTGAGGCCACAGAGTCTCTTGCCCGCAGGAGTGGCTGTGGATATGTCCAGGAGCCAAGATCTTAGCTGAGGTGTAACCTTCCTGTAAGCCGCTGCAGCACCGTGGCTGTGGTTGGATATTAGATGTAAATGGTCAGTGTGGAGCCTGGGCGAAAGGACTTACCGACCACCGTGACTGGATTACAGGGGAAGTTTGGGGAAGACAAACGTGGTTCTCATTAGTGTCCAAGGCCTTCAAAAAACTTAGATCTTTCTAGTTAAATCCAAATTCTTCTTTTTTTTTCATTCTTCTTTTTTTTTTTTAGCAGCAGATGGATCAAAATACAGCATTCGCAAGGTTTTACCATCCATTTCTGCAGTGCCCTTTTATGAGGCATGAACTGGTTTTACACGTCTACCAAGGAGCCCTAAGAGTCGGGTGGATTGCTTTCCTACCTGAAGCCTCTCTCAATTACTGTAATCAAAGCAGCACTTCTGCGGAGAGCGGWTCAGAAGAAAGGAAGAGGGAGCATCCGGGGCTGCTCCCTGCATCAGTGGAGATGCACTTGGAAAAGCTTTTTGCTGGGCGGATGAATGCCGTACCGCACACCCGCCTTGCTTCTATTCCCCACCATTTTCTTTTTGCAAAAGTTAGCTGACAAAATTGCTGCAGCAGCTTTTTCTCCCATCTCCTAGGATGATTATTTTTTCATTGTCATTATTACTGAGGGCAAAACGAGATTTATTTTCTGTAAAACAAGCCATTTTTTTGTCAAGAAAGATTTAAAGGGCTGGATTAGGAGGTGGCATTACAATACATTTTGTATGAAAATGAAATATCATGAGCAGTTTCTTGGCAGACCTAATGGCTGTTTAGGGCTGCTCTTTGGCAATAGCAATTCCAGGCAGGGACTCTGCTGAGAAAGTACAGTGCAGTGGTCTGAAAGACTGTAATAATGAAAGACTATATCAGAAYGGATATCCGTGAACTGGGAAGATTAATATTTAACAAATGGAGTGAAGTCTGCTCTCCCCTAACCATGGAGTGCCTGGGATTTGCAAAGTGGCTAATCTGAAAGTATTTTGTATGGAATTATTCATGCATTAGAAATGACATCAGTCTCTTGCAGTCCAAGTCACCGAAATGGAATTAAACTCGTTGAAATTCAGTCATCAAAATGTTGGGCATTGGGTCCACCCAAGGCAAAGGCTGTGTGAGAAGGGGACTTTTATTAAAATATCCAGCAGAGCTAGAAAAGATGAGCTTTGGGCACAGAGCTTTTCCCCAGGGCTCTGATGTGACACAGGACATCACATCTCTGCCCTAACCTCGCCTCCTTCACGCCCTTGGATGTGTCCTGTGAGGCCCTGTATGGAGTGAGAAGTGCCTGAGATTTAACGGCAAATTTAATGTCGGCAATGTCAGCGGACAGTGATTTGGTATGTCTTCATCYCCTGATGAGGACGATCTTTCGGCTTCGCTCCTTGTGAGGAAGAACCAGCAATGGGTAACAGGGCCACGAAGAGCAGGAAAATCACTTTGAGGGATGAAAATATAGCCCAAGGCTACTGGCAGTGGGACAAGCTTTCCTTGAGTGACAGCTCTAGCACCACTGCCATCATCATTTTTTTAGTTTGCTTAGATTAATAGATTAAATAACTCTTGTTGATTTGAAGTTTAATGAGACTTTACTTTAGCCTGAGCAAGTGTTTTCTGGACATCAAATAAGACAATTATTCTGGTATTTCTTCTAGTCTTTTTTTCCATAATCTCTGATAAAGGAGAATGTTCCAAAGCAAATATCATTTTAACTTGAAAAATAATTTTTAATGGGGGGGGGAGGATGGCAAAAATTTTGTCCTCTGCTATATTCTCCATCTAGTTTAAGAGGTTTCCACTCTGTCCCTGTTAGAAATCAGTTTACTGGAGTTAATGCACCTTCTTGAAAGCCACTGCTTGACCTGAGCCTGTGTTTTGAGACGAAAGCAAGAGGCAGATGATAATGATTCTTTCTAGCCTCACAATCTATAAACCCAATAAACTCATTGACTTAATGAGAGAAGATAAAAGAAACCAAACTAATAGTGTTTACAGCTATTTGAACAGTACTAATTACGCCAAAGAGCATTGCAAGAGAACAGGAGGAGAAAACGATGGAAAAAAAAAATAGATAAAAAGGGAAAGGCCAGGGAATGAAAGGGCAGCACATGCTGAAGATTCATTTTCTCCTTGTGTGCCTGTGTGGTTCCTTGTACGAAGGAGACTCTGTTACCAGTGCAAACACTAACGATGATACCAGGTCATTAAGATGATACAGTAAGTAAACATTGCAGAGAGACACGCTGCAGGCAGGAATGAGGCTTTCCCATCTACCGTCTTAGCTGTGACCCTTGAAGGAAAATAACTTGTGCTAGTAATGAAGGAGGAAAACAGGACGTGCATGCACATGTGTCTAGAGCCTCTCACTGCATTTTCACGGAAGCAGTTAAAGCATTTTATTTTGATACTTCTGAAACAAAATATTTGACTTTGAAATGAATTTATTCTTCATCTGAGTAAAGTAGAACAAAAGGTGAGCCTGAAAATGAAGAGAGAACGTCTCATATCAGCTTGAGGAAAATGTTTTAATCAACCCAAGTAAGCAGTTTTCTTTCTTTCYCTTTGTTTTTTGCTTGGAACTTAACAAGAATTTGACACTGGGCCTGCCCAAAGGGTATTTCTTCTTTCTTCATCTTTTTTATTTCATTCTTGAAAAAAAAAAATCCATTATGTGCACTGTAATTATTGTAAGTACATCTAGAAAAAGCCAGATTAAGTTTCAATTTGAATATTAAACATAATTAAAGGACTTTTCTACATTGTGCATTGTTCTCTTATCTGCATGCCCATAAATGTCGATGTATTAATGGTTACAATTTGTCTCAGATGTAGGAAATAGCCCTTCATTCCCATTCCCTTTTTTAAGCAGTGAGGAAACACAGACAGCCTGTGTTTCATGAAGCCTGTATGATCACGCAAAAAAGTTGCCGAACAGTTCTGCTTCATCGTCCACCAAAAACATAATCTTTACTTGCCAAATGATTTTTTTCTGCTCTTGTATATACTCTTTAAACCCAGCAATATTGTCCGGAGGCAGAAACAGGCATGGGTATATTTTAAGYGTCTTTGGTTTATTAAGCTCCAAGTCAGAAGAAAATTGGAGAATTAATAACTCARAGTGTGATTAATCTGAATCGTGGGGGATTTTTTTGGATAGCTGGGGTGGCAGGGAAGYAGAAACTCCCTGCTCTCTAATGAAATGAAGAAAAGGTTGAAGTGAGTGTTTGTTCTCTGCCAGAACCTCACGTCCTTGCATTTGACCAGAGCTTTGGAAAACGCCAACAACTTCGCTGTCAAGGCACTCCAGCTCCGAGGACCTTGGCTCTCCATGATTAATTTCCACAGACTTTGTGCATCATTATAAGGATAATGGTTTTTAGTYGCTTATTTCGTTGATTTGATTTAAAGCCTGTCTTTGGCTCTGGGCAACTGCGTTTCTATTAGCATATATACAAAAGGATACAGCAYCACATGCAAGCTGAACTGTCGCATCTCGATGAATTCGTTGGGGAAAGTTGCCTCAAGAAGCTAAATACACACATGTAGGCACACTGGCAGTTTTTAACWCATTCTGTCACCGGCAGCCAGAAAGAACAGCATTAAACACCAAAAGTTAGARATGAAAAGAAAAAAAGGGAAGGGGGGRRGGGAAGAACAYRCAATTTTTCACTCCATGGGCAGTGGTGACATACAGACCAAAAGATGGTTTAGRGACAACTGAAAACCAATCTCTTTCAGGTAACTTGGGGCAAAATATACAAATAGTGGTGTGGAGCAAGCACAAGAGGATGCGAGTGCAGGTAACCCATGGGTGTATGGTCTCTGTGCGTCATACTGGAGTTGCTCATGGAGACAGTTGACCTCTCCCATAGGATCATGAGGCAGCTACCCATTCACATCACACTCATGACCATCAAAGTGAGGTGCCATGATCATGTTGCCCTGAGTACGCCAGGTCGTGAGACAAGGGAGAGCTCATGGTCAAGTGCAGGAGGTCCAAGAGGAAAAGGGAGGCAGAAGAGGAGCGCAGCAATTTCCTGCTTGCTTTTAGCTAAGTCTGTTTGTTAGATGCAGTCCAAAGTCCTGCACCATTTGGCTGCTCATAGTTTTAATTCAGGGAATGAAAGTATTGTTTTAGAAACACTATGCCCCCCCCAAACAAATCACGTTTTCCAGTCTCTTCTCCTAAGAGCAGTCTTTAACTTGCTAGATACACAATAGGCAGCTTTCCTCTGCTTTCCAAAGGAGCTCCTTTCTGATTCATATGGTTGGCCAAAATTCCCCCACTGCTTCAGTTTTCCAGCTGAAAATAAGGATTTGCAGAAACTAGAATGTGTACCTGAATGGATTGATTTTGTCAAGAGTTTATATGAAAAAGATTGAAGTGGGAATTGAAACCTCTCGATCTGGTTTTATAAAATTCATATGGAGAACTGAAAAGCTGCAGCTGACCAAATCAAAGTAAAGCATTTCAAGGTTTGTCAATACTTGTGACACTTTTCAGAAGGTTCATTTGGTAAGAAATGCAACTTGTCCTCAGTGCTGGAAGGTTATAGGACATGTTATGGTGCAGAAGGTAATGTTCAGTGGGTCTATGAAAGCTCAAGGAGCTGGGAAGAGTCTGAGATCAGCAAAAAAAGCAGCACTCAAGTTTTGGGTGAGCATTGCTGGGATCACTGATGCTGGGTGCTGCATGCCTCATAGCCAAAGGTCTTTCGCAAGATGATACTCTTTTCCCTTCCCTTTTCTTTCCTTTTCCCCAATTTCTTCTTCATCTGCAGCRTTCTCCCTCCACCTCTGTAGCCACCTACACATATCCCAGTCTCATTATCTCCAGAAAAGCATGGACAGCCCATTCATGGATCTGTTGGGAACTTGGTTGAACACAGCCCCCTGAAAACATCCTCAATGCGAATGAGCCAAAGCCTCATACTGCTCTTTGGATCCCTTGACCCGTTGCTCCTGCACCTCACACAGCAGTGGTGCCGACTTGCTCCTTCCAGCCTTGGTCCCTCTATTGGTGTTAGAGATGGGCAGGAGCAAGGGAGAGCAAGGGTGGACACCTCAGTGGAGGTCCAACACAGCCTAGCTGGAAAACAAGGGAGGGTGGAGATGCCCTCCCCACACTAATAAGCTCTGAGTGAGACCATGCCTGTAGCACTAGCCTGACATAGCCCTGCTGCTATCCTTTCCCACCTACCAGAACTTCTCCCTGGGAAAGAGCTTGGTTCTGCAGTGTCTCAGTGCTGCTGTTAGCCTGGCAGCAACAACAAAAGCACTGGGTTAATTAAGCACACAAGAACATAATTGCAATTAAACACAAACAAACTGCTGAATCAGAATAGCAAATTGCCCTGAGACTGGTGGTGGTGGGGGGAAGGCTGATTTGCTTATTTATTTATTTATCATAAGGGTTGATGAGGCACAGAGTGGCCAGGCAAACTCTGCAGCATGAGACATGCCACTGGCAAAAACGTTTAGCCTACTGAATAAAAGATAAAGGTGAAGTGGAGAGTGGGAACAGCCAGGCTGCTCAAGTCAATTTAGGTTGGTTTCACTCTAGGGAAATCCCAGCAGTCTGAATTCAGCAGACGTCTTTGCGACTTGGCTGAAAGCCGCCAGGACTGTTCGGAGCTCTTCTCTCCGCCCTGCCCGCTGGGGCCAGCCCCATCAGTGCACCCCGCTGCCGGCCCCCTATTCCTGCGATGCAAAACCCTGCTGGAGTGGTCCAATGACCAAAGCACCCCGACCGTCCTCCCTAAAATCCACACTGAGGCTGCCTCCCCAGSGCACGTAGCCACCTCCAGTGCACGCGATCTGCAAGGAGGACGCCTGATTTGCTCTGCAGTGTGCCCTGTCTTCAAGGAGAAAGGCAGGGATGCGGCACAGACTGCCTGAAAATGAAACGCCAGGATATCGCTATCCTGCACCCAGCTTCTGCAACCAGGCGATCCTAATGCCAGCACAAAAAGGAAGYTTTTGCACCTTCCCACATCTGCTGGACAATTTCTGCAATACTTGTTTGCAGCAAAGAACCCATATGCTTGCTGTAGGGCTGATTTCTGTTGAGTTGYTTCGGCATATACCACTAAGGGCATAAAGTTGAGAGAAGCTGGTGAATTATAAGGTCCCTGTTAGTAGGACTCAGCAAGCAGGCTGCTGTTAATCTTCCCTTCGCTACTTAGTTTTTGTTCTGCTTGTAATAAATCCCCATACRCTTTGCCGTTGAAACCGCAGCCTTACTAGTAAAAAAAAAAAAAGGAGAGAAAATCGCCAGAGATTGCCGTGTGCAGAAATAAAATAAGGGGTTCATGGTCTGGCCTGGCCTATACTTTTGCTTATTGAGGTCTCAGCCCTAGCGTGATCGCCTGGTGTTAAAGATAAGGCTGCRCTAACTAATGCCAGACCACAACAGATTGGAAAAGCTGTTGGATTCRTGCAAGAAATGGGGCGAGTTACCAACGTACCCGAGGGAACGCGGCTTTGTACGACCCGTTGTAGCAGGTGTGAATGGGCAGCTGGAGACAGGACGTGCTGTTGCTTCCAGCTCTGGAGTAGTAGCTGGCTGGGAGTTTGTTGATGAAACTCTTTTCCCCAAATGCCAGCTCAGTGGATTTAAAGCTACTTGTAAGAAAAGGTCAGTTTTGATGAATTACCTATTTATAATAAAAACTAGGAAAAAAAGAGTTTCTGAGATTATCTACTATCTGCTTTGATATGATCAAAATAATGATTTTCATTTTGGTTCAAAATTACTTTTAATCCCAGAATGTATATAAGTTAAAAATATTTGAAAATAATAAAGRGGGAACACATGATAGCACTCAAATTCCTGCATTTTTACTTGGGTTCTTATTTGTCCAAAACATTGGAGTTTAGATTATTCACTTCCAGTGGAAGCAGGATAAAAATAAAATTGSGGAAGTTTTCCACAGCATGTGAAAAATCACTCAAGGGCTTTGCAGACACATGCGTTGCCCTGAAGAGAAGGGAGGAAGGGAGAAGATCTTTTGATGGTGTGAAAAGCTGCAGCTCTGTGACAATTCAAACCACCTCAGTCTCCATCCCAGTTCTCCAGTGCCTCTGTTCACAAGCTGCCGAGCTTCATTTTACGTTGCTCAACAAATCCCTAATCCCAGAGATGGGGGTTACTTAATATCTGGGCCTGATTCCTGTTGACAACAAGATAGCTTTGTATTACTTGTCAAGTTTGGAGCATCAGAAAGGGTGCAAATACATATTATTAGGAGCTGTGGAAGATTGCCTCTGTGTCACCGAGAATTGCATCCCTGTGGAAGGGAAGCTGGAGCAAGGCTTGTGCCTGATGCTCTAATAAAYATGATCTTTCATGGTGAGACCATAAGTGCTGTGAGAGGTGGAGTTTGTAGAGCAAGGGAATATCTTCTAGTGGACCAATAGATATACTTAGAAAATGGAAAAGCTTTYTGGCACACTGGCCATTCTTTGGGTCTAAAGTTTTATATGGCTCTTTACAGCCATACTAGCAAYTGCATTCCTGGCTATGAAGCTCTGAAGGATGCTCCCCGCACGAATTAAAGTCAAGGGAGATAAATGAATGCCAAGCCATACACATCCAGCAGCACAGGTGTTGAGGCTGTCATCCTCCAGGCAAAGCAACCGAATGGCAATGCAGAGGACTTGGGGCTGCTGCAGCCCTGGCCTTGGATATGGCCCTTGCTCTTCCCAGCACAGTTAGCCCAGGAACAGACCACGCAACGGGCCTTGAGCTACCTGGGACTGGAGGTATTAACTGGACCAGCTGACAACCCATTGGATGTTAAATGGCTGGGAAAAACCAAGAAGAGTTGTTCACAGGCTCTGTAGCTCATGGATATTCCTTTCATAGAAGCAGTGTGTGAATTGTTTCTACCAGGATCTTGACAGTTTCCACCAAAACTGGTGGAAAAGACGACCAACAAGACCGCCCCTAACCAGTCTCCAAGCTGAACATTTGGACCTRTTTTTCTGAGGATAGCTCTGTTTTTTACTGGCTCTGGACTGAAATTAGATGGTTTTCAGACCAAYCAACAGTAATTTGGAGAAACCAGAGCATGTTGTTTTTGACATAGTTGAACCTCTATGGAGTGAAATAAATTCCTTTTTTGAGCAATTCTACTGTTTAACTTTCTGCAGAWAAGAAGTCACAACAAACTAGCCTTGAGTAGGAGTTGAATGTGGAAAACAGACTTTTGCAGACGAAGGAAAGACATGAACTTACTGGCTCAATCATAYAAAATTCAGCAAGATAGTAACGTTACTGCATAGGTGATAGTTGTGTTGCTGTTCCCAAATCTTTTTTTTACTTCAACTATATAGTCTAATAAAAGATGTAACTTTGCTCCCCAGACTTTGCCCAACTGATTATCTACAAATGTCAAATTCTCTATCGTGTCTTGAATAGATAGAAATTTTAGCTGGAACTGCCTCCATCTGCAAATGCAAATCTGTAGGAAATGTTTTACAGTAACACATTGGGTTGGACAATATTGTATAGGGAAAAAGTTGAAAAAAAATTTGTGTAGACTCCCTCCCACAAAATGAAAATACTTGCCCTTCTTGTTCCATTTAGATTTTTACACTGTTCTATTGATGCTGATATTTTAGATAGATTTTGTAAGATGTACTGAAGCGCTTTTTATATATACTCGGATATTTAAGAGCACTGGATTTTTTTTTCATTACCAAAACCTTTAGACATTATTAAAACAAACATTGCAATATTGCTGAGAAATGCCAGAAATTTTAACATTCTAGAAATGTAATTTCAATTTAGGATAAAAAGAGAAGGCAGAGATGTGAGACTTGCATACCAGAAGACCTGTTTGTTCTGAATGTGACCATGGGAATTGCCCACACCCCTGTTGTGAGAACATTTCTGGTAGATCTATTTGCTGACCTGTTCAGAAGCAAATATGAGCACTTTTTTTCCTATTTCTTCCAAATGCCTGCATTCTTCCTGCATTTCAAAAACTGCTGTTGGTTCATTTGTATAAAGAGAAAGGAAACAAGCTGGGTAAACACGTCAGATGGTTTGAGATGCTCAAACTCAGAGGCTTGTTAATACCCACTCATTGCTCAGGAAAKCATCTGTTCAATATATGTTCTGACCTTTTCTGGGCTTTGCTGGGTGACTGTCTCTGGGAACATAGTGACCATGTCCGTTCAGGTCTATCGCTATGACCTGGAATGACACCAAGGATGAACTCCCTCCAGTGTCTCCACTTGATTCTTCTACTACACCTGTGTGGGGCAGCCCATCTGGGCATAGCAGGCCAGGGTTAAATGAGGAACTTTCAAAGAAAAAGAATTGGTTTAGTTATTTTTTCTTTCATTTATGACATCCCTGGAGGCCTCAGGGCTACAGCTGATGACATAACATTGAATAGATTTGTGAAGCAGAAAGCTTTTTAACCAAGTTTCACCTTTCACAGAAAAAGTAACGTCAGGTGACTGCGATACCTTTGTAGAGAAGTATAGGAGAAATTTGGAAAAGTTGACTGCAAAATACTTTTCTGCAGGTGAATCATTAATGTTGACACAGAAGGGGACTTTCCTTGGGAAATGAATATTACTGGATGAAATCCTGTTTCTTCTCTTACCCTGTACCATAGCTCTTCGCTGGTGGGTTTTGGCTGAAGGGTAACGATAYTTGATGTTGGGCAGTGATTCCAGAGAAACGAGCTCTCAGTTTACAAGAGAAATTCTCCTTTCATTAACTCCCATCTCTGAAAACCTCAACCTGAGCTCCTGGAGTCCAGCTGTTCTCTTCCTTTATGAATCATGAGCAGTGGCAGAGSTTCGTGGGGTACAAGCTGGCCTTTGTGACAGCTGTGATACCCCCACCTCTTCAGCGGAGGCTGAATATATGTACCTGGTCTCCTATAATTGGATTTMGAGTAAACACCAGATCTAGAGTAAACAACACAGAGTGCCACTAACTAAAACCAGCCAAACTTTTCCATCTATAGCTCTGTTTTCAGTCCTTTCCCATAGGCAGGTAATGACTCCTTCTATCCAGAAAATCCCAATCTTCTGCACCTGCTCAGCGGGAACACAAAGCAGAGGCACTACAGCTGCTCCARTGGCCACCACTGCTGTGGAGCATCAGATGATAAAGAAAACACCTCTAAACACAGAACCAAGCTGCACTGCCCTTCCTCAGAGCTTCCATCCGAGCTCTGCATTTCATGCTGCCCAACTACCTGGGCCCAGGTACAAAGTCTGGAAAGCTGCTGCCAGGCCACTAGTTGGATTGTTGTGCAAAGAAGAAACTGAGCTGAGCAGCCCAGATCCAGCTGTTTGCTTGGCCTTGCCAGATTGAGAAACAATCTGTCCAAGCAGCCAGCAAGCAGGTCGATTCCTTTCCACTCAAGGAAGCAGAATGATCTAATGCTACGTTAAAGGCAAAGGCAATAGCAGCTGGTGTTGCTGGTTTTCAGAGCTTCATGCAATGCCATCTCTGCAATTTATGGATTCAGTGATGCCAGAYGGAAGAGCCCAGTAGCACCATATTCTAGTGCACTAAATCATGATCTCAGAATGTACTTTTTCTAACTGCGTACTCAAGCTTGGAGCAGGGCAAGATGTTCTCTAAAGGTCAGCTTGAAAGATGCTGTCTGCTGGGATCAGGAGAAGAAAACTTTTCTGCACTACAGGCACTTGGTACACTATCTCCAGGGCAATCCACCCTTCCCACAAGGCAGAAGCTTTTGTAAATACATGCAAGAGTGGTGAACCTACGAGAAGGCATGTAGGTCCCTGGAGTATGAATAGGATGGGTTTTCATCTACACTCAGGCTCCAGAGGACCTGCTTCTGATAACCTCATCCCAAGTTRAGATGCTGGAGGATTTTGTTCTCAGGAGGTTTGCTCTGTGGACCAACAGTACTATTCTGTCACAYAGTCAGATGTGGTTTGACTATGAACAGAGGGAGTCAAGAAGTTCCATCATAGACCACACAAAGATTAATGCAGCCCCTGCCTCTTTCTGCCCCCCCCGACAGGGTAGGTGTACATGACCAAGGGCTATAGGTTGAAGGGGACAAGCATATTCAGGAGCATGTACTCCCCTAGGCTGCTGTGACAAAGAGACCAGCTGTTGCTTTGCAAAATGAGTTGAGATCCTGGGCAACCTTCAGGCTCTTCTCCCTTCCCAGCCCAGTGCGGTCAAGCATAGAACTGGTAACTTGTGTCTGCTTGGAGAGATAAGATAGCAGCCAGACAGGACATGCAGGGCTCAGCAGGGAAGGCCAGAGTGCCGGGCTGTACAGGAACGCTACAGAGTTGGCAGCTGCTTTCACGCGGTGGGATCACCACTGAGGTGCCCTCTCTGCGTGCTCAGCCTGGACCCCATCGTATAGGCTGTATCACTTTTACACCAGTCTGATCCCTCTCAGCTTCTACTCAATTGCATCTCCACCAGCTACCCTGCCTGCAATTTTGCCACCTGATTTGCCTGTCAACACCTTTTCTTTTTCCATTAATAGCACCTTGTAAAATGCCTGAGCCCAAGTTGCTGGGAGAGGCAGTGTGAGCACCAAGGAGTTTTGAATAAAGGACAGATCTTGTGCTACAGCAAAGAGCAAAGCACACTACAGACATCAGCAACACAGTTGCCTGAGTGGGATAGTCACAGCATCACATGGGTAGGTTTCTCCTCAGGCTTCCCCTAGGGTCCTGGAGGAGATGGGCCAGATCATGAACAAYTCATGAATGATCACTTGGCTGGACAGCAGAAAGCTAGAGGGCACAGCAATCTCAGATAGGGCACATCATTTGCTGTCTATCACCSGGGCACAAAGCTCTGCAGATGGAGCACTTGCCTCTCAAGCATGGGCAATACTCCTCCTGCACAGGACAGGGTCTGCCTCTTCTTCCCTCTACAACTTTCCTCCTTCTGCTCTTCTCTGAAGCTGTTCTGCCTGCCTGCTTCACCTATCTGCTGCCTTTTTGCTCTCCTGCAGCTCCTAGAGAGCATACCCTGCTGCAGCTAAGGATAAATTATTTTCCTAGAGCCACAGTCCTTAAAAGGCAAATGAGAAACCCACATCCACCCTTTTCCCAGCCATTGAGAAAAGAGTGAGCTGGCTTTCTTTCATGGGCCAGTTGCCCTATGCACCTCTAGGGAGTGGTTAGTTAATTAGGATCCTGTGATAACCCCTTTCCTCAGCCTGTTTTCTTCATGCYTGTGCCCAGGTGTTGCCAACTGAGCATTTCACATATGGAGGTAGCTGCTCCAGTTCTCTGCTCCCCAAAGGTTGAGCAGAAGGGTGTTCCTSCCATGGACTGAAGGGGAGGCTCTGTGCTGCAGTTGCAATGCTTGAGGTTGGCATAGGACCAGTCCCTTTTCCCAGCTAAGSGTACCAAGCCCAGACCTCAGCTGCTCCAGAGCAAAGGCTGCCTTTAAATAACACCGCTCATAAATCTCCCAGCTGTTCTGCCCTCTGYCTGGGAAGAAGGAGGGAGATTGCTCAGAAAGAGCGGGCTATGAGGGCAGCAGAGGCTGTCACCATGCTGTGCATTTGTGCAGTGCAAATTGGGGTCTTTATTCCTATTTGAGGGCTTCCAGAGTTACTGCAGGGCAAGGGAAACTTCTCTAATAACCTCTGAAGTTTACAAAGGGCTCCTTACTGGGGGCAAGCTGATGCCTTGCACACCTTGCATTCAGTCCAAGTCCCAGCCTAGTGCAGCCTAGTCCAAATCCCACCCCAGCTGGGTGCAGAGGGGCTCAGACCTTTACTCCGTTGATAGGGTTTAAGAAGTGTTTCACCAGCTGCACACCCACTCCCCAGCACCGCAGTGTGTTATCCCTCAGCCAGAGGCATTGTCAGATGAGGAATGTCAAAGGGAAGCCACAATGTAGGAGCTGAGATTCCAGTTTCTTTGTACCCAGAAGAAAAATGGACCACTGGGACAATCAGGAGTTTGTCATTTCATTGCCAGGCAGGTAATCTGGGGCAAAGTGACCCTTTATTTTCCTTTCACACAATGAAACTAGTGCTACTGCCATGCTTTGTGAAGACCTAAGAGCTTTGCACTGAAAAGTGCTGTATACTTTCAGCAAGGAATGATTATTTCTTAGTGGTTCATTACACTGCAGGGGAACGATTTCATGTTGGCAGGTTTCTTTTGCCTTTTCCATAGCTCTGCAGTGCTGTTTGCTTTCTGAATGATGCTCGCAAGTTTGTCTATAGCAACACAGGACCAGAAAGGACCAAATCATCAGCTCCTGTCCCCTTCCACACTGGGAGAACTTGCCTCTTGTGTACCTCACCTGCGAGTGCTCCAATAGACACTCCCGGGTCACAGCAGGTTGAGAGCTAGCAACCCACATTTCTAGGGCTACTGTTCAGCCCTAAATCTGGGGCAGTGACCTGGAGATGTACAGATCTGCTGCCCAGCGCTGAGCATCCCACAGAGACTTTGTGCCCTTTTCTTTGCATGTGGCACCATCTAGTGCACTGTACTGGAACTTCATGTTTTCTCCGATTTTATTCTGTAGATGCACGCTACTGTTGGAGCCGGTGGAATAACTGGTGCTTAGTAAGTTATCCGCACCACAGAGTTGTTTATCCCTCTCAGCTATCGCAAGCAGTTTCCCAAACTGGGTGCGATTCTCAAAGCCGTGATGAAGATGGGATCACTTGCTCCTGGATTCATCTTCTCTAGCAGGTAGTTTGCAAAGTGGTCACAGCAGTGGCTCTCAGAGGAAGGTACATTTGCTAACTTCTGAAGTAGCTAGATGCTGGGGGGTTCCCTGGCTGCATGACTCAGGCAGGCAGGAGTAACAGTGAGCAACGGAGAGGGAAGGGGAAAATCACTGTCTCTGGGGAGGCTCATGTGCAGGATGGGTAAACAGCACACCAAGACRACGCAAGCGAAGGAGTGAGTCACACATGGTGAGGCCATTTCTCAAGAGGGCTGATAAGAGGTCCTCCAAGCCCTTCTACTCGGATGAGTTTTCTCCCTCAGTGCTTGTTTCCTCACTATTRAAAGCTTTCTGTATTTCTAGGATCTAGCTCATTTCTCACATTAATCTCTAACAAAGGATGCAACACTAGCATGGTAGTGAAGGAGGTCTCTGCTGCTGAGATACTGCTTGTTCTGCTCACAGACCCCCCCGTTGCTGGATCTGTTGCAGGAAATAAAACTGGAAGGCACAAATGGAGAAGTTCATTACAGTCAGTCTTGCTTTTCCTTTCCTGAATAGCAGGTGTCCAAGTTGTTGTGTCAATCATGCCATGACTTTAGCTAAGGATCTTCAGATCTAATACCTGCAGGAGTTACTGTCTAAGCTGGAAGGCTTGCCTTTCTTCCCAGTTTGATGGTACATTCCCTGAAGTTAGGTAGAAAGGGAGGATCATGACTCACACTCACCTGCTGATTAATTAGGTTCATATTTTTTGTTTCTCCTGTGATTTGACCTGAAGCAGCTCTTTTATGGTGCTTATTTACTGTCCTTGCTTGGATCTGAGAGGTAAGTCTAGGGGACAGGTCTCTTACAATTCTGATTTCAAATGCAAGTGGATTTGCCCAGACTAGAAGATAGAAAGGCCCCCAACTCGGGAATTTGGGRAGAGCTGCCCACTAAGGCACAGGCTAATGCTGTGGTGCGTGTCCCCATTCCTCCACTTCCCATGATAGCCCAGTCATGGCAAGGACCTGAGCACTGGGGCGCCAAAGGGCTCTGTGAGTTTGTGTCTGTGTCTAGAGGAATGCATGGGCAGAGGGATCTGAGCAGAGGTTGGGTGTGTGATCAGTCTTCCATGAGTGTGAAGCTGCAAGAGGGTACAGAGTGCTTTGAGGGAGCAAACCATGGGTCAGAGCACTCCAAGCTGGGACATCTGTTTCATGAAATGTCAGTCCTCACCAGCCACTCCTCTGGAGCAGCCCTTCTTCACCGCCATTTGATCACAACTGAACAGAAGTTTCAAGCAGTGGAAATGAGATGACATTATTCCAGGGAGAGCTGATTTCATGAAAAATGCATTGTCTTTCTACGGCTTCAGCAAAAATATATTGGTTTCTGCCAGATTTAATTAGAAGCTATCTATTCTCAAAACCTGGGAAGAGCTGGCACGAGAGGGGAGTGAACACACAAGGTTTGAGAGACTTCAGGTCTCTTGCAGGGACTGAATTAACTGACTTTATACCTTTTCTTGCAACTGAAAATAAAGCTATGTTTCCTCCTCCTGAGGATGCACTGGAAAACAATCATATGGAAACATTAAAATGTTTATTTTCTTTATGATCTGGGTTCAGTAACACCCAATTTGCTTTGTTTTTATTTGAAAAGTATCATTTTGTCCTAAAACAGAAGCTGAACTAGAACTATTATATTAATAGCATTTATGATTTAAACTACTACCCCAAAAGAACAAAAAGTAGCACTAACTGTGAGTCAAATAAAAAGTTATGTTCAACCAAAATTAAATATTTATATTTGCTTTGAATCTCTTTAAATCGAATTTTTATTTTTTCCCCTAAATATTACATCCTGGCACTCTTTGAAATGAAAGCACTGAAATGAATAAGGGAGATCTTTCTTTTTTGAACTTCAAGATGAAAAGCTCTGACTTTTCCGAAATCTTTCTACTTTGTTTGAGCTGAACCCCACAACTCAGACTGCCTGGCTGCAGAGGTGAAAGGAGAGGCGAGAAGCACTRGCAAAGCACTTCCTTGGGGAAATCCTCTGCTCCAGCACTTTGCCAGGGAAGAGCCTAGCTTTTGGTCTGACACCTGGGATGCTCCAGGGTCTGCTCGTGCCCCCAAGTGATGCTGTTCCAGYGTAAGCCCCTACCTTCATTTGGTTCATGGATCTAAGTTCCCAGCTCATCAGGAACATGGACACTCTTGTGTCTGTGGTTGAGGGTGTGTATTCACACAGGCAGTCTGGGGTGCAGGACGTGCCCATGCTGGTTGCATCATGTGGTGGAAGAGCAGAAAGGTGAAAAGTATCCAGTCCCAGCTGTCCAGTCCTGCAGCAATCTGGCATCAGAAGAGCCAGTGATCCAAGATCCCAGGATGGTGAAAGGTAACCTCCATGCCTCATTTTGCCACATTACCAACAGGCAAGCATTTCCTGAGCCGGGCTAGCGCTGGCAGTGCTGGCAGCCTGGTCCTGCACTGTAACCCCACCGTTATGTGTTCAGCTTGGAAAGCAGAGTCGGCTCCTGGMGCCATCCTGCTGCAAGCTCTCAGGCAGCAGTGGCCTCCTTCCAATTTGTCCTCTGCATCCTTGCTACGTTGGAGAACAGGAGGGACCTGTCAAAGGCAGACCTCTGGCCATTGGACTCTCAGTCACACTGGGACATCTAGTAGGTGTAAATWCTTGAACTGCCTTGTTGGAGTCTGTAGATGTCTCTAGTGCAGTACACTGGCTTCAGTGGATATACATAAGGAGATATTTTGGCAAGGTTTTCTACGCAGACTGGAACAAGGAGGCTGTGTGTGTTGGTCAGAGACCAAAAACTATCATTTTGCCCCAAATCTGTCTTCCTGAAAAATGAATGGTTTTGAAATAACTCTGCTTGGATGCTCATGATCTGCAGTGAAAAGTCTTGTTTTGGTTTAGCTTTTGAAACCAAATTAACCTGCCCCAGAGCAAGACATTTAGAGTCTAGAATAAGCATATCCACACACAGAATTATTCTGCAATTATTATGGAGTTTATGCATTATTATGGAGTTTAAGTTTGGCCCTGTGTACGTGTGCGCTAGCTAGTGAGCATTAAGAGCACAGCCTGTTGCCTAGCAAAGGCTTGCACTCTGCGTRCTGATTGATTCATTGATTTCTTCATGGGCTCTTCACTGATTTTTGAATCTGATATTCAGCAAATAATAAACGATCTTTAGAGTCAAGGAATGAGTGGCAGAAGAACATGGTCACACAAAGGTTTTGTGAATTAGGAATGCCAGTGAAACCCCCAAGAGGTATTTTTATACCTGGTCATACCTGCAGGAAGTCAATGATATAACAGAGAGGAATGTGAATTCAGAGAAGGCTTTGCAATTCCRGCTTTGCTTTTAACTGGTTTTGTGTCAGTTCCTCTTAAGCTAGTTTGAAGCAGTTGAAGGCATCCTGAAATGTGCCGTTCAAATTCAGGCAGACGGCAGATCACGCTGCTCTAATGAGACTGATTTTATAAAACTTGTGCAGAGTGGAGCGTTGCAAATGCTTCAGCTTCCTAAATGTCTGAGCTACAGCATGAGGGTGCTGCTCTCCCACGGTGGAAAGGCAGCTGAAAGCATGAACTGCTGAAGATGTGCTACTGCCATCATTTCCCACCCCACCGCTGGGGACTGTYCCCTGTTCAGGCTGTTGCTCGCTGCTCTAAGCAGGGAGAGCCCAGACACAGGTTTGACTCCGGCACACCAGGCCCTGGAAGAGGACGGGTTACTTTGCTCTGTCCTGCCTTTGATTGATGGGTGTCAGTTCTGTGTCTATCCCGCAGTGACCCCCGGAGAGAAAGGAGGCAGAGCTGTGTCTGGCAAGGTTTGCTCAACCAAATGATCATTTTCTACGTAAAGCAGGTCTCTCCCATCCCTGAGRAGGTGGACTAACATGATCACAGGAGAGGCTTTTGGGAAAACCATGGCTTCGTTTTTGTCTCCAACACAACAACCTCCTGTGTCACCTTTCCTCTGCTGCTCTCTCCAGGTCGGCTGYTCTGGCTGCAGCATGAATCCTGCCTGCTCGCTGCTTTGGTCATGCTGACTTGCRCTAAGCCCTGGGTAAAGAAGGACTTTCCCAGCTGCTTTATTAGAGAAAAGAACCTCAAAATGCTCTATTGTTCTTAAAAGCATGAAGCTGCCACTCTGTAGGTAACTGCAAGTCACATGCATCTGGCTTCCAAGTGGAAACAGGAGATCGCCAGGTTTTAGCTGGTTGGAGGGTTGCTGCTAAAGGTTTCCATCAACCCTGGAGAGCTGTTTCCTCAGGATCCCGATTCCTGCTTAACAGGATCTGAGTCCCGGATCATTCTAGGCCAGTAGCAAATCTCCCTACATCCAGCTTGGCCAAGATCTTGGCCAGAATCTCAGCCACAGCAGCAACATTAGCAGCAGCTGCTTTGTTGTTCCATTGAAAGTTGATTTGTTGCTATATTAAAACACGAATAATTGAGGAAGCAAAGACAGGACTTTTTTTTCCCTCACTCACTGTTATTAAAACTCTAAATCAGGTTGCCTACAGAGCCATCTCTTTTGCCTTCGTAAATAAAAGCAGGCAATTGGCCTCTTCTGCCTCAGACCATGAATACAAGCACTCTCAGCAATGCTAATAAAACATCTTGATTTTGCTGAACCTGCAGTTTGTAGTGTAACAAGCCAGGGGGGAGYTTTTGAAGACTGAGAAGCCCTGGGCTACCCCAGAGCTGTGGCATCTCCTGTGTCGTCTTTTGCAGACTCGGTCTGGATATATTTTGATTTCCATGCTCGTTTGAGCTTTTCTTCTTTGAAATCCCCAACCTGGGATACCGCCCAGGTGTCCTCCTCCCCGAGGCTGACCTGTTGCAGAGATATCCATCCAGACGGAGGAATCTGCCTGGGCTGTGTCCTAGCCTGGGAAGTACCCAAAACACCCCGGGGAATCAAGGTGATCCTGTGAAAGCGTTACCTATTTAAGGGCATTTTGAAGGTGACTCTAATCATGTTTTGTTTGACCTGAGACATGCTGGAGGGAGGATAGAGGAAGGCTGTGGGGGAAAGCAGTTCTTAATCTTTTTCTCCTATTATGTTTGGCTGATCTAATTTTAATGTTTTTGTTTCAAAACACAAAAAAACTCTRAAGTTTCATTGTTGTTTGGACTTTCTTTAGGGGGTTGTTAGACACGATTTAACTTCCCTCTTTTGATCTTCTGGCAGCTCTTTTTTGCCCAGATATCACTCACCAAATTCACCACAAATAGCTTTGGCTGACATGAAAATGCGTTTTCATGATCAGATAATTCGTCTCAGATGCTCCATCAAGTGATAGCAGTGAGTCATTCCTGTCTCTACAAACCTGTTAGCAGCCTGCTTCACCCGCCAGGCAAACAAACCTCACACCTAAAGACAGAGTGCTCAGCAGCTTTTCTCTGATGCCATTAACCAGGGAAAAGAGATTTCTCCTTCATCTTCTAGAAGGAATTTTCTGTACACCCTACAGACCTGACACCAGCAAGGATACCTGACCCAGACAGATGTTAAAGGAGATTTTGGGGGAGAGAGACACAGTAGAAACTCTTCTCCCTTCCCGGGTCAACTTGCAGTCTCCATCAGCCCAGGGAAACTGTAACCCAGTTGTCCTGCCCAAGAGAGAGAAAATAAAGGGTTCARTGATGGTTGAAGGTTAGAGGGGACGGTGAGGTGGGACAGCAGTATCTGAGAGAACTTACCAGGAAAAAAAAATAAGGAAAATGAGGCAGATGCCAGAGCAGATTAAAATAGCTGCAGACCGAAAAGCACTTGCCTGCCATGGGACAGTGGCAGGCACAACAGGAACTGCCAAAGGGTTGTCAGGAGGAAGAGAGTGGCTTCATCAGACACATGCAAGAAGAGCTGCTGTGTCCAGATCTTGGGTAAGGATCAACTGGATTGAAGGAGCAGGGTAATTTGATTCATGGATGTGAACTGACCGGGGAAGCCCATTCTGAGCCCTTTTGCTGGACTTCCTCAGGAAAGTTGCTTGAGGAAGATGTCCCACCCTTATCCTCATCAGTAGAGTCCTTGTGACTTGCCTCTCCCCATGGCTTTTCTCTGCCCAAGCAGAGGCTGAGCACAACCCATGCCGTTGGTGCCGTTCCGATGTAGGCATCAGTCAGGACTGAGCACTACAGCCCAGCTGGCACTGCTGCTATCATAGCTCAGGCAATGGGGATGGGAAACGATGGGTATTTCCACCTCCGCTCTCTGTCTTCTCATTCCAGTGATGGGAAGTCACAGCTGACGGCAGTCTTAGCCCAGCAGAAGATCACATCCCTGTCCAGTCTGAGGTGAATGAGGACCAAACTGTCCAAAACGGGCATCTTGCCTGGTGCTAATTGGCACCCCTGTGGGTTGCTGTGTAATGGACTTGCTAATTTCATCAGCAGTGGCGGGGAATGCTTGCAAAGCCCTTGTTACAGAGCGGTGAGGATCAGGGGAGCGTACCTTCACTGCAACAGCCTCGGGTGCCCTCATTATTTCACTCTAATTAATTCAATATGAGATTTGCTCTCAGCATAAATGCAAACAAAAGTTTTCTACCTGCTGGCTTTGCAAAGTCAATCAGGACTGGGAAATCCTGTTGTCTTCTTCTGGCACTGAAGCAGGAGCTAGAGTTGGATAACTTCTCTTTTCTTCTGTCAGGAGCATGGTAGTGGCGCAGATCTCTCTTTGGTCTGTTCATCATGTCCAAGAGGTTTTGAGTTTCCTGTTAGCAGCATTCCCCTAAGCAAATGTAAAAAAATCAGCCCTATATCAGGATACCTGATGTGAGTATCTGCATGTGTGCTGGGTCTCTGCTCTCTCTGCAGTCACTGGGRATCTGATTGACCCAATGAGGAGAGCTGAGAGAGCAAACCAGCTCATGCTAAAGCAGATCCTTCCCAGAGCCTCTGTGGTGCTTGACTGGAGCTTGGATCCCTGGGCCGATGAAGATGCTCCCGTGATGTCTCCATCACGCAAGCAGCACTGCCCAGATGTGGTTAGGAGCAGAGTTCGCACTYGTGCAGCTAAATGGCATTTTTTTTCGCTGTATAATCTACTGTGCAAACTGTGTACAAACCAGTGGCTTACATCAGGACTGTATCCCTCACTTGTAGGAGCTGAAAGAAGTGCCTCGTAATGTGCTTGAGTTAAAAGGAAATGGCAAAGAGAGGTCCCCTCTGGTGGAGAACGGAGGACTGGCTGTCCCCGCTCACTTCCCAGCTTTGCTCCTCCAGCAGCAGGACAACAGTTACTTTTTAGATTGTTTTACTTGTTTCCTGAATTCTGCCACATGAGGGAGGACAAGCAGGGTTGCTATAGCAATGAAATGACGGCTCCTTAATTCATAGGATTCTGTATCTTAATTATTCCTGGAATCGTAATCCCAAGAAAACTACCTTCTTTGGAGAGTTTCAGTTGGGAGCTGCRTGGAACTGAAGTAGAAGTTAAAAGGATAGAAAAGATGGTGAAGACATTTCAAGCAAAATAATTTGAAAAAAGAAAAGGTGTTTTACTGATTTTTTTGGCCAGTTTCATGTGCAGACAAGAACAAATGCCTGGTGTTATCCAGAGAGAAGGGCTTGGATTGGTTCCTAAACTCAAATTATTCATGAATGATTCAAAGTGCTTTTATAGACTTTCCGAGGAACAAGAGTATCAGGCAGAACTAAAGCACATAAGTCAAAATGAATCCATGTAAACTTTAACACAGGGAACAAGCATAATTTCAAGGATTAATTTAGCTAGCTATTTAAAAGGAGACTCACTAGAGGCAAATGCAGTTCTTATATTACATTTTTCATCCCCAAATCTCTAAGGCCAAGAGACAGGATAGAAATATCATTGCTTCCATTTTGTATATAAAGAAACCGAGAGCCAGGAAAATGAACCTGCTCAGGATCACCCAACAAGACAGTGCTCTACAGGACGTAGCAATCCAGCCTCTGAAATTTTGGTCTCTTGCTGCAGCAGTACCCGAGGTGGGAGGCCAGAGCAGGGTGCAGCAGTGGTCTGCGGGGCACCAGGAAATCGTGTGAACTCGCTCCATGCGCGGAGCAGGGGCCTTGCCAGGCAGCACTAATAAGAACATCTTCAAACTCCTGCTGGTGCACACAGCCCTGGAGAGAGGGGCCAGTAAATCTAAGTTATTACAGAGAAGCCGGGAATGTCAGAGTGAGCGGAACAGGCGCCTATTGCTGAAAAACACTGCTGCAAATCCAATATTCCCTTTYGGTAATAAAATCTGTAGCTGTAACTCCGTCAGCCTGCAGACTCCAGGCTATTTCAGGCTGTGAGTGATTTTGGTGCCTGGGGAAAGCTGCTGAGCAGCATCAGCACTTGGCCCTCCCCTCCTGGCTCTGGCTTCCATCGCCAACAAGATTTGGAGGCTGGAGGCTTGGCTTTGCCAGCACTGAGCTATTAATGTGCATTAGCTTTCCCTCGGGCAGAGGAGGAGAAGGATAGCCCAGAGGGTCCTCTCTGCTGCTGGGTGATGCTAGACASAGCTGGTGGAGCGATCTTCCAGAAAAATACTTCTTTCACCAAAAAATGCTGCTTCATTGGCATTGATGCACTCCCTGGGAAGATGTATTTGTGTCAGTACTTTTTTGGGGTGGTGGTGGGTGAGTAGGGATATCAAAATGAAGCAGTGCGTTGTCTTCAAACACTTTCCTCTAGAGTCTTTTCTAAGTGCAGCCACTTGAATTTTTTGGTTTTCTTTCAAGGAGCTTTTTTTGCCCTCTAATTGCCTTTATTTTACACCTTATTATAAATCTAAGCATAATATTAAATACATTGAAATCCAATAAAAAAATCAATTTTATATATATGTGTGTGTGTGAATATATATATATATATATATATATATATATATATATATATACACACATATATATGTAAGCCATTTTAATGAGCCAAAGGTACTTTAGAAGGGATCAGATTTAGTATCAGGGGAAACATCAGCAGTCAACATTACGCTCCCGTTTGGAAGGAAGACTCATTTAAGTAGCCGGGCTTTCTTTGCTAATGGAGCTTTGGGTCCCCAACAGCTTGAGGATACTGATGACAAGCAGAGGACCAAAAAAGGCTGGGGCAAGACTGAGAAATTGAGTGAGTCCCATAGGGACCATTAACCCCTTGAGGAAAGTCATTTCTCTGCTAGATACGTAGAAAGCTCTCTGGCTTTTCTTCCAAATGCCAGATGTACTTTTCTTTGGTGAAGCCCACGAAGAAAGAGTGAGAACAGCATCCCRTAAAACTGTCCCCAGCAGCCACGTGGAAACGAAGATGATGTCCTCGTGAAGCTCGGTATGGCTGACCCTGTGCAGCCACAGACATGATCTCCTGCGCCAGTCTGCAGTGGAAGCAGCAAAGATGAGCCATTCTTCTGGACTGCAATGATCTCTGGTGCAGAAGGAAGGGCTCTGGCCCAGGGCAGTGGTGGCCATGTGTTGAACCACACAGGGGATCAGAGAATTGCTTTTCATTTTTTTAAACATCCCATTGCTCTGGGTGTAACACCRGCCCTGCCTCTCCCAGTGCAAACCACCAGTCCAGGATCAGCTTCTGGGGGACACCCCGGCCCGAGGGCTCAGGTGGAGTGGCAGAAGAGGGCTCACACAGGCTGGGGGACCCCTCTCTGTATCCTCCTACCCCTCCCCAAATAAAACAATTTCCCTTGTGTTTTATAGCTGGCAAACCTCACCCCGGGCACTGCAGCATCTGCTTGAGGCACAAGAGGGCAGGCGCAGGCTGTGCAACGAGAGMGGGACGAGGCTCCGCTCCGTTTGCCCCTCAGCCACCCCGGCCGTGCCGCTCCCCACCTCCATCACTCCATTCCTGCCTTCTTCGCTCTGTAAGGGGAACAGAAGCGGTTTTTAGGAGGCACGTATCTTCTGGCCCTACCCGGCTCCGCAGCTGGCAGTAGGACCAGCTGCGCCTTTCACCGCTATCCCTTCTGGGTCTCAGGGCCACAGCCTGGAGCACCCTGGATCCATGACTCAGGCTSCTCTCTCAAGCTCTGGTGACACCCTAGTCAGTGCCAGTCCCCATGCACRTCCTGACACCGAGTCTGCAGTCTGTCTGCGGGGCAGTCCCTGGAGAGCATCATCCCCAGCCCACACAGGCTCCCACCACTTCCCTCCAGGGTTATGGCACTGGGTTAATCCTGACAAGCTGCCCAGATCGCTATCTAAGCCCACAAGCAGCAGAGAAGAGCCTGGTGAGCCTGCGTCGGGGCCGCGGAGCACTGCTGAATGTGACGCTTATTCTTGCAGACTGTACCCAAAGCACTTCACATAGTTAAATAATAAAAGGCAGCAGATGGTATGTGGTATGAATTACAGAAAACAGGATTGTAAAGGCAGCGTGCATGGTGAATAAATGAAAGCATTAGCACATCAGGCCAATAACACAGACAGAGYGGCAGGAGGGAAGAGATTTGCAGACGACTTGGTGGCGAGGGGGTGGGGAAGGAAGTCCGTTCTTGCAAGCAGAATATTGTAGCAGGGGAATGCTTTTCTCCCTGCCCTGGGGAGACTGTGAGGGCAAGTGGTGGGGAGGCTGTGCCAGAGCAGAGGGCCCTTCTTTGGGTGCTTGCTTTGACTATCTCATCTCCTTGCTTTCTGGAGTACCTGCTACAGAAAGACGCAGAAGGCATATAAGGCCTGGCCTTCCTAAAAAAGGCTGAATTTCTACTTAAAAAAGAAGAGGCACAGCCCTATTTATCCATAACTAGGCTTGCATTTCAATCTTGGCCTTCAGTCAGGAGCAGAAGTGCAGGAGGAGGGACTGTCTTTTGCATTTTGAGGTTGACGGCAGGTTCAACGGGGAGGGAACCAGCTTAGTGTGGCAGCTCCCACCTCCCTCAGACCCTTGCTGTCTRCAAGAGATAGCTGTGGTCTACACACAGTCCTGAAGACTTCTGCCTATGGAAGGAGGGTTCAGCCTTTTGGGCAGTAACTTGGTGCTCTGAAAGACCTACTGGGAAATTCAAATCATCATTACAGTGCAAGCTTTCTGGGTGACTGCYGCCAAGTCTTTCCGTCTCTTTCTGCCTCAGTTTACCTAGCATAAAATGGAGATAATAATGTGCTACATAGCAGCGCTGGGATGAGTGGCTCAGACTGCGAGACACTCRCTGTATGCTGGCAGATGCCACCGCTGAGCTTGCCTTCGGCTGCCAGGAGTAACTGCTCTTTCTGAGATGGCAAAAGCAGCAAGTGCCTCATCAGTGGTGTGAAAAGGGTGAAAAGCGCAGGGAGGGGGGAGACCAGAGCGACTCGGGGCCATGCCAGCTAGTCTGTGGTCCAGGAAAGCCTGTTGGAGCAGCTTGCCTTCTGACTGCACTCCACCGCCTGGGCTGGCAGAGGAGCTGCGTGACTCGAGGAGAAACGGGAGTGGAGAGCRAGCACAGTCGGCAGACCTGTTGCTGAGGCCACGTACGGCTGCTTCCCCCTGCCTTCAAGGCATGGAGATTTCAGCTCATCTCCTCTGCAAACGGTTCTCACTGGAAKGTGTGGGTGGACACGGGGAATCAAGGCACCTCTGTCCTGCTTGTGGTTTTGGGAAGAAGTGTGACTGTGCAAAGTGCAGAGGTTCTTTCAGGGCCATAATAACAGCATTTRAGGTTACAAAGTAAAAACTGGGCTCACTTTGCTGATGTTGTCCCTGATAATCTTTCGGCCTGACCCTGTGGTAACTTAAGGCAGGATTTCCTCGGTGGCTGAGAGCCGTGGTGCGGAGAGGAGCTGGGCATCCCGCTGCAGAYAGTGTTACAGCCTCTGTCTGTGCTTTGGCCCTCTGGTCCCACCTCATCCAAGCTGTGAAAATCACCTGCGGGTGCTGCGTGGCCCCGAGGACTCCCCTCAGCTGCCCTTGTGCTAAGCGTACAAAGGCAGAAGCTGCTTTTTCCTTCTAGATTGGAGCAAAAGCAGGCAATAATAATAACACACCAGCGTAGAGGCGAGTTACTCCTAGAGCCTACCTGAACCGAGACAGCTTGTTGTCCTGGGACTGTATAGCACAGATCCCCACCTCCCGCAGCTTGCAGTAAGGATGCTGCCAKGTATGGAGGTTTTGCAGTATCTGTTGGGTAGGAAACCTTCTGCAGTTGTCCCCGCCGCCCCAAGCCTCCCAGCTAAGCTCACATTTGGGAGCATCTCCCACAAACAAATCCATCAGAGCTGCCTTTCAGAGGCAAACAAAACATCTGGAGATCCTGCTAGTCCAAAGCCTTTCGAGTCGCCCGCAGGGTGAGCCTAGAGGCTACAAGAGCTGCTTGCCAGAGCCCTCCCTGTGCTTCCAGCATGGCTCGGCTTGCTTCAGACTTCTCATCCCTGGCACAAGCCGAGGTGTCTCCGCAGAGCAGCCCCACTCTCCCTGCCCTCCCCACAGCTTCTTGCCTCTGCYGTGGAGAGCTGGGAAGCCCAGGCATCAGGCAGCGAGGACCAGCCGCAGCAGATCAATGCATGACTCACGGCTATCAGCATCCAGAGTCCTGAAGTAGAGGGAAGCTCTTAGACTGGGAGAGAAAAGACAGGAGAGATGATGTAGCCCCTCTCCCCACTCTGCCTCTCCCCTCCGAGCCCTGCCCTTCCTGATCTTGCTGCCGCTGAGCTGCTGCATGGCACAGAAGCAGCTTCATGCTATTGCTTTCTACCCMGCCGGTCGCCYGCTCTGYGTGTGCGCGCGTGGAGCTGAGCAGCAATTTTTCTTCYTCTTTTATTTTTTTTATCCTTTCCCATTCCCTCCCCCTTTTCCTCTCTTCCTTCTCTCCTTCTAAATTAGCTGTCCAGCTTTCGCTGAGAGAAGCTGTTGCAAACAAYGCTGGCAACACAGGGTGGGTTTTTTTGGTGGTGTTTTTTGGAGCCCTGGCCGAAAACGGAGGAGGAYAGAGGGATAGGAAGGAGGAGATACGTCTGAATCCAGCAGCTYGCAGCATCAGAGCAAAGGAAAAATCACACAGCCAGTCTGAAAGCCCTGCCGCTCTGCAATACATCAGCTCAGGGAAGCGGCATCCTTGCACTTTATGCACTAGTTAACGGGCTGCAAGCAGCCTCTACTTGTTTTAAGCTCTCTCTCTCTCTCGCTCTCTTAATCTCATTTCTGTTCAGCGTGCGTGTGTGTGTGCGTGTGTGTGTGTGTGTAGGGGGAGGACTTTATTTCCATTGGCTAAGCTTTCGCTTCCCACCCACATCTCTTCCACATCACCTTGGTGTCTCCCTAAATAAAGCCAGCCCTTCTTATCGCGCCGAGGAAATCAAGAGCTAGAGTTTGAATGGATTTTATATAAATATTTTCCCCCATGAAGCTACTGCTGAGCTTGTAGGATAAACTCGCAGCAGCTAGTCTGAGACTCTCCTTCTCTTTTTCTCCCTTATAAGGGTTTAATTACTTTCAAGAGGGGAAGGGAGAAGAGGGAAGAGATCTGGACCCAGTTTTTGCTGGAGATCGACCCCCAAAAGCCAGGATTTAACCAACTCTCCCTCATGGATCTGAAGGACAGCACCAGTGAGGGCAGTATGGGGAGCCTGCAGCCTTCCAGCATCCAGATTTTTGCCAACACCTCCACGCTCCATGGGATCCGTCATGTTTTCGTCTATGGGCCAGTGACCATCCGTCGCCTGCTCTGGACCTTGGCCTTCGTGGGCTCACTGGGTCTCCTCCTGGTGGAGAGCTCAGACCGAGTGGCTTTCTACTTCTCCTACCAGCATGTGACCAAAGTGGATGAGGTAGTTGCAAACAGCCTGGTCTTCCCTGCTGTCACCATCTGTAACCTCAATGAGTTTCGCTTCTCCCGGCTCACCACCAATGACTTGTATCATGCTGGAGAGCTCCTGGCTTTGCTTGATGTCAACCTGCAGATCCCCAACCCTCACCTGGCTGACCCAGCTGTCTTAGCCATTCTCCAGGAAAAGGCCAACTTTAAGCAATACAAACCGAAAGTTTTCAACATGCAGGAGTTCCTGGCACGGGTTGGTCATGACCTGAAGGATATGATGCTGTACTGCAAATTCAAAGGCCAAGAGTGTAGCCATGAGGACTTCAAAACTGTGAGTATAAGCAGACATGCTGCTCCTGTTCTCTTCTCTGGGCATGCAGACAGCGGTGGTGTTGCAGGACCAAGGCAGCATTTGAGGTCACTGGCCAACCTGCACAGGCATGGTGCAATGAGTGAATTGTGTCTGCTAGACTTTGGCACAGCAGAGAAGGAGGAAGCAGCCTGTTGAGTTGAAGTTTGTTTGCTGAAGTCCTTTATGTRCTGCTCCACAGCTACAGCTGGCAGCCAGCCCTGTGGTGGGCTTGCAGGCAGGAGCAGGCTTCTGTCAAATGGGCCCATGCTCTCTAGCAGGCTGCTTGGTATCAGACCAGGGTGCCAGATGGGTCCTGCTTGAAGCAGTGAGCAAAGGAAGGGGCATGAGTGTCTCTTCCTATGGTCAGTGAATATCAGACAGCTAAAGAGAGGACTGGATAGAGGCCAGTGAGAAAGGCAGATCTTTTGGGGATGTGTTGAGCTCTGTCCATTATCCAATGGTATTTTCCTGGGTGTTTGTAGCCTTGCTGAAATTGTTGCTTATGATCTAACTGGAAGGGAAATATTTCTGCTTGTTCCTCGTGTTCGTAAATCCCAGTCTGCTGTGCAATGTGGACAACAGCTGGGTCCTTTCCTGGTGCTGTGTTAGAGTGAGAGTGAAGGAAAAGAAGAAAAAAATGGGGCTCTGATCTGATCCCAGGCTGTTCTCAGGCTAGCTGGAGGTGGAGTGAGCTGGGTAGCCAGGGGTCCTGAGGAAAGCAAGCACTGCTTGGCATGTGGATTCTGGATGACACCCTGATAGCAGCAGAGGCTGGTCTGTGTAATCTGGCTGGTAAAAAATACCAGTTTAAAATGAAAATAAAAATAAAAATAGGTTGCCTGGAAGAAGTAATGACACCTGCAGACTGCAATGCTGGGAGCAGGGTTGCAGCGGGGAGGTGTCCCCACGTGCTGCCAGGTGGGTTGTGGCGGCGCTGTGCTGGGGAAGGACCAGAGGAGAGGGAAGGGTCAGAGGGGTCTGCTCTCCCCAAGCATGTGGTTTGATTCCCACCTCAGTAGAGCTGTCCGTGTGTGCTGGGGTCTGGGCTAAGCCTATATTTTATTCTCGAGCCGTGCTGGCCAGTCTCTTCTCACTGGTTCAGCAGGTTGAGGGATTTGGTAACCCAGGAGTCAGTAATGGTGACAGCTTTCAGCTGAGCGTTTCTCCGGGACCAGCGTGGCTTGTGCTTTTCACTACTCACTGTTCTGCAAAGAGACAGGTGCCCTAGCGGCTTTTGCGATGTTCTAGTTTGTTACCTGGATTTTTGCCTGTCTCTAGGAGGAGGAAGTGTTTCGTATCTCTGCTGCTTCTGGATCTCCCAGCTTATAGGTCCAACTGACTCATGCCACAAAGTCATTGCCATTGCACGGACGCTGCTCTCTTTAAAGGTCGGAGCAGGAACATTGCATTTTGTCTCTGTTATGACCTGTGCATGCCCCAGACACCCATTCTGCCCATCTAGGCAGACCGCTCCTTTCCTTCTGCTCCTTGGGCAAATCTGAGAAGAGCTTGGGTCACTCAAGTCATAGGAAGGTATCAAGAAAGACATTAAGAGAAAAGGTTTCCAAAGAACAGATATGAATGATTAAACCCAGAGAATGGGGTAGAACAGGAGACACAGATGCAAGAGTCCAGGGGATGAAAGAGTTGGGGGAACAAGGAGGACAGATCCCAACAGGATGGATGGACCCTTCACTCACCATAACAAGGGAGTGGGGAGGGGGAGGAATTCTGCCTGCAGTTTTCTCAGTCTTGTACAATGCAATAGATACCAACCAAAAGCAAAAGCCTCAAACTCAGCAAGCAAGCAGCATGTTCAAAACATCTGCCTGACTTAAAAACCAGGTCCTGTTTTCAGCTGAGATGGGAGCTCTTAGTAGCCTCCCTGGGACRTGGCAGGGCATAATCTCCCTAGCCAAGTAGTTGATGATAGCGGCATTCTGACATAGTGATTTTTCCATGGGGGACACTAGTTTCCAGAGAGACAAATCTTTCTCAGGCTGCCTTATAAATCCTTGCTCTGCTAAATCAGGTTAGGACTAGCTAGAAGAGGATGGGGTGCTATGCACTGAAAATGCTCGACCCTGTCAAAGTGCTCCAATGTTTCAGAAACAAGGCTCAGTCTGCTGGACTGGTTTCGGAAGGGACTCTTTGATTCTTTTTCAGCACTGAAAAAGTGAAATGCTTTTATCCGAAACGTTGTGAAATACTTCAATCCATTCTGCCAAGCAATTCCTAGATGATCCAGAGCACAACAGCTTCATAGTCTTGCCTTCTGTGCCTAATACAGTCATTCAGCACATACGGGTGTTTCAGTTCTATAGATCTTCTTTCAGTCTTATAGACTCCAGACATTCCCTCTGGTTAGTGAAATCCAGTACTCAAAAGCAACTCAACAATCCTGTTCTCCATCCAGACTTTACGTCTAAGAAACAACAGGTAGCAAAAAATATCTGTTTGAAAGTCGAGTAGGTCTTTCGCAGGGAGCATGATGTAAATGCCTTTGAATTGCCTCCGTGCTGAATCAGAACCTCGAGTTCTAGACGAATTTTGCATTTAATCACCAACGACCTGTTGCAACCTTGCAAAAGGCTGTGTGACATCCCATCACTCTATTCCACTGCATTACTAGTTGGCAAAGGGGAGAAGTACCATCACTGAAGTCTGATTTCTTTACCATCCTGTTAGGGAACATGAGGTAAATCTCAGAGCAGTTTTGTAACGTGTCATCATGCTGAAGGACTCCATCTCTATTTTTATGCTCCCTAGATTCGTGCATCTGGGAGCAGAAAGAGCAGGAGCGTTGCAGTAGGAAACTGCATCAAAACACTTAACTCTGCAATGAAGTCAGAGTAAGAAAGAACAACAAATTGGCAGAATACACTTGAGCAAACCCATTCCCTTAGAGTATTTGGAGTAAGGAAGCCTGACAGCAGCAGCAGCCAAGGAAATCCCCTCCTTTTTTGTGTGTGCATTGTTCTTCCCAGGAGGTCTCAGTTGAAAAATGACCTCAGAGATATCATTTTTCTAGAGGAGCTGTGCTTATGCTGCTCGAGCAGCCTTGTGACATTAAGGGCTTCCAATTCTACTGCTGATGTCGAGCTTGTCAACCCCAGACACACAGCTGCGATTTCCCAGCTATCTCTGTGGGCGTGCTGGAGCAAAGCCTCTTTCCTGGGCCTGTTGACTTGGCTCATGGTCCTTTGCTGTCCAGTGTGGGATGAACAGTTTGCAGTGTCAAAGGGAGTCTTGCAGGGRACTTTTGTGTGTAGCACAGCAAATGTGCGCGGGGGACACAAGTCTATTAAAACTCTTTGGCCCCGTGGTGCAAAAGGAAGAATGGCTAAGGGGATAATCTGAGTGACGGAGATCATGAGCAGCAGGGGGAATGGGATATCTCAGWGCCACCTTGCTAAGGACACTAGCCCAGCAGCCAAGCCTTGTCAGGTATTTCAAGAGGATGGCAGCAGGGTGCATTTTGGTGTGTAAGTACTTTTTTAATCATGTCATTTGCTAAATGGAATGTATAGTGTGTGCTTCCTCGCACATCCACTTCATTTCAGCAGTAACCCAATAACTTAGCTTGTGTCTGCTCTGCCTTCGTTACTGGATGTCTATTTGTTTTCAGTGGCCATGACAATCTAAGGATGTAACTTGTTTATTTGCAATACATATTCTTACCAGTAGACAATGTCCACACAATGGAGAGAACCTCATGTAAATACTTCCATTTTGAGACACAAGTATCTGTCATCTGTCTTTCCCCATGCATTTCGTTTTCTCTTGTTCCCTCGAGTGTGTCCATGAGTCCAGTATTTAGTAAATAGCTTTTGTTTTTTAGTCTGATTGGTCCATTCTTATCCTCTTTTATACAACTTCCACATTCCTCAAGGAAAAAAATGGTGGTTCTTTCATTTGGACAAACATCACCTCTTTTATATTTGTTCTATCAATTGTGGCTGTTTTGCAAACAGAAGTGCCTCAGAATCTGTTACGGATGGCATAATGAGATCTGGGATTTTGCATTATCTTTGCACAAATAGATGGGTTTTGCCTCTAGAGCAAGGAGCAAATCTTTAAGCAGCTTTCTCAGTCTTGAGTTTGTACACATCAGTGAGTTTTGTCGCACAGGCAAAGGAGGGAGTGCAAGGTTAGCCGTTCCTGTTGTAGGGTGCCTCAACTGGTGGTCTAAAAGGATGTGAATTGCACCTGGGTCACAGATGTCTGGTTAAAGTGTTAACCATGTTCTTGAGAAATGTAGGCCTTTATTCTATCCAGGGTTTGCCTTGACTAAGTTTCTCTGTCTCTCAAACATCTGGCTGTAGAATRATTGGGTTTATATTTCCTTTTTTTATTACATAATAGTAAGATAATGCTTTAAAAATAACCAAAAATWTTCATGAGAGGATGCCAGTTGTGATGAACATCTGTTCATTAAAAAAGCTTCTTGGGTCCAGTATGGTTTGGGGGATTAAAATCAAAAGAAGAGAAAGCCATAGAACATCAATGAGGTCTTTTTATAGTAAACAAAAGTTCAAGTTCTTTAATATTAAAAGCATTTACACTGGATGAAACAACTCCCACAGGAAGACAATTCAGAAGTGTGGCTGTAGGTCATTTAGCTGGGATGTGGATGAGCCATGTTTGAGGTATTGGTCTAACTCAAGACCTGAACTGCACAGCAATAAACTCTTCCTTGTTTTTCTTTAAAAAGGTATGTGTTTTTTTTCCCATGTTGAGTTGTTTCCTGACTGGGCACACCTCCCTCCCTCACTAGCGGTTTGAGAYGGGAAATAATCTAAAGATTTGAGATGCTTCAGAAATGAGCACAGCTGAAGTATCGGATACGGCTGGAGATCGGAGGGTTGTGAGTGCAAAAGGAGATGAGATGCAGTGAGGGCCCTGGAGGAGGAAAGTCAAAGCAATTCTCTGTTCAAGAGCCAGCTGTGGGCTCAGCTTTCCCTTGCTTATGGCCTCGGCTTATACTGCGTACCCAGCCACTTAGTTTGAGCGAGAGAGAATTGCTCTTGTCTTTTACGTGATTCCCCTTCACCACAATTATTCATCAGGAAAGGAAGCTCCTCTGCTCCTARTTCATACCACACCTGCCAAAGAATTCACACTCAAAATGGCATCCGGAGCTTAAGCAAAATGCAAACGCCAGCGTCGAGAAGGGGTAGAGACTTTTGCTCTCACATGAGGAAGAAAATCCGGGCAAGAAGAACGTCATTAGAGTTGCAAGGACGGAGGATCTGTTTGTGAGGGCTGCAGCGTTTTTATAGATTTTTTTTTTTTTTTTTTGAACTTACAAAGCATAGGGGGATTCCCTGTGCTTTGGAAATATCACTAAGTCTGGCTTCCTGCACCTCAGCTGTCCTACATGAAAAATGGGGAGAAACTGCCCTTGACTTTTTCCCAGAGACAGTGAGAAGAAAGGTGTTGGAAAGCTGTAAAGAGGCAGGGTTTCGAAAACTGTAGAAGGATGATAAATATCTTTCAGCCACTTCATCCTATCGTCTCCTCAGCCTGTGGTTCTCAGTGACTAACAGAGTTCATCTCACAGGGTCTCCCTGACAACTGGTCTTGGACTGAGGCCTCCCAGGGAACAGTTAGCTGTCTGCAGTGGAGAAGGGTAAAACCACAGAAAGGATTCAAATGTACTTGTGCTCTTTCTGTGTGAAGTGAATGTAAATCTAGTCATGCCAGAAACTCTAAGTGAAGGCCAGGAAAGACCAGGAACATACAGAAAAAAAAACCCAACATGGTTTCCCTATGGAGAGGCAAGTAGGGGCTACATAGTTTGTCCTGGCCTTCTTTCAAACTTCTTATGCAAGTCCCTCTTGGAGGCTTCATGACAAATAATAAATAACTTCCAGATACTCCTGTTCACAGAATCTTTGTGCTTATCTGATGATAAGCACAATTGACCAGGTGCCACAACTGAAAAACATGATGTGACTGCTGCTGTGAAAAACGTTGTCTGAGTTTATTTCAAATGTTCCTTGCAATGACCTGACCATCATGGTTCAGTTTCCATGATCTCTCTGGAATGCAGTAGTCATAAACCAAAAGCAGTGGTCATAAGCTAACACAGAAGTTCTCACTTGATTAAAAGAAAAAAGCAGATCTGTCTTCGGTGTTGGCCTAGATGGACCTTCTGAGGTCCCTTCCATTACGATTTATTCTATGATCCTATAATAAAAACAGGATATATTCCTGCTTGCTTTTGTACCCATTTGCTGCTTGTTGGGTGTCATTTTTTCATGCTCAACTCACCCTCAGGCTTCCTTGAGAGCATCAGGAAAGAAAGGCAATTTGGAAGGTAGTTACCTTCCCCTCCATGAGCTTCCACAGCCTCATGTATAAGTTAGAGTTCAGATTTCTGAAACAGATTATCCTGAAAAGCAGTGCTGTTGATCACTGTCTGTGCATCAAGCATCTGAGGGGTTCATAGCTCTCATTCCTTAATGAATCTGTCACTGTTTCTTTGGGTGAGCCCCTGTCTTTTTCCATCTCCTGGAATCACCCCTGTTTGCTTTGAAGGGAGACATCTGAGATTCCCAGAAAAACCCTCAGATGCAGCATTCAGCTCCTCTTGACTGAGAAAATATGCCTTGCAGCTTCTGAGGAGAGCAGCATGCTGCACAGCTGCAGGGACAGTGAGGTCATCTGAGGCATCTAAGGCTCCTCCGCAGAGCCCAGTGTCTGTGAGCTCTGCATGGTGAGGCTCTCTTACACCTTTGCAAAAGTGTTTTTAAAAATAGTTTGTACCACTAAAAATAGTTTGACGTGTCAGCCAGACTCTGCTTGGCTGGCTCAGCAGAATTACACATTATTTGTCTGTCATGGGGGAGGCATGGTCAGGGTGCTGGGCTGAGATACAGAAGACCACAGTTCGAATCCTTAATTTGCCAGGTTCCTCTGGCACCTTTGAGCAATTCGACCCAAAAGCTTAGAGGCAGCAGGTACTAACAGGAGTGGGAATCATGCTGTGGAAGGCCTGTGGGACTATTTCTAAGTTCCTTCTCTCTAAGAGACACTATAGCTACCCCATCTTAAAGGCTGGTGGTGTAAGGATGCATGTGCTGAAAGGGAATAAATTGCTAGATACCGTGATAAGGTGAGCTCTAACAGCGTGTCAGGAGGATTTGTTGTTGTCATGGTTGTACCAAGTTTATATAGCAAGAAGCAAGTATTTGCCCAGTTTCAAACATCTTTCTTTTAGGATGGATAAATTKAGAGTGGTTTGCAGCAGATACAAAGCACACAGCCTAACTCTCGTGACCTGAGAGGACAACATCTTCTGTCCTCCTTGTCTGCTGCCCCTGTGCCTCCCAGGCATGCGGTGATAGAGAGGCATGAGTAAAAACCCGTGTGCCCAGCAGAGCCAGGTGCCAGCAGCAGTGCTGACAGATTCAAGCCAGATCCCTTCCCTCTTGTTGGCACTGCTGGATGAGCCATTCTGATCACAAATCCAGCATGCCAGATGTCACACCTCCATGTGAAGGGCATCCCTGTCACATGGCTATCTGTGGGAAAAGTCCTTTGGAACAACACATCCATGAGAAGCTGCTTCTTGCCTACAAGATTAGCA
Organism: Rhea americana; assembly: GCF_003343005.1. Taxonomy (NCBI): domain Eukaryota; kingdom Metazoa; phylum Chordata; class Aves; order Rheiformes; family Rheidae; genus Rhea; species Rhea americana. The sequence continues at coordinate 783,879 of NW_028186409.1, read as the reverse complement.
CAGCTCTCAGAGAGCTGGGCGCGGAGGAGAACGTAGGTACTCCCCTTGCTTCCAGATGGTGGAAAACCTGAACTGTGGCTATATCTGCAGATTAAAAAAGTCAGTAGCRATTTTGCCACCTGCATCTGCTAAGAGGTTTACCAAAAAGTGATCTGAAACCTAGAACAAATAAAAAGAAGCCCTTAAAAGCTTAAATGTGTATCCTTAATTTAGGGATGAGCATAACCTGAATGGTCTTTTAAAAGCTCTTTGGGATTTCCAAACTTGCAAATTGCTGTAGAGAAACTTCTTAGGGACCACAAACCCAACAAGCTAAGATGGAAAATGCAGCTAGATGAGGTGGACATGTCTGTCTCCATCTGTCATGGATTAGTCTATGAGATCAGTACCAGAAAGAAAAAGGGCCCCTTGGAGATAAAAAATGACTGTGAGTCATTTAAACAGATTGACACCAGTATGCTCAGGGCTCATCAAGAAACAATTTCCACCCAACCATGAATATTTAGAACTGAAGCATACTCCATTATTTGAAGAAAAGCTGAATTGTTTTGATCATTTGTTGTTGTTGTTGTTGTTGAATAAAGGATTTAGCCTGTGTGTTAAGTCAGGGAGCTGTGAAGTGAAGAAGAGAATGGTAATGGAAAATGTACATACATTTGCTCACAGTGAAATAGATGAAAGGAGATTTAATCTGTATTCAGTTAGATTTCCAGAGGGGAGCTAGTCACAAAGGGAACCTGAGCTATCCAGGTGTTTTTAAGTACAACAGAAGTTGCTCAGTTGCTTGCTCCTGTCAGATGAACAAGTTCTTTGCTGACATTTCTTTCTTTCTCTGCTGCACTGCTTCCCAGAGATGGGAATTTGGAAAGAAAATTGGAAGTGATAAAGACCAAGACAAATCCAAGCTACTCGCCTGGTGCTTCCTTGATCTGAGCCCAAATCAGTTTGAGCTGCTCATGAGAAGGTGATTCCAGGCTTTGCCCAAGCAGGRTGAGCTTCATGACAAGCTTAAGGGCTTTTTTGTCATTAGGTCATGAGTTTGCTCAGATCTCACTACCAGTGTGAGTTTCTTGGGAAATGGAGTTTGTCCTGAGAGAATCTAAAAGTTCTAAGTTTGTTTTCATTCCATATCTCCGAAAAAYGTGTTGAAGGCCAAAAATTTCAGTGGGATGGCATTTTCAATGATGATAAGACTTTGATTTATGAATTAACGTAATATAAAAATGGGCATGAAATTAGAAAAGTGATTGCCTTTTCAAAGGTTTTGACATTAYTGAAGGAAGAAAGTCAAAACAATCCATTTAGACAATTTCTTGTTTCACATTTCACCCAGCTCCTCTTTCCATGCTCTCTGAAATCCTGTGCTCACACAGTGGAGGACAATCATGCAGGGACTTCACCACGATTCCTGATCCTCAGCCAGATGGCAGAATCCCATGACAGTAATTTAAATGGTTTGCTCACCCGAATGTTTGAGGGAAGGAGATGAGAATAAAGCCAGGCAAATGCTCTCTTATGACCTAACTATATGTAYTTTTGGCAAGATAATATTTCCAGGATCCAGACCTCTGCCACCATGAAAGGTGACTGACTTCCCCCAGTTCAAGGAGAAAATGATAAGCTGAAGCTCTGGCACAGCAAAGAAAAGTGTGCACTTGCCTGCCATCGAGGGATCCCACTTGACAAACATAATCACAGTGTGCCATAGGCAGGACAAAAAAAGGCTAAAYCCATTGAATCGATTGCTGAGAAAAGCTAATAACCAGTGGAAGGAATTAACGTAAGCTTAACCCTTAAGCAGCTAAAATTTTGAGACCATGCTCCACTGCTCCCTGGCATTAAAACGAATGGCCTATATAGACACATCCATTAGAGAGGCTGTGTTCTTTCCACTGCCACCTGCTACATTTTAAAGAGCAGCATGTGTGTGATCCATCTTTGCTTACGATGCACAAAACAGCAGCGTTAGTCACACTGTTAACTCATCCACAGTTTTCCAGCTATGAGAGAGACTGAACAAGTATATCAGAGAAACTTCGATTTGACCTCAAACTGGTGATAGTGTCATTTTTTTTTCTCTGGACACACTGCTTGGGGTATGTTCCCCTGAATAGAACATGATCTCCTCTTTCACGAAGATGTGATGCCTGATTATAGGAATCATATAATCCCAAYGCATTAAAATTCTGTTTTCAAACATCTCAGGTGTGGGAAGTCTTCCTTTTTTCAGCGGTAAGAAACAAAATCTGTCCACTAAAGGAGGCTTTGTGAAAACTGTCATTGTCTCTCAAACCATTTTCCCATCTAAAACAATCTTTATGCAAAAAGTTGGGTCGCTTTTCATAAGCAGTATGACCAACTAGGGTGTGGATGTCACAGGAAGAGAAAGAGTTGGTGCGTCAGATGTGAGCCCTATACCTGTTTGTTGACTGCTGCATTCTTCATACTCCACCCCTTAACACAGTCCCCGTCCCTTTACAACACTTTAAGTGGCCATTTCCTAATGTTAAATTATGATGGAGCATCTCCTGGAATACATGTAACATCCACATGAATAACAAATGAATTTGTTCCTGTCAAGGCAGTGACAACAGATTGCAATTGAATTAGCACAAGYGCTGTTTGCTGCTCTGCACTACCTGGAATGACTCCTTTGCARGGTGCCTGTAATTACAGGAACAAAAACAACGTGACAGTGGGGGGATGCTTTCCACGTGAAGATGGAACAGTGCAGACAGCCATTAAGGAAGAGCCGTGGGAGAAAGTGAGTCCCAGGCTGACAAGCCAATCCTATTTCTATTGGATCACTACGGAGTCTGCCTAACTAAAGACTTTAAGAAGAGGAAGGTCAGGCTATTAGTCCTGGTGATTGCATCCTTCCCTGGGGGAAAAAAAGCACAAACTCTTCTCAATATCACTTGGCAATACAAAAAGATCCTTAGAGGAAATCAGGTGCATGATGTCGTCCTTGTGCATGTGCATCTCGAGAAGAGAATAGATTGAGGAGCGAAAGGGTTTTTCTATGGAGTTTGCGCATGACACTAGAAAACTGCACAATGGTCTTCTTGGTACCGATGCAAATAAGATTGGAAGTTTCTAAAAAATCACTTCTCTGCTGGCTGTGCTAGTGTTCAAAAACTTATGTTTCATTGCTGGGTCCGTTGACATGTTATGTCAGGCTGAGCTGTGGTTGTCAGCTCCCTGTTCTCGATTTGTATGGAGTGTCTGGAGGTGCTGTGTGCATGGCAGGGTTTGAAGTGGCAGGTGAAATGAGGAAAAAAAAGGAAAAGGGGAGAGCAATAGGGGAAAAGGGAAGGTGAGACAGAAATGGGAGAAAACTCTGTTCGCGCCTTGAGGTTGGCTTAAAGAAAAACAAATTCACATCAGAAACAACAATGGGTTWTGGAAACAAAGACTGATGAGCCTGGAATTGATCTGAACATTTCCACTGAAAACTTTCCATCAGAAAATGTGGTCTAGAAGCAAAAAAATTGCTTTCCTAAAGTTACATTGACTGAGATGAGATTTCCCATGAGAAAAATGAAAGCCTTTTGTCTCAAAGCATTTCTATTTTCYGTTAAATTAATTTTTTAAAAAAATCTCAGAGCAAAACCAAATGATAAAACTCTAGGATGTCTCATTAAATGCATGTTCTGATTTTCAACTAGTTCTAAATTAAGCAATGGAAAGAGTCACTCGGAGCTGTGGGACTTTCCACCACTTGGAACCTCTACATGAGGGCTTGTAATTTTTGACTAGTAGGTCAGATACATCACAGGCTCTATTTTACATGGTTTTGGAGGGCAGAAGATGGCATCATACTATTAGTAAAGGTGAGCTCTGAGTTACGTGCTTATATGTGGCTCATCTCAGATGTCCAAAACGCCTATGTGGCTTTCTTTGGTGAAGGAAGTGTGCTCTGCTTTCAAACGAGCACTTGACTTTTACAGGACATGCTTCAGTACAAGGTGCCCTCTGAAAGACCATCCTCCGAGCTTTCTGGAGATAGTTTATCTTTAGTCTTATTTCCTGATAATAGAAGGTTTCAGCAATTGCCTTTCATCTCTCTTTCCTTCAAGGACTTCGAAAAGCATTGGCTAATTTTGATTCAATTTGAAAGAGCTATAAAAGTCTCCAAGACTGAGGTTTCTACAAGTTTCATTAAAACTGGCGTCCGAGAGAGATCTAAACTCATGTCCACTGAGGAAAAAGAAGCGACAACAGTGATATCACCCATTTTGTTTTACGGTGACTAGCTGTCCACCAAACATGCCCCACTTTCTCCCAAAGCAGCCTGGCAATARCAAATCAGATTACACTCCCCTGAGAGCGTGGACAGCACAATGATGAGCAAGTCAGTATGCATGGGAATGTACTACCTGTGGGAAATGGAGAAACAACCCAGAGATAAATGTGTGTGCACGTGGAAGTAGACACATGGATGTGGATGTTAGCTCATTCTGTCTTATTCTGCTTTTGGGTGGTAGGGAGTCCTTAGGGAAGCTGGGGCAGAGGGAGAAAATAAACCCCCCACATCCTCAGGAAAATAAGTTTAATTAATTCTGCTGTTTCAGGAATAACTGATTTTATAGTGGCTTTGCTTCTCATAAATTATGTAAATCATTCATTTCCTCCCATGCTTTTACAACAATAATCACAGAAGCCAAAGTCTTCAGAGATGAAAGCCACAGCTTCTCATCCCAGCATCACACAAGYGAGATTTAGTGGGTTCAAGATGTGTTTTTGCACAAAGCTCTGGATGTGTTACAAAGGCAAAGGATSCTAGCGGCTGCGTCCTCACTGAGCAGGCTCTGCTCCGCTGACTGTGTAGGTAACCAGTCACACGCATATATCTACCTATATGCGCATGAATCAACCTGTTGGCTTTTCACTGTAGTTTCTACTGGGGATACAGGTATTGCAGCCTGCCTTGTTAACCACCGTCCTGTCCAAGCTTGTGTTGATTTATTATTGTAGTGTACCTTTGGAATAGTACTGTATATACATTGTGGACTGTATAGAGGACTTCYTGGGGACCAGAGCATCATTGTACTGCGTGGCTTATGCAGTGCTTGTGCACACTCCCATCCCTTAGAAAGAAGGTGGGAATGCAGAACAGGGGCCAGGAGAATGGTGACATCCTTTTATTTCAAGTTGAGGCCCAAACAGATGGTATGAATTTGATTCTGCCTTTCTCTGCTTAGGGAAAGGGAAGGAAAAATATGAGTTTAAGCCATTTTAACACCTTTTGCTGGGCTCTGTAAGCCTGGTTAGTGCCTGGTCATACTGGGGCGACTTCTTTTACAGTTTGTTTCCCATGTCTCTCTGAAAAGGGGGGGAAAAAGCAGACTGCTGCTTAATGGAGCCCTTCATCCTTGCTCCTGGTSAGTTCTCTGCTCCACCTTTCATGTTGGAGGCTGCAACCTGCAGTCCCTCCCCAGCTGGGGACAATCTCTACTCAGAGGACTTCCTCAAGGTGCCCTTTCATTACGCCTACAGGACATAAGAAGTAAAAGGAGAACAGAAGTGTGGGCTCAGGGACTTGTCCCTTGTGGGTGCATCTCTGAGGTCAAACTGGTTCCCTCTTCAGAGGCCTGGTTCCYAGTTTGTTACTCTAACATCCATGGTGGTTAGCTCTTGGGCTGCCATCTGAAGTGGGCCGGCAATTAATTTTCTTGGCTAGAAAGCAGGGGCACAGAGCAGCAGRTATCTCGCACCAAGGCATGCACAGTGTGACTGGGAGCTACCCTGTACGGCTCCGGCTAGGGACCAGATCACTCTCCATGGCGCTGGTCACCCAAGACAACGTAAGCACGGCCACGCAAAGCCAGTGGAGGACTGAGAGAGTCAAAAGCACATGCAGGSATGTCTCATCAGGGTCCACTCCCAGCTTAGCCCTCTCCCTTTCARCTCCAGCTCACAGTTGACCACTTTCCCCCACCAACAAACCAACTCAGACTGCCTAATTCCCATGAGTCAGAGCTTGTGGTGCACTGCAGGACTTGAGATGTATGAGTTAGCCACAAATTTGCATCATGCTCCTCAGGGCACAGGTAGGAAGCGTCACAACAACCGCCTGCCCATCTGTRAGCCTCCGCGTTGTCGCACTGGTACACCATTTGCACGCCTCTGTTCGGATTGACGATAAAAATTGTCAGCTCCTYGGGGCATGGACTATCTCTCTGGCTTATGTTTATGATTAAACATTTATTTTTAAATCTGATTAAAAATTAAATATGAGAGGGAATTCATTTCTATCTCCTTCTGAGAATGATGTGGGTTGTGATTTTGTGTAGAGATGTAAGAATATCCACTGTTCCTGTTTGGAAGGAATTAAAACCAGACRGATTTTTCTACAGATATCTTCACTCAGAAACTGTTTTGATAGCCTTGCTTACTACATTTGCAAGTCAGGTACACAATGTACCTGAGCATCCACAGCTACACCCAGCTCTGCAAACCTCAGATAGGGATGCTGTTTAGCCTACAGGCACCTGCAAAAGCTAAGTAAAACGTCTACCTCCCCTCTGTTTTGGAAGGCTGTTAAACATGGAGGAGTATTTCTAAGCCTAAGATTACGCCCTCATTTTGYATGCCGTTGGCTGTTTGTGGGTACAATTAAGTGCAGTGTATTTTCCCCCCATGTTTCAAAATAATCTGTAATGATACCCCTTGCAGGAGGTTAAAATAAGTGCAGCCACCACAGGTAAATTCATGMGGCAAAACATTTCTAGAGATCTAGCAAGGGCAATTTAGTCATCAGGGATAGGGAAATGATTTGTGCATTCATTTTGTTGTAAATCAGGTATTGCACATTCCCCATTTGCAAAGTAGTCTGGGAACCTGAAGAAGAGGTGTCAGTGAATTGTTAAGACTGTTATTGTTAGCCTTTTTYGCTTGTATAGTCTGGTCCTTCCACGCTTTTTTTTCTATCAGGAGGAGAAATAAATAGTATGAGTCAGGTACATTCTCATAATCACRCTTGTCTTTCAAAACAGCCTTGCCATGCTTTCAAAAAAGCCTCACACTAAGCACACAGAAAACAGCCTCTAAGCTTCTTTGCTAAGAAAACCTTCTCTCTGCCCCTCCTCTGAGCTGTATGCCTCAGAAAATCCATCTCTCTGCAGCATTTCATGGTCCTGTTTGCAATAGTTTCTCTCGGCTTTCTGTTCGGGCATATCCAGGCTCGAGACTTTCTCGCTCTCGGGAGTGCAACGAGGGGTCCACGTCAGACCACATCAATATGATGTTAAGCAAAGATACTGGCTCTTGTCTCGCCAAACTGTTAAGGACTGTGATGATGTGRTGATGCAGAGGATGATTTTATTGTCGCTAGTATTGCAGCAGTAACGCACCACAGCTCTGGCTCAGGGGGTATGATGCTTGCCATTCTGGAGGGAACACACGTTCCCAGGATGTTCAGCAGGGTTGCTCTGGAGAGGAGCTGCTTGCATCCTGCTGCACCAGCAGGTGTATTCCTGAGTGGAGAGACAGTTCCCAGTCACTCAGCACTGRGTTTTTGCTACCTTCCCAGTGCAAGCAAGGAGACGCAGGGGGAGGAGATGTAGCCTTCTGTGCTCAGAGAGGCTGTTGTCTCTTCTGTTCACTCCTATTGCTGCAGGAGCCAGATGTAGGCAAAGGCCTGCAATAGGAGATGTTCCCTAGGACCCGGGCTGACACATTTAGCTCATTTTTCACAAGCACCAGCAAGCTGTCATATGTCTTTGGTCCTTTGGAACAATTTGCACTGGGTGTGAATGGTATGCTGGCGGCACTGTGAGCTGGAGAGACTTGCTACTGGTAGAAGAACCATCTAATTCTTAGTGTGAGTTCAAGGAGGAAGAAGAAATATAAAACAAGACACAGTAGCTGCATAATCATAAAACTCTTCCTCAAGTTGACACATTTTCCAGAGATGCACGAACATTACCCCAAATACAGAATCATATGAGTGCATCTAAACTGCTCTGGTAACCCAGCCTCTTACCTTTGATATGGGTTCATTTCGGGGTCTCTGCAAGTTGTATTGCATAGATGGCCATGGAAGAGGAGAAGTGTGCCTAATGATTTGATACGACAACCTCAGGGTTGGAAGACACAACTTTAACTGCCTACTCAGATTCCCATGTGATTTTCCCCTTGATTCCAAGAAAGTATTTGAGTTTGAGGGGGTGAGGAATTTATAACGCCTTGAATGTTGGAGCCTCAGTTGCTGGAAATAATGCTTAGCTCTATTCTTTCTTGATACTTCTCATGCCAGACTGTCATCAAAAAAATACTTCCATGCTGAATTTCATAGGTTTCCTTCTTCCCTAACTAGCAACATAGAATAATCTTCCTATCTCTTTAAAATCCTTGAATTTAGCAAGTRGATAAATTACATTTCTTAGAAATGCAAACCCATCTATGAAACAAACATTCTCAGGGATCCATTCCTTTGCCTTGTTATTTGGAGCTCCATCATGGTCATTGCCATGCAGTGGCAACCTTGTGGAAAAGAAGGTTAAGTGCTGAGATTAAAACAGGTTCAAGTATAATCCAGAGTACCCTTGGTAAAGACAAAAATGTTTTACGGGGGCTCATTCATCATTGCTTGACTGCTCCAAGTGCTGGAGTGGATCATTATTGTTTTTAYATGCCTTTATGAGAGCTGCAGAAGATCCAAAGGGAAATATACCACCATTTTCCTCCCTTAACCCTTATTCAACAAGGAATAATAATGTTTAAGACCTCAGAGTGCAGAGCAAAAGTGTTTTTCCCCTCTTCAGAAACCATATTCATCTGCCTGAGCCCCACGGAGTGGTGCAGGTTCAGCTCCACAGAAGAGGTTCGTGTTAGTTTGTGCAGTAACATCTACAACAACTTTTTGGAGCCTATGCCAGGGAGCAGYATTGCGGAACCTGCCTTCACAAAACCATCTTCAGCCTGTGGGAAGACCCCAGGCCAACTGGAGGTAACAGCACTGCATAAAGGCAGCAAATGAAGTACTTACAAGCGCCTGCGGACAGACGTGCAGGGGCCCAAGCAAAGAAACAGCATCCCTCCTAATGCCACCAAAATGCTGTGAAACATTCTCCAGGCTTACCCCAAGAGGAAACTTCTTTCTGTACGATGAAAAAGGACAGTACATATGGAGCTATGTCCAGGCTTGGGTCTGTTCCAGCAGATAGCACCGCTTTGTCTTTGCGCAGCTCTTCCTAAGCTCAGTATCACCTTCCCGCTCACCTCCCCTCTCCCCAGCTCAGYATTTCCTCCAGACTCAGCTGCCCTTGGCACCAAGGAGCCTTGGCTCCACCTTTGGGTCATTAATCGTATCTGTGTTACCCCAAGCCTTTGGCCTGATGGGGTCGCAATTCTTATTTCTACAACACACACAGATATAGCCTCCCTGCCCCCTGCCACCCGAGTTATGCCTCATTTCAAACCATTTACATTTGCCCAAGGTGGCAGTGAAAAATTGCCAAAGCAGGACATTCATGTGGCTTTCTAGAGTAGCATTAGGCACAGAGAAGCATTGATTCTCAGGCTTCAAAGCAGCAGAAAACACTTTTAGAAACCACCATTAAAAAGCAATTTAATCAGAACTGATACAAGGAGAATTTTGCAAGAACTTGGTCTTTCACAGAGCTGGTGAGATGCAAGGACCAAAGGTGACACAGATTTGGTCAAGAAGACATGTCCTTGGACCTGTCTTGTGTTGCCATACTTCTCTGCACCTGACCAGCCCCATGTTGCCAGATCTCTCTTCTCCTGATTGCTTCTGCCAAAACATAGTGCTCCCTCAACAGGGGCAATGGACTCTGTGATGTAGAAAGAGACTGTACAGTCATGAGATGAAAAAGAAGATTCAGGAGTATCACAGATCTCAAAYGTCACTGAGCAAAGACCTCCTTACTGCTCCAGTCTTGTTTATTGATGTTGTTCATGTTGATCCCAGCTGATATAATTGGTGGCTCAGCACAGTCCATATTTGAGAAGTTTTGTGGAGATATATAAACTATGAGAATCATAAGGCAGAAGTCTTGACTGTTTTCCTTTTTTCTTAAGTAGATGCTTTATTTTTTGTACCTTACAAGGACTTTTGCCAAGTTATTTCTTGCAGAGCTCAGGATATGCTAATGCCAGTGGAGAAAGCAGCGGTAAATGCCACTGCAGAATGAACAGCTCAGTAGAAGCTGAACTCAGACTGGAACAGCTACAGAGAGAGACTACAGGGGAGGTTAAGGAAAAGTGGAGTCTGTTCTAGGACAGAAGATTATGAGAATTTAGCTTGTTTAAGCTAGCAAAGCAAAGGCTGTGTGAAGRGCTGTTATTACTCTGCAGAAATACATCGAGGGGATAAGCACTGAGAAGGAAAYGGAGCTATTTAAGCAAAATGATGATGCGGCTTTGAAGCAAATAGATATAAATTGGTCATAGATAACTTTATGCTGGAAGTTAAAAAGTTTTTTTTTCTTAATGCTTGAAGGAATGAAATCCTGAACTAGCTGCTCAGTAGGAATAATGGCAATAAAAAGCCTAGCAAGCTTTAAAACAGGATCATCCGTCGCTGATGGGTTTATATGATGTAGCTGCTGGTACCAAAGGAGGCTGCACTCAAGAACCTGTCCAGTTTGATGCACACAAAATTTTTCCRTTATTGAAGGAGAGAGCTGGGCTGGATCTATACCCAGGTCTTGGTTGCTCTGGAAACCCTGGCCATTAGCCTGACCCCTTGGGAGTCAGGCGTGTCTGAGGTGGGTCTGGCAGAGTGAGATACTTGGGAAATGAGGGAAACCACAGCCATCTCCTAGAAGGCTCTTTTCCCTCAGTTCTTGGAGGCACAAGGTGTGAATCCTCTGTTTCTTGACCATAGGGGGATTTTAACATAGAACTTGTCAGATCAGAAAATTTGGTTAACTGTGCCCTAACTGTGTCTGAATGAAGCTGTTAATAGTTGGTCTATCCTAGAGCAGATCCAAAGGGTGCTAACTCTCGCTGGTCAGCACCACAGGAGGATCTCATGCGGTGGCTGAATCAGCTTCTGTGGTTGAATGTGTTCACGCTGCTTGCTAAGACTACCCAGAATGTGAGTGAGACACCTGTACTGCAGAAAATCATTAAGCCTTGCTCACTTGCATGTTAACGTTGCAGCCAAGGGCAGCCCTGAGCACTATTCGATATTTTCACCTTCCAGGAGTGACAAAAACTTCATGAGGATTTTGATAGCAGCAGGTCTGACTGAAATCAGGACACCGGTTGTGGTGGGGTCTTTGTTTMTCACTTGTATTGATACAGTATCTACGAGGCACTGGAATGCTGTTGTACTAGACATGATGCAAGTGTGGATTAGAAAGATGGTCTCTGTGCCACATTACTTAAAGATAATATAATTTTCTATCTGACTTAAGGGGTCTCTGAGCAGCAAGGGAGAGAAGGGGGGAAAGCACCAGCTAGATTGATTCTGATCCATACAGCTTTCCACTACTCATAACGTAGCAGAGACAAAGAAATGGAAACTTTATTTTAAAAGACAATAATACACTCCCTCCACAGAAATGAATTACTTGGTCTTGATTTCATCCACCTGGGAACTCTGATTATTGTCTTGTGAAACAGAGCACCTGGTCTATTATCCCATAAATAAGTGAGAGCAAATGCACTGTGTTTTCATTACAAAGCGTAGCTTCCCTGCAGGGCTGCAGAGCACTCTGGAATATACAGCAAAAGAGGAAAGAAATTTGGAAGTTTGCCCTAAGGCTTCCTAGAGAGACAAGGCTGTGGTAACAGACAGAGAATTTCTTGCTCTGCCCACAGGGGTTCCCCTCCCACGGCTAAAAAGTGATTGTTGTTGCTATTAATTAGAGCTGTATGGAAACATTCACAGGCAAACCTGAAGCCRCGTCAAACATGCCGGTTCAGGGCTGTGTTACAACCTGTAGTCTAGCTTCCTTGAAAGATATGCGGAGATGCCTGGAGGGAGAGGGTGAGCGAGTTAGCAATCTGGCCTCGAGCGACTCAGGAATGTACAGTTAGGACAAACCAAGGTCCAGATGTAGACTAAATAAGACTCACTTTCTGTTGACTTGGGGATAACATCTTACAAATCTGGGACTGGCATCTTAGCTTTATGCTGAATATGCAGCTCAACCTTCTCCCTTTCTGATTTCAGTGCCAGCACTAAGATTTTGGTTTGAATCTATTTTGCGATGGCGAGTCTCCCTTTGAATCCAGATTTTGTGCTCAATACCTCTACTCCAAGCAAGGATAGCAAGGACCTTGCCAACAGCACTTTATGCCACAGTCAGGCCTAGTACCCTGGAACCCCCTTGGTGCTTGGCTAGATTCACTTAATGCTTCACTTCGAGGCTTTAGAGATCACCTGATGTAAAGAATACTTCACAGATTAGGCAAACTCGATCTCGGCTGGTCTGATTGCAAAAGGAGGGATGCTCTGGTTAATCAGTGCAGCCAATAAGGAGAGCGAGMGTAGAAAATAAAACCAGGCTAGCTGCTTGCTATTTGAAAGGGTGGGGTGGCATTGCTGAAGCTCATCTGGACATTGAAAACACCTCTCCTGGAGAGCAGTGAAAGGTTCACGCTAGTGAAAATGCAGCAGGACAGAAGTGTGAAGACTCTGCCCTCACTAGTATCTCAACATCACCCCTGAGATATGTCAGACTGGGATGTGACAGTTTTCCATCTCTTACTGTTTCGTTCCAGATCATTCGTTTTGACTGTGTACGTATGTTGTCAATTCACCAGCACCTTTATGCAGTCAGCTATAATTCACATTCACTGCTTTTTAATGAACATTTGTTCACTGGAGCACTTTCTAGGGAGTCTGTGTGGTACATAGAGTCTGCCCACTTCCCGGCAGCCTCCAACACAATTTCAGGTGAGGAAGCAAGCTAGGAAACAAGTATATTGGGTGACATGCACAGCCTGTGGTGTCAGAAGGAGGAGGTACTCCGAATGAGAGTCTTACAAGAAAGTCCTAGCAGCCATGAGGATTGACCGCTTCTTGCCAATAGAACAGAAAATCTCAGGGAGAAATCACAGCCCAGCTGAGCGTCACTTAAAATCTAAATATACTCTCGGCCACTCTGCATTGAAGCATTTCACTGTATTTTCCCACTGTGAGATTATTAACCCATCACCCAGATGGAGAGCTGAAGCAAACAGAGGTCTACTGATTGCATGTTGATGAGCGCCTTGAGATCAGATTTGTTGTCTTTCCAGAGATCAGAACTGGAAATGCGTCTCCCAAGGTGCCCAGCGGACCTTCAGCAACCTCTTGGAACAGCCTAGGCCATACTGGCTCCACATGATGCTAATATATCACCACATATAGGTAAAGAATCAATTCAAAGGCTACTCATAGGTACCCTCTCTACCTGACTTGGAAGTGTTTGGCCTCCTAGTGAAAATCCCAGAAGCCTCAGATCTTCAGAAAGATTTGAGAGACACAAAGCATGTAGACAGAACCAGGAGCGAATGTGATACTTCTAAAGATCCAGAACTCATGGAAAAATAAAAATTTATGGTCTGTGTGAATACTTCAGAGAGTGCTGGGAACCCAATCTCCTTTGTTGATAGAGAGAGCAATGCAAATTCATAGTTATTGCAGATAAACATGTTTGAGTTAATTACTTCTCCCATTTGAYGGTTGTGTAAATGACGCGATGACTAATAGAGACTGCTTCGTTTCTTCTCTGCCATGAAAGCCAAGGCTRCAGCATGGGCTCAAGAAGGACCTGCAGGAAAATCAAGGAGCAAACAGAAAAGATGACTCAAATTTCAAGCAATTCTGAATCCTGCTTATGGACAGGAGCCTTTGACCAATAAACTGGACTCAGATTTCAAAAACTTCTACTTCCATCTCTTTGCCTTTATATGCAGCTGCTGTTTGAACAAAGTCAGCCCAGATTTAAAGTAGACCTAAGTCACCCCAGCATGCTCCAGAGAGGATGAAATTCATGCCAGTGTGACCCTACTCCATACCTTGGTTTTCTGCAGAGTTACTCTCCATTTATTGATCCATGTGACTCAGACAACAGCTGTAGCAAAGAGAAATGTTACACCAAGCTGGGACAACACCTTGGGTTACAGCYGCCACCTGAACAGATGGACACAGGCAGAGATGAGAACAGTGCAAGAGACACATGAGAATAAAAATACAGTGTTGAAAGGTGCTTCCAAAAAAAAAAAAAATGACTTGGAGAAGCATCAGTGGGATCAGAGTCCCAAGCACCTTGTTAGTGGATTTGGGGTCTCAAAGACCTAATTATCGCCTCAGACTCAAATATCTCATTAAGTAAGCCCAAGTTTTTTGGATATTCTGTTAACAATCCACTCTGAATGATCTTAGTAGTATAAAGGCATCCTGGGCACTCCTTTTAGGTCTCACACACCTAATTAGCAGTTTAGAGTTCTGAACAACTCGTTAGCATTTTGGGAACCTGAAAGGCCACACTAACGAATTGTGATTTTAGGCACTTGTTTAACAACTGTGAGTTTTGGATTCTCCCTTTTAGCAGCTCCAGGGAGTTTTGAGCCTGTTTTTAGGGAAGCATTTCCATTAACCTGGAAAGAAATTCGCATTTTGTCTCCTGTCATTTCCCAGCAGCTGAATGATTCTGCTTCATTTTCATGGGAGGCGGCAGTTGCAGGCACAGCGACTGCTAAGCTGCAATTTGCCCTGTTTGCTATGCGCTCTAAAATCCGCGTTTAGTTTACCACATTAAGCCAATCTGTTTCCCAAACCCAGCTGCATCTACAACCCTCCGGGGGACCTTGGCAGCAATGCTGCCTGTCTGACACTGCTCACCCGGCAGCTGGAGTACAGAGGCTTTCGAGAAAGGCAGTGAAGAGGAGCAAAGAGGAGGAGGAGGGTGTAAAAGCAGATTAGCAGAGCACCTCTGAGTGACTTCTCCTTCTCCCAGAGCTGCCTACCATTCAACRGAAACACAGAAGAGAACAGAAAAATAATATTTATTGACTCTCGGAGGAATGCAAGTCTGAGGCAAACTCCATGTGAGGGATCCATGCATTATTTATGGCTCTACGCTCTATGCTTTTTCCCACTGGATGAGCAAGTTTTCGTGTTTAGAGATGGTTTCAACTGACACCCAAGTTTAAATCCAAAGCCCTTCTCCACTCAAGTGGGACTGTATAGCTGCATGAGCTTAATCTCACCAGGTAACAGCAGCCATAMGGATGTGTCAGACAGACTACCCATGGGATGCCGACCCAAGATACCCAGCAAGCCTGTTCCCTGGACTGGGCTGTGCTGTCGCTGCCCTTGCCAGTTAGGTTAGAGCTCATACAGCTCTGCTTAGCCAGGCAGCAATTAGCCATTTATTCTCGCTGTCTAGACAGGCCTTGAAAATGGTGCTGTTCTGAGTCAAGATCTTCCAGATGGGGAGGTCCAATTCAAAGCCTYGCTTGATATTTCCCTTCGGAAACGCTGCCGCTTTGCGAGTTCCTTTGTGGGTTCCTGCCCTGCTGGACTGCAGCCCAGTTAAACCTGCTTTCCTCAGGGTATCAGGCCCCATTGCTGGTTTTCTGCTCCGTAGCACAGCCCAGCTTCTTGTACAAGGCAGAAAACGGGSCTGACAGTCAGAGGTCGTACTCGTTTCACGCGTCCACGCAGACCAGCTCCTGGTCTCGCACTGCTCGCAGATCTTGGTGCTCCCTCCCACCACTAGACAGGGAAAGATTCAGCATCCTCCGTGCRCAGCCACCCTCATCCACAGCTCAGGCTGGCAGGTCCCTGCTGAGGAACTCTGGACCTCCCTCCTCCTGGCCCCCAGTAAAATAAGTTGGAACAAAAAATATTAAAGCATGATAACTGCAAAGTGTATTTCACACACAGATGTGCATTTTACATCTGAAAATGTATATATTATAGGTCTTGATATTTTGTATTATATTAGGCTTTATATATTATAATAAGGAGTTTATATTAAATATGCTATTACATTGATTTATTATACACATATATCACCAAATGTATATTTAGTGCGCATTGTATGTATTTGTTCTTATCCAATACCATTGACTCAGTACAGCAACATGTTAAAAATGAAAGGGATTAAAGCAATAGGTTGGAAATATTTTAACTATTTAAAATAAAATATTTTTCTGAGAATAAACAAGCAAGTCAAGGATATTCATTTAGACTTTTCTCCCCAAGTGGATTTCATTGAATCAAACTGACACTTTGCAGCAAGATGTTAGAAATGAGATGAAAATGCTTTTCCTGTTGAGTATTTTCTGCTCATTTTTCCACCCTGTGCCTGCCACTTCCCAACTGTGCCTTGGGCTGACATGCTGCTTAGGAGGCTGCAGCCTCTAGCCCATGACCAAAGCAGACTCTAGGGAGCCTGGTGGGGTGCAGGAGACACCAGAGGGATCTCCAAGAGTACAGCTGTCCTAAACAACTCTCCACTAGCTGGTAGCCACCTGAGCCTCATGGCACACAGCAAACTTGAACACATGCAGTAGAAAGCCCAYGCCAAAAGCTACACAAACATACACACAGACGTTATGGTATTAGTGATTAATTCCTTCCTTGTTGGTAGAAACCACTTGGAGTGACAGTGCTGGACAGGAGGAGTTTATTTTGCTTAGTTTTGGATTCTGGACATTTGATTTCAGAATGGCTGAGGAATTTTGCTGAACTTTGGAGAACCGGGGTAAATGGAGCAGAAAGAAACTCGAAAGGGAGGTAGGCAGCAATCTTGCCTCCCTGGAAAAACGTCTGTARGGCTCAACCAGGCTGGTTCAGCTCTGGCAGAACTCCCTGAAGCAGTTTGGGGTTCAGAAGTGGTCGCAAACACTGCAGCAGCCAGGGCTGCCTTCTCCAGYTGAATGTGAGCGCCATATGGAGACTCCCGAACAATCTGTTCTGCTGTCCTTTGATATCTGTAGGGTCACTGGTGATGTCTCTGTTTATTGGGCAAGATGTGGCCCCAGGGGAGACTTAAGAAAAAATTAGCAGTAAGGCAAAGAGCTCAAAGTGTAAGAGACAGCAGACACTTCTTCATGCTGCAGTGGCTTCTAGCGGGAGGAAGAGGAGGGCTGTTTAAGAAGCCACAAAGATTTCCCTATCCAAATCATGACAGGTCTGGGTTCAGAAACCCAAGGAGCTCTTGACAGGTCCTTCCTGCTTTGCAGTAGAAAGGCTCTACAGACTTTTCTAGTTTGTTTCGTTCTGGTCCCCAACTTATTAGGCTAGAAACTGTCTGGTTCAATGCTAAGGATGTGAGCTACAGTTGGGACTCAGGCTGCCTACAGATCCCTATGGCCCATCTGGGAGAACGTGCAGTGGCCAGAGCTCTCTCCTCCTCCAGGATCCATGCTCTGGGCTGAGAGAACAGAAGATATTGGAGTGTCGCAGACAGTACAGCAGATCAGGCCCTAGCTAAGGGAGCAGTGAGAGGGAAGCAAAGCAGGAGGTCTGGGGTGCAAGTTCATGCTCACATAGATGCATCTGTGTTGTAATAGCAGTTGAAAGCATTGATAGCTGTGATGTGTYACTTCTGCTTCTCCCTCCCTCTGCACAGAGGAAAGAACACCCTGTGTTCTTTCCTCTTCTTAATTTGCCCTAAATAGCTCTGAAAACACAGCATGGGGCTGCAGCAAAGAGAAGGAGGTTTGGATTTCCTGGTGAGCAGCAGGATGGAACTGTCCATTAAAAGAAAATCCGCTTTGTAAACTGTTCCCTGAGCTGTTAAATGCCAGGATTACTGGGAGAGAAAGAAGCCAACAGCTAGTTCCACAATGAAGAACTCTTCTCCTTCTCCTCCCTTACTGCATATCACTTTGCCTGGAAGCAGGAATAAGCTTTAAAAAACTCTGTCCTGGGAAGATTAATGCCTGCATTTCTCAGGGTATGGGTGGAGGAAGCAAGTAGYGTCTCTCTCTTCCACCAAGGCATGACGACCTGAAATGGAAGCAAGACCAGGACTTTCCAGGAATACCTCTAGGGAGCCTACTTTCTTCTAGCAGGGCTCCCAAACACTTTGTGAGAGGTCTACTGTAGGAAATTCAGCTTGTTGCTCACGCAGCTACATCTGTAAAGCAGCCCACACAAATGGAAAAAATATATCAGGAAATGGGCTCTCTTTTCCGAAGAGCAGAGTTTTCAGATGCACGTGTATACTGGCTGGATGAGTTTGTTCCTTGATGTTTGTTCCTCGATGGAAGACACTATAGGGAGCAGACAAGGCTTACGAACCTAATAAGGTCTGGGATCTCTCATGTTTTAATTAGTTGGGGAGAGATTCTATGTGCAGATACAAGCACACATGGTGCAAGGAGGAGCTGTGAACAGTAATACTCTTAAGGTGCCCAGGCAGAAAGCCCAAGCAGGAACTCCCACAAAGGCAAGAGCAATTGCCAAGAAATTCCTTTTTCTTGTACGCTAGCACTATTACTCCTGCCCACAGACTGATTCACAAAYTTGGGTTCATCTGGTGGTTACTGCGTTTGATGAGGTGTTAGGAAATCCAGGCTCCAACTCTTGGCTCCTGCAGTGACAACCATTTGTGAAAGCAGACAAGCCATCACAAGAAGCAATTTTTGGCCCTTTGTGAAACCCTCGTAGCTCTCTGACTTGCAGTGCAGAGATAAAAACCTGGTTGTACTGGATACACTGGTATATATGAGGGGGGTGGGTAGGTGTCAGTGCTCAGTCCAGACACCTGGAAAGCTTTCCTCATGCTTTGGAGCTCTTTTACCCGTTATGCCTTTTTTTTTTTTTTTTTTTTTTTTCTCCCAAGGGAATTTACTTTCCTAGGCACATGCATTAGGACCTTAATGACAGCTTAACGAAAAGCAATGCCCTGGCAAGGCATCTCCTGTGAAAACTTGTTCGTTTTGCCACCCTCTAAGGCTCCCATGCTTTTATTCTTCCCAGGTCCACAGCAGGCAAGAGTTAGACTTGTGATGGAGAAGAAGCATCTTCCCCATCCCTTCCAGGAGACTTTCATCAAGAAAGATGCACTGTAAATAACCCTCATTTCCACTTGCAGCTGTAGGTTTTATGTTCTGGGCTGAAGAGATAAACTAAGTCCCTATCCACAACAGACAATGTTCATAGCTTTTATTTCCAATTCTCTCCCCCCCACACACCCACCCTGGCATGACAAATAAGAGATTGTAATTCTCTGGGAGGCATGGTTTATGTGAAGCAATGTGTTTTCCTGTCCAAGCAGCTAAATATTATGTAGCAAGGCAGTTGATATGAGGTTTGGGCAGTATATTCCTTGGCAGACTTGCCATGATTTTCCAATTCACTGAGCTAATATGGGATGATTAAGTCAAGTCTTCCTTACTGGTTACCACTGTAGTTTTTTCCCTGCACTGCGTGATCATTTTCCAATTTACTCTGCGCAAATGGAGCTGTTTCCTCCCTTCTCCATTTAGGCCTAAGGTTTAAATTCTGCTTCTTTCACATGTACTGATTGTGGCCATGTCTCATGGAGAAGGTTYGGAGAGTGTGTCCATGTGCATGTCTCAGTGATGTTTCAGTGCCCTGTTCTTAAAGCTGGCAAACTGGAGATTATAGCCTGCTTCTGCTGTGAGYTGCAACTGTTTTAAGCCATTTCCACACTAAAGCATAGATTGCCCGGGAGAGGAGGCTATGTTTCAGCTGACCCCCAATATTTCTGAGTTTGCTTTGAGGATAGTTACCCACATTCAACTACCAAGTGATCTGTGTTGCCCAAGCTGCACAGCCGTGCGTTTAAAATATACTTGGGTCCCATTGGCATTAAGGCTCTGTAATTGTTAACTGTGTTTCAAAGGGATTTATTGGCGTCTTTATCTCTTCCTGAATCCTCATGCAGTACGTGTTGYGAATATTAGCATTTAACTAGCTAACAACATTGTCTTGACATATTCTGGAGGCTGTCCTGTAGTTAACAAGTCATAATATGCTTGTTTTGTAGTGCAGATACAGTCCTCTACTTGGCCTTGGGAAATTACATTTGCCAGATCCTATAGATGTTGCATAGCAGTCCATCTCAAATACATTGATGCTGGCTGTGCTTCAGCTGTGTCTTYATGCTATCTTGGTGGTGGTACTGGTGACACTGACCCAGCATGAACTAGTCACAGTCTTGCCTSTAATCTCAGCAGGGTGTAAGGGATGTGACAGAAATGTAAGCATATTACAGAACAGAGAGCCCCTTAATGGGTTTTTGCTYGTGGGAGAGGAAGTGTTAAGGATACAGAAATTATATTGAGCTGCAGAACAGTTTACAGATTTACAGGATTACATTCTGCTTTATTTTGGGGTGCAGCATAACTACGTCATGTAGGGCAACCAGGTACATAGATTCTTCTGTTCTTTATTCACTCTAAATTTATTGGAGGTTGAAGAGTGCAAGTAACTCAAGGGCAGGCTATAYACACACCATAAATTGATGATAGCATAGGTCAGACACAAATTCCTTCCTGTACTACAGGAGTGGGTTAATATTCCACATGAGTGGTAATGGTAGCTACATAATAACTGAGATAGAGAACACTAATATTACCAATATAGTCTTGATGACTATCACTGAATTTAGAAATCACATTATCCTCTTCATTTGTATTTTACGACTGTGCTCATGTTTATTTTATTTCCACTATTTGATGAGAGATCACTGGTTAGAAAAGGCAGAGGAGAACCAGGGTTATCATTGGCCTGGGGACAACTGTAGGACATCATTTGTGATTGAACCGGGATAAGAGCAAAGGCAGAAGAAGGTAAAGCATTTCAAATAGGGATGGAAGAATATTAATGCACTTGCACACAGAAAAATTCTGATCACACATACAAGAAATCATACAAGAAGTGGATTTCCCTTGACCTTCTTTGGTTTAGAGRAGATAGAATTGAGAGGAGAGGATAAGACTCTGAAAATACATGAAGAAGCCACTGCAGAGAGAAAAGGGTTGGTAGGTACTCTACAGYTGCAGTGATGAAATCATCATGGGAGCAAGGAAGATTCAGACTTGGCATTAGGCAAGTCATGGTAATACATTAATGAAGCACATCARTGAGGTATTTCAGACCTTGGGAATAGTCTATCACCAGCAGCCTTTAAGAATGGGTGAGATAAATGTGCAGGAATGACACTGGCAGAACTGACTCTACATGGGACATGAAACTCGTCTAAATTCCTTTTGATTCCCTCCCATTATGACTGTACGAGAAGTGCGAAGTTTCTACCAGGTGCTTGCTATAGCAAGGTCTGAGACTTGACATTCTTCCATTTCTGTGTCACTTCTTTCATCTGAGGAGTGCAAGAGGAGTGCTCCTATTCAGTATGTCAGAGAACACCCAAAATACACTGCTCTGACACTAGCAATAAATCTTTAGCAACAGCAATATAACGAGCAGTGAGCAAAATGACCATTGCCTTTCCTGCTAGGGATTGTTTGCCAGTGAAATCAATAATAACCAACCCAGCAGTTCCTCTGCACACAGCTGGCTGCTACTAAAGGACCAAAGACAAACTGGCTAAGGCCACRTTTGGTGGAAGGAGATGGGGAGGGAAATATAGGTACAGCCCTTAAGTACATACATAGATCACTTGCAATTGTTTTCCACTGAGGTTAGCAGGATCAACGTACAAGTRGAGGTGAAGCCTGAAGAGCCAGAACAGCTACAGAAGAGACCTGTTACATGGACACCTCTGATGCTCACCCGCAGCTTGGAAGGGACCTAACGTCCAAGAAGAAGGGAATAATCCCAGCAGAGAATGAACTTCAGCATGGGCAGAGACCGAAGATGTACAAAAGGGGTCAAGTTGCAATGGAAGTAGCAAGGGCCCATTTGGAGAACTCTTGGCAGTGCTCACAAGTTGTTTCTGGACAGAGTTGCTCCATGCTGTGTGGGACCTCAGCTGATGGACTGCAGCTAACACAGGTCCAGAAGTGACGGTACTCAAGGGACCTCGAGCAGCATCCTGGCAGCTGTCCCGTGGAATAAGTCGTCCCGACAGCCTGTTATCCAGTGGTTTTAATTCAAGGCTTAACTAATATAGAAGCACTTTATCTGCAATTCATTCTGTCCTTGTAAATATAGATCAGYAGCCCGTTATAAACATGAGAGTGGAGACAGGGGCTCCTCTGTCAAGGCCTTAAATTCAGAAAGAAACCACAACATATCTCTGTTTGTCCCAGGAGAGGCCCTGGGCATTTGGCAGTCATTAATTTTGTTGTAGGCTGTTTCATGTACTTGGCTCTGGGGATGCAAACTGCACCTGTTCATTGAATGTATCTCCCTGCCAGCCCCCAGATACAATCATAAGTCATTGTTATTTATTAGTACACAGCATCTTTCTCCTCTCCAAAGGCATTTCACCAGCTAGACAGACTCTAGCTGGCTCTATAATCAAAGCAATTGATGWTGAGAGATGAAGGTTGGGCTGAAGCTGCAGGCACCATGGAGGAAGGCTCAGCGCATGTTCCCCATTTACAGTTAATTCTCTGTTCTCACAGCGGAGTGCCAGAGGCCTTTAATTACTGAACATAGTCAGAAGTGATAGCTTGAAAGATGGCACAGATGGCATCTGGTGAACCAGTACAAATCATCTACTCTAGAGCAACCCAGCCTGGGCTTCACGAGTTTGTGAAATACATTACCTTAATCTGGTGAAGCTGGAAGGCTACAGACATAAAAGATGGGGACTTTATATTCCACTAGAAAAAAGCAATAGGTTTTCTATAACACAAAACTTGCCCAACTTCCTCTAGAATAAAGTGAGTGCTGCATTTTACCAGTATCCTGACCAGTGAGCTGGGAAATTCATTCCTATCAACTAGGAACAATGAGAAGGCAGAGGGAAGAAGCAGAGACACAACAAACCAGTTCTGTGTTAAGAAAAGGGGGAGAAAGGTGTTTTCTGTCCTTAGTGTTGTGCTATGTGAGCTGTATCATAGTTCTAATGGGATTCAGGAAGGTATGAGATAAAGACAGCAGAAGAAATGAATCCCAGTCAAGACAGGGCTACAATCATTACAGGAATTTTAACCTAGCCTGAAGCTATTTACTGCAAACGTCTTAAAACATAACCTCCCTGTGACCTTGAAAAAGATTTCTCCCAGTTTGAAAATAAAATTCAGAAGGAGAGAAGGGAGAAAATTGATGGAATAATAAGCACTTCAGAGTTTAAACACAGACATTATTGAACCCAGCCTATATAAAGCTTTCTCAGTCCCTGATGCATGCTCTTCTGAAAAAGCTCACATGCTGTTCCAGCTTATTTGCATTTGGGAGAATGGCTGGGTGATCAGAGCACTAGATTAACTACCAAGATCTGCAACCCTTGGTATAGGCAGAATGCAATGAAGGCCCACAATTAGGGACTCCTATTACCTGACTGTTTGCAATGCAGATACATACACTGACTTCTTGCCAACATCTCAAAGTTAAAAATAGAAATGTTTCTTTCACACTTGGTATACAGGAAGAACCTGAGGCCGGGGAGTGAGGACAATATTAAGTTTCATGAGAAAATCTCTCATATGGTTCCTGAACACGACCAACTAGCATCACTGACAAAAGCAATAAGCCGAGTCAGCTACTTTGGGGCAGTATGAGGAGCATAGTTGGTTGAGAGCCTAGGGAAACCTTATGCAAGGTCCATCAGGACAAACTGAATCTCAGAGGTGTTCCTGCTATGAGCATAAATGTTGGGCAGGAAGCACATGGCCTATGTGCCCATAGGAAAAGGAACATCTTTACCTGCCACTACTATCCCTTCTGATTCACCTGAGTGCCATGAAACTGCCAAACAAATGAACCATGCCACACAATTTCAATTGTAATTAAATTTTGAAGCAGGGTCCCTGTTGTATCTTAGGTTGGGGAGCTTTGTGGTGACCCCAGTTGGTCTGGCTGGGTGGGCTATACCTGCTTTGCATTAGTGCTGGTGACAAGTCATTGAGCCTGCTGTCTGTAGGGTGAGTGCCTGAAGGTAAGTCACTGACCCATGTCACTGGCTGTGACCAAATTCCAGGGAAAAACAGATTTGTTTTAGGGTAAGTACCTGACAAATGTGCATAAACAGAGGTTTGTTGGGGAGATCAATGTGATTCATACCTGGCTGTACTGGTTAAAGGAAGGGAAGGTGACAAACATGCCATGCTAAAGCTGACTTTTATAATCTATTCCATAACCAGCCCCTTCAGCTGGGTCAAATCACCCACTTCCAGCGCTTTGGCCTGTAAGCCATCTGGGTTGCCACCAGTGTTGTGTTTCCAGGCAAGTTGATAGRTGGGCCATTCTGTTCTTGAAACAAGAGTGCTCCTTGCAATGATAGCTACTGACATCTTGACTGCCTTCCCATCTCCTCCATCTCACTGTCCATGGCCATATCAACATCTGGATCAACTTCATTCCCAGCAGAAAAGGATGCCTTAGGGCTCCGGGCATGTTCTGGAGTCTTTCATCCTCCTTGTGACCTCTACTGTATAACAACAAATTGGATGATGTCAGCAGCTTGGCAAGAAGAGCAGAAGGCAGCTTCACATCTTCTGAAACTAATGAGCTATAGAAAAACTACTCATACCCTTCAGCCTTGTTTCAGCTGATCAGCAGCACTGATTGCAGCTAATGATCTGAGAGAATTCTTACTGCTCTCCTCTCTGCCATCACAGGGGCCACAAGCACAGGTAGTGGGAACCTTTTAAAGGGTGTGACAACATGTTTTTCTCAGCATTGTGGAAGTAACTACAACAGTGGAGTACATAATCCTCTGCCTCAAAGTTGGTTGGCAGGCTCTACTTTTGAGCAGTGTTGGTAGGACCTTCTCACTTAAGTAACACTGTTTTGGATTGCTCTAGATGTGGTACATGCTGTTACAGCTTCACTATCCTGTTGTGTTCATTTGGGGCAAATAATTTGTTGGGAATAAGTTTTATCCTCTTTGGTTTTACATTAGAATAGCTCTCTTCTTTCTGCATGTGTGTTGGCAAGAAGTCACCTCTCCTCAATTTCATTTGTAAGCAGTACGATCATGGTGAAATGCCTATTTACAGCCAGACTTACTCTTTTTTAACAGGTCCATGCAGAGCACCTTTTGCTTCTGACAGGAACAGCCAAACACCCCCTCAGCAAATGCTAGAGCCAGTAGGCAGTGCATCTCTTCACTTCCTTCTGAAGGTTCAGCTATTCTGCAGCTTGAGGTCCATAAGTGAGGTCGTGACGCCCACTGAGGAGGTGAAAGGCAGAGTGCTTGTGGTAACGTATATTCTAGGAGAAGTTAAGTCTTGATGTGTTTGACATTCTCTCCGTGGAGTGTCTCAGGGACACTGTCGCAGTCTGTCCTGTGTTAGCCCGGAATGCTGTGGTAGTGTCTAAGCATTAATAAGGTCATCCTGAATCATCCTGAATCTGAATGTTGTTTGACCTGGAGGGAAAGGGGGCGGTGAGGTAGAAGAGATGGAAGGGAAGAATGCTAAAGCTCTTTTGCCACAGGGAAAGGAGATCATGACCCTTTAAGTATGGATATCCCCCAAGCCAGGCAGAACGGGATGTTGGCATGGGAGGAGCAAGGATTATGTCAGTGTCATGTGTTTCCTTTCTCCACAGCTGCCACTGGATGGGAGTAACATGAATCATCAAACACCACAGCTATGTGGTGTGGCCATACAGGGAGAAGGAGAAGCACTGAACACGATACTTGTCACCATCCAGAACCTGGACCAGCCATCCCAGAGAGGGATGTCAGTATGGCTATTCCTACCATAGCCATGGCTCAGGAAGTACCACCTACTCAGTCATTGCCCAAGAGAAGAGGACAGAGGTTCAGGAATGACTGCATGAGGAGGGGAGCACACACAACACTGAATGCCCCATGGTCTCGTCAAGAATCATTTCATAGTGTGTGTGTGTTTCAAGGACAGAACGTTAGACCCAACTTTGGATTTCAGACTGCCTTGGGATGTCTTCTTTSCCTATTCCCTGAAACAGCTGCCATCATAGGTTCTTTAAGAAAAGTATAATGCCAAAAGCAAGACCTTCTCCACCCGCTTCCAGAAACCCTGGCCACTGCACAACAGACTTAAATCTTCCTTTGAAAGCTTTCTCCAAGGTGTTAGACAGACAGACAAATGCACCTCCTCAGCATGATTTTTTTTGGCCTAAGTGGCCACCAAATAGCAAACACTGAAATACTCGTGAATGCATCCCTCTGTTCCTCATTTCAATGGTTGTAATAGGGCCTCTGGCATGGCTATTGTGCATGGTGATGATGGGGTCATAGTGTGTGTGCTTCAGTCGCAATATCCACAAGAGAAACTAGTTTCGCATAGAATGTCTCCTGCGTTGCTCCCAGGTTGTGATATTTGACTGATGGTTGCAGGCATATCAGGTTCTTTTTCAGGTTTTCCCACTCAGACTGTCATCTTACTTCTGTAGCACTGTTTTCCTGTTCGGGCTGAGCATGTAGCCTGCAGAATTAGCTAGTATAGGTGGCTGAGAATCTACTTTAAAGCTGTTGTGGTGCAATCTGCTTCTCATTTCTGCTCGATGTCTGCTGTATGTGTTAGAAGGGAGCAATTTAGTTTCCCCTGGTTCAGTACAGAATGGGCTGGAAGCACAGACTATTTATCTAGGTCTCTTGCAAACAATATTTGCTCTGAATGAACTTTGATGATAACTGCAGAGGACTTCAGAAAAGAACTCTCTCTCGTGRATGCTGCTTTTTTTCTCTCTACCACATGTAAGCTGCCTTCTCCCCATGGATGATCAATCGCTTCCTGCAGTCTGTTGTCACCTGCAGCACCACTTAGAAGCTGGGAGCACAACGCGTCTCTGGCTGCGTAGGTGTATTGTCTGTCCTTCACAGGTCTTTGGGAATGTCCTTCCTCACTCACAGACAGAGACAAGAGTTATYACTTGTTTTCTATCCTAGCAGGAAAACAAATTGCCAAACAAGAACCAATGAGAATACCTCTTTGACACCAGGGTGGGGCAAAACTGAGGACAATCAYTTCCAGAGCTTCCTAAAATATTAAATAGTAATCAGGAGCTTGGTTCTGTTCTCCCATGATCATCTGGAAGGATTTTCCTGTAAAGAACAGGCCTTTCACAACCCTGCTATYTGTTAATGCAGTATTGGAGGAGACAATACAGGCTGTGAAGCTCACCACAATCTCTTCTAGAACATACAGATCTTTCAAGCAGCTGGTTGCCTTGCAGAATTACTTCATATAGATTTAACCACCAGGCCAACCTCTGCAAGAACCAGGCCAAGGATGACACTTCCTAAAAGGTGCTGCAGAGATTTTACAATCCCACAGAAAGGAAGGCATCATCTGAATACTCTGTGCCTGGTTCTGGAAAAGAAAGACAATATTCCACTTTACATTCCAATTATTTTATCAATTACATAAAAATCCATGTCAAAAGGAAGGTCCTGCCATAGAACATATCTGGGAAGTAACCCAAAGAGCCACAATCTCTTACTACCAACTCCTGGTTCCACAGTACCCACAGCCAGCACAATCAGAAGTTTTGAACATCATAAATTGTTATGCTYGGTGGGACACTGAGCCATCACTCAGTCATTAAAATGTACTTCCCTGATTCCTTTCCTTGGCAATCTTCCCAGTTAAGCAGGTCAGCTGGGTAACAAGGGTCCACTAAGTGGGTTTGCAAGCTGCTCTGCTAAACCAGATTTGTTTGGTACTTGAAACACTGTGCTGCTTCCCAGGCGGTGGCCAGSAGACTTGGGGAAGCACATTTAGCAGATGGAGGCAAGCGTTAACATCCTACGGCACCAACAAATGCACACGGATCTCCTCCTGCGTCAGCTTGCCAATCTGACACAACACAGTACGGGCAGCCCTGGCAAGACTCTGGGGAAGGGATTAGCACCGCCGTCAGACAAGAGCCATATTAATATTGCAGAGTGAAAGCTAGCGCTCCTGGGACTCATAGGAGATTAGCACGTGCCAAAGAAGAGAAAAAAACGTAACAGCTATTTGGGCTCTGGAGCTGTCATCCTGCACAGCTTTCGTTAGCAAAGGTGCTCCAGTTCACAAGCAGAGCTGGCTCAGAGTCTTCCAGCTCTATTAATTTTTATCTGTTTTGTTGGGGTTTTGGGCTAAACTGAAATGTGTTGTGCAATACATTGACTTTGAGAAAAGTCTTCTTGGAAAAATAATTTGAGCGGGAATATTCTGTTCTGCTGTTAGCACAGCAAAACTTTGGTTGTTTTGTTTTACTGTGAGTTTAAGAGGACTTCTTCCATTCTTTTAATTTTGATTTTATTTTTAAAAAGGTTCTACCCAGAATAAAGCATCTCAAAAAATATTGCATCTCAAAGAATTCTCCCTTCTTTCCCCTTCCCTCCTACAGTTAAAAAAATAAAAAATCCGAGTTCGGTTTTACTTTGTTCAAGTTGGAAAAATAGCAATTGGTCAAATTCTGCGATTTTTCAGGGAGAGAATTTTAAGTCTCACTGAGACAAATCCCTACAAGTCCCTGCGAGCGCAGGCAGCAGGTCATCCCTGCTCGGCCCCTGCTCCTCTTTGCAGGGAGCTGGAATTGCCTTTGCAGCAGCTCAGTGCGCGTCTGTGTTGAGCTGGGCAGAGAAGTGACTGCATGATGGGCTGTTGGTTGTGGTGAAAGAGAAGAAAACTTGACCTTCAAAGTGCTAATTAATTGAAAAAATTTAAAAAATAGTCCTTTAGAAATAAGCTGAATACATCTTCTACAATTCTAGCATTTCTTGAATGATTTTCAGTTAATAAAGTGTTCAGTTAAAGGAAGCTTTGAGATGAGACATCACTTCAAATGAAGAAATCAAAGTCCGTTTTTCTGAAAGTGTCAGACTGACACAAACACTAAAAAGACTGAAATGTTTATGTTCTCATTTTTTTTTTCAAATTAACTACTTGAATTTGCAACATGTATTAGTATCATCAAAACTACTTTTTTTAAAACTGTGGAAAAAATGATTATATAACTCCTCCTCTAAACAAACTCAGCTTGATCTCCTATTTGTTATACTCTCTTGCCCCTGCCAAAATTCAAACATAACACAAATGTAGTGTTAGAAAATAATCAAAAGGAAGGAACAACTAATATGTGCTGTTTGCTTTGATGAAATGAGACAGTCACTTTGCACATGAAATACAGTATTATAAGCGAACTTGAATATAGCATTTCTTCCTGAAAAAACTCCTCAAAAGCAGTATTTTACCAAAGATCTCTCTCCCAGATGCTATGCAACATGCATTAGGCTTGTTGCCACAACAGCACTGCAAATGCACCCCTCAGTGGACCCCCTTCTCCACCCTCATTAGCAGTGATGGGTGCTCTGGGCTTGCAGACTTGTTTTGCAAAGAAGGGACCTGCATTTACTTCATCTTGTCTTGAAGCAATAATTTCTGTGATCGGGAAGGAAAAGATGACAGTGCTACAACAGTAGTATTACGGAGAGTTAGTGGGAAGCCTTTGCAGCTAGTCTTTCTGCTGTGTGGTTTAGGACAGATGTGCAGAGACAGAAAGGGGAAGGTTAGGGTTTCCCACCTGGAAAACTACATACTAGGTACAACAACGAGCAGAAAGGATCTCAGATGAGTGGTGTTTGCTGCAACACGCTCGGGGCATTGAACCTACTTGCATTTATAGTTTTCTTTAAAAAATCAATTTCCAGCAATTTTTGAAGGAAGGAGATATTTTTTATGAGGGTGTCTCAGCTGAGAGGTTGAGCTAGTGCCAAGCTCAGCTCTTGCTGTCTTCAAGGAGATTGTTTTCCTCTGCAACCCTGTGAGCCTTTCCTGTGGGTCCCATGCAAGACTGCTGACATGGAGGCAGTAGGACTATTGTAAATGAGTCCCAAAATTGGTGTTCCCAACACCATGCGCTTCTGCAGAGATGACAGAGACAGCTGTCCTCCAGCCCCTGCCCTAGCAGCAGGAAAGAGAGTCAAGGTAACTGAACCAAGCCCAGACAACCATTTTATGGAAGAGTCTGTATCTCTCCACGGATTGTATCAAACAGGTAGTTAAGATTTCTAACTTTCAGGCATTTAGAATTAAGCTAGAAACACCACCCTCAGTTTCTTTGCTTTCATCTGTTTGCTAGAGATAATGGCAATACTCTGTCTTCCAGAAACGTTGTAAGGATAAATATAGCCTTCAAATACATGAGAGAGAACTGCAAAGAGAAAGGCAATAAAATGTTCTTCTTGTCCATGGGGCATAACACAAGAAATAATGGGTTTAAGTTGCAGGAAGAAAAATTCAAGTTAGACATTAGGAAAAGCTTCCTAGTGGAAAGGAGAATGAAACCCTGTGACAAGTTGCTTGGGAAGTAGGGTCTCCATCACTGCAGGTTTTTAGATAACACATTAGGCAAACATCTGAAGTGTTTCTGGGGACATCTGAGCTTGTCAGGAGGATGAGATTGCCCAGATGATCTTGGGGATCCTACTGGCTCTGCTTTCACAACTCTATAGGAAAGACAGACGGGCTCAGTTACAGGCACCTCATAATTGCCTTCAACCAAGTCTTGCTTTGAAATAGTGGAGGATGAAGCTGGCATGAAGGCAGAGCTGAGTCTCTGTAGGGTGGGTTTTGTGCTCAGAACAAAGCGGYGAGTTGTGCTTACGATACTACTGCAGCCCTCTATTTTCTTCCTATGTCTCTCCCCACTCTTTCACCCAAAAAACACAAAAAGTAAGGCATAAATGGCAGTGCAGAAAAACTGTACATGCTCTTTCATCTCTGCTTTGAAGGCATTGTGTCAAGAGAGGAGAATGAGATGGAGGAAGCAGGCAAATTCCAGCTGAGGATAAAGCATAATTTTAACAAGGAGTTGCTGACCGCAAGAGACACTCAGGTAGGTAGGAAGTGGATTCTTTGTCACAGGGAATGGCAAATACCCCTTTTTTGGAAAGGGTTGGTTAGGTTGACAGGAGGTGCTAGTTTCACCTTCTCACAACCTAGCCATGTGGCAGCTTTGAGAGAGACCAGAAGATACGGAAATTTCCATAGGAATGCAGGAGATAGCATGCACATGAGACTTCAGCAAGGTTCATGCAAACCAGTACTTGCAGTCTGGATGTGGAGCAGAGTTTGTCATTGACTCCCAGTTAGTACTTGCCTGAAAGTCACTTTTTTCAAAGCTATTAAAGTCTGAGTTCCTCTGAATTCACTGGAATTTTGACATTAAATCTCTTCAGAAATACCAGCTGTCTCTGAGAAGCACCACAGCCCAGAAGCTGCGATCAGTGCAGATGCTGTTAATCAGAAGTCCCTGTCTATCCTACATCAGGGAGATCAGACTGCATCCTGATGGCTCATAGATACCTTCATGGAGATGAAAAACTATGAAAATTGTTGCACTCTGCTATGTATCAGAGGCCATCCTAGCTAATCCCTGAGGATGAGGAGCGAAGTTCCTAGTCAGTGAAGCTCTGAGATCTCTTTCCTATCTCATCATGGCAGTAACCTTYCGGGGTGGGAGGAAAACTTCTCCCCTGGTGGGAATTGTGTGAGGGAGAGCTGGCAGGCTGAGGAGCAGGAAAACAGCAAGAGAAGAAGCCAACTGCTGAGGAGCATTCGCTAGCGGGGGCCCAGCATGGTGCTGAAGTGCTTTGGCAGCGTTRGAAGGACAGTAAGAGGCAGGTTACCAACTGTGGGCTGAGCTTCGAACCCTGCAGCCCTGCACCCTCATAGGAGTAAAGCATAAAAGTAGCTCTGGAGATTGCTTGTCTGGGGCTTGTCCGCCTCCTCACCAAGCTGCAGTGCCTTTCCTGGCATTACAAGTTGCTGAGCAAAACATCACTTTAGTCTAAGGTTCACCGGCAGTGAATCCCARCAGGGCCTTCTTCCAGCTCCACTCTCAGCACACACCAGAGACTCTTTTTCCCTATGCACAAGTTGCTGGTAACTCTTTAGCTCCCCTRGTACTACCTAGGGAGCAGGCTTAAGCAAGGCTCAGGCAAGCAGGTGCATGTAGGAGACACCAGTCACCCTTTTCCCCAGCTTCACAAGGGGAAGGAGCAAAAATCCACAGCAGAAAGGTGTCTTTACAATAGCTCCTTAAGGGCAAGTGGCAACTATAAGGAGGATGCATTTTTTTTTTAATGTGTGAGAAATAGGACAGGTCACCTGGGTCAGGAAGCAACCCCAAGACAGCAGACCATGCTCCCTAGTGCCCTACAACCCAGATATTCCCAGTTGCTTTGTCCTGGTGAGGGATCTGTGCTATTGCCCAAGGTGCTGCAAGTGTATGGGCCAAGTTTACCCTCAAGCCCCAGTGCCCTGAGTCTCATCCCTACAGAGATGGAGACGTCTTTTGTGACCAAGAGGTGCTGAGCTACTCAGGGCGTGTGCAAGCAATGTGTTTGAGGGCAGGTGAACTGTTCAGCTCTGAAGGAGTTAAATATTTGATACTCAAATCCTGGGCTGCTGTATTTTAATTCTGTTTCCCTCCAGTRGAAAGCTTGTCCCTGGAATCATTTATTGGACATTGACAGACATTTCTTTTTTCTCCTGAACATGAAAAGATTTGGGAGGTAAGGATTAATCTTGCATAAAAGTCACAGGTTTGGCACCAAAGCTATCAAGCTAACTTTGTGCGCAAAGTGCCTTTCTCAGCAATTAGCCCTTGAGCTGGAAAGCAGGAAGCAGGAAGCAGTGCCAGCTTTGAGCAAATGCACTAGAAAGCTCTCTGGGCCTGATCCCTCTCTTTCTCATTCCAGTGAGAATGAGGAGAAACAGTGCCGGACTCCTCAGTTTGATGACTTTGGAAAGCCTGAAAGAGGTTTTGGGAACTCAAACACTTGATATCTCAGGTTAGGGGTCTCTGGTCTTTGAATTTGCTCAGTCATCGTGGTGCAATGGGGTTTCTGCCAGCTGAAGAAGTACTCAGAGAGTATAGTCTTTTAAATGCTTAACAAAGAAAAGAATGCAAGTGGGTGCCTCCAGGGATGCAAGAGAAGGAAACTGCCTCTGCCCCCATCCTGGACTCTCCTCTGCACTCTGTTACCCACTAACCAGGCAGCAGAACCAGAGCAGTCTGCAGCCTTTGATGGCTTTCACCCTCTGTTTGCACCTCCTCCCCCTGGCAGCACAGTGTTAACATCTCCATTTTACAGATGAAGTAATCAGGCACAAGACAGCTTAGCTGAACTTACAGGGGGCCTCCCTCCCATCCCAGGTCCACTTTTAAGCATCATTAGTCATTGTATGAGCCACGCAACCACCCTTAGCTGCACTAATTTGCACAGCTGTGCCAGCCACTGGGGCTATTTATTAAGACAAGCACTAAGTCTGGAGAGGAATTAGTCTTCCTTCCGGATACATCTTAGAGGCAGGAGAGAAACTTTGTGCTGGAAAAGCCAGAACTAAGGAATTATGACCATAAGACCAAGAGGAAGCAGAGAAAGGTGAGTACAAACAAAGACCAGCAACACACATGACTTCCAGCACCTTCTGCAGCTTGGGGTATGCATGGCTCCTGCCATGCTTCAGGGCTTCTGGTTGAGATGGCGAGTGGGTCTGGAGCTAAAGGTGACCTTGAGCTCTCTTGGTGTAGCCATAGCCTTGAACTGACCACTTCCCGGCTGGACCTGCCACATGAATATAGCAGTGGTAGGGGGGTGGTGAGCTCCTGCAGCAAATCCAAATGCTGCTCTTAGCACTGCATAAAGCAGAATGGCCTCACCTGTTAAGCACGGAGTTGTGTCTCACTGGGGCCCAAATATAACAGGAAAGTTTTTAATTAAGAGGTTGCTGAATTGCTAAGTACACAGACACTACCCCAAAGGCTTATGAATTTAACAGGCTGTTTCATTAGGGATCCTCATGTTGAAGCAGCATGTGGATATCTTAATGCAGGTGAGGGCTCTCTGCTTCRGAGATCAGTGCAGGGGGAAACAGGAGCCTTCCCTCTCCCTGGGTCAGCATTGAGTCATTGCTTTCTGTGGAGTCTGGCATTTAAAAGATARAGCAAACACTCAAAGGCTCTGCTCGCTGCCTAGCCTGCAGCATGTGAGCTCACTTATACTCCCAGAGTAAAATACCAGCTATTTGAGCTTGGCAGCCTTTCACACTCCATGTCTTGGAAAGAGWGGTTTACGCTAATGGTTTGGCTAATAACTGTCAGCACAAATAAGCACCGGACCTATCAGAGCAAAGAGATAGGTAAAGAAAGAGGAGAAACTTCCATCCATTTGGCTATCCTCCTAGGAGTCAACAGGGAGCAACTGTGAATGGAGAAATGAGTAAGGRAAGGAGGAATAGAGAGGTGGGTTTTTTCCTCTTCTTACAGCCCCGGTTTCTCTGATAGTGCCCCTTGCTGGAATGAAGGCARTGTGGCAAGAGAGGAGCTGCTGAAGAAGGTTAAGCTACCAACCCWGTCCATTTAGCTTAAGATTGCACCGTGGAAGCACGATACCCCAGAACTGCTTCCTAGCTTTGTATTGCCACAGGATACAACAGCCAGAATTTCAGGCCCTGTAAGATCTCTTTCAGCTCTTAGCCAGGCTCAACTTCTAGAAGAGCTGCCAAGGGCAGGTCTTTCAGGTCAGGCCCCTAGCTAGAAAGACAATTTGCCTATTCTAGGTATGTTCTCCCAGACAAGCCTGTTGCTTCACTGAGCCCTTTAAAGATAAACTCTAAGCTAAAGAGAGCCAGCAAGATCCTTTCATTCCTGAGGGAAGCAGAAGGAAAGACTTTAATTATGATCCCAGTCCAAYAAAGCAAATATATCTAGCTAATGAGCATCCCACTGGCAAACACCTTATCTAAATAGGTGGATATATTCCCCTTAATCAAAACAAAAAGCTATTCACTAGACAGAAGTTATTTTATTAAGCCTAGGAACTTCCTTTASCTAATTAGTCTGTTGACTGAATCTCTCAATTGTCACCAATATTTGGGCTAGGAGGCACCACAACCCAGACTACCCACCCCCAAACCAGCCCCAGCACAAAGACCCCATCCTCAGAACAGCACTGTGCTGCCCCCTCAGCCCTATATATACCCATGCCCCTTCRCTCTCGACCAGTTGCAACCTGCTCTTCTTTCTCACCAATCCCAAATCACCCCCTGCCTTCTCCTGACCAACCATGTTGTCCTCCAGCTTTCCTCCTGACTGATACCAGTGAGCACCAAACCATGCCACAGCGTATATAAGCCTTGATTAGCCCCAGCTGTGAGGTTTTGTGGATCTGCTCTGATGCAAGTGGTTTCTCCTGAAAGGAGTTGGGCTTGGGTGGCTGTGACTGGCCTTGCAAATATTGAAGCTTTTTAGCAATAGAATTGCACATTGTACTTGCCTGGCTTATAGCTGCAAGTATCAGAAGGAAGAATAAATGCTGTAGTGCTGTGCTCTGTTACTGGTCATACTTGTATTTAAGAGCAGGTGGACTGCAGAAGAAACAAAAGCAGGGCTCACTGTTATCTTCTCTTTCTTATCTCCGTCTCACAGAGAAGGCTTTGCCGTCAACTACACCCACTACTTTTAGTCAGATGCTAAACACTGCAACAAGTGTTAGAAATACAAAATAATATTTATAAGCCTGGACTAAGAATGATTGGGAGACCTAACTACAGATTCCTTGATATTTGCATCAAAGTGTTGTGAAGCCCTGATGAATGACAGAACACAGCTGTGCTAAATATGGACTGTGGCAGTCTCTGGCCATAGCCTAATGAGACAAGGCAAGCAAAACACGAGGATTGATTAGCTGTTACCAACCACGYGTTGCAGAAGGAGAATGGAGACGAGGCAAGTTCAAACAGTCTGTGAGGCTCTAATAGGGGTCTGTGGTACAGTCAAGAGACCCTGGTGGAAGGCTTAAGTGGGTTGTTCTAGCCAATCATTTGTATCACATGCCTTGCAGTGTCCCTCGCATGTTAAGATAAGGGAACCTAAGCTTAAAGACAATAGAAAGCATGTTGATGTTAGCTGTTAACCTATGTAATTTTTAACTCCCTTTTTTCTATTCAGAGTACTTAATATTCTTCTTCTCTGAAGACYGTGTAGAATCAGGAGCTGCCTTAGGATGAGATAAAGACTAGCAAAGTAATGAGCAACTTTGAAGCTTGTAGGCACTTTTCCTCTCATACAGCTCACCTAGAAGTCCTTGGGGCTTTGCCTGGTTGGAAACATAAGCTCCTGAAAATCTGACTGCAATATTTCTAGGTGGGGATCATACTGTCCTAAACTATATTATTTGACTTGTAGGAGCAGAAAATCTGTCCAGCTATAGTCATAGTTACTTTGCAAGGTAACTGCGTTCCAGGGATTGCAGAGCCTCTGTAGAGGTATTGTTTACATAYGCGAGTGAATATGTACATACGATAATGAGCATGTGCTAATAGTCTCCGTTTAGGAATTAGAAGACCATTTAACATCAACCAGCTGTGGARCTTCATGTTGCAGTAAATTATTGACATTGCTTTATTCAGGAGGAAAACCCTTTCTAGGGGAGCCTGTGAGATCTGCTTCCTCACAACTATAACTGTAGTCCATTAAATACTTTGTAATCTTGAATCATTCATGATCTGGGAATCTTCCCTTCCCTTTGAAATATTTATACTCAATGGAGAAACATGTCCTTGTCACTCAATTATGGAGACATGTGTTGCGTAAGGGGAAGGCTCTGAATTAGGGTTAGTGACTCTTGCTCTGGAGGACRCAGCCCTAGGTGCCGGACAGTGCTGCTTGAATGGATGCAAAAAGCTCCGCTGGGGAGTAGTAAGGAATAAATGCCTCAAAAAAGTTCATGGATCAGGGAAACAACAAATGCTAGGTCTGGGAAGCAATTTAAATCGAGTCGGGTGATACTTGGTGGAGCATCCCAAATAAAAAGGARCAGGAATCCCAAAGAGTTTACAATGTACTTGGTTTGTTTGTTTACCCTCCCATGAGCACACTTCTTCATGCAAATTTTATATCCATGTCAATTTTCAGTGGGAAAAGGAAAAATGGGACCTTTTCAGGAGCACCCACCCCTCCTCTGTTCTCTGTTGTGTTCTCTAAAAACCCTAAACACCTATGCACTATGTCCTGGAGCTTAGGAGATGTGTGAGAGGGGGAAAGGGGGAACTACATATGGTACTGACCCAAGGAAGACAAAAGAGGAAGAAGATGGATGAGCGATAGAGGGGCAGACAGGCGGGCGCTAAAGGAATTCTTCTGCTAAAAATGAGCAGATAATCAGCAATGCTAATCATGCGTGATGGCCTCCTATCTCCTTGGCACTTCAGAGCCAGCAAATCTGTGCGTTTCTGCTATTGATTTTCTATCTGGCTCCTTAGGGGAATGGTGCTCACTGGAGATAAGGGCTTCCTTCCTCCGTGGCGTGTCAAAGCCGATGGCCTCCTTGGGATACGCACTGAGCAACGCAGGGCTTTAGTGCCTGGAGCAGAAGCAGCTCCTGCTCAGAGCTCAGTTGCAGAAAAGAAAATCCTGTGCAAAAGTCTCCCTGTTGGCTGATGTCTGGAGATTTTGTTTCTACCAAGCAACGGAGTATAGAAGACTAGTCCTGGTCCTGAGCTGTGATGTTGCAGAGACAGCCTGCCCTTGGGTATTGACATGAGAGGCCTTTGCAAAGCTTTACTGAGTTTAGCTGGGTTGGGTTTGCAGGTATTATTATTGCATCTTTATAATAATTCYCTTTTGGTAAATAGAAAGTCACTTTGATCCAAGGGGAAAAAAATGTGTTTTTGTTTACAAGGCTTGAAAAAACAAAGATTTCTTTTAATTGAAAAAAAGTCTTTCCCTATACATTGGACACTGCCCCTGCAATGTAAAAAAGCTAGGTTTTGATGACTTGACAGAAAAAAAATATTTTCAAAAGGATTGCACTGAATTTTGCTTCCTGTCACCGAGTTCTTGCCACTCCCTGCGAGTTCGTTTTACACTTGGCAGGAGAGGGAGCCTCGYGCAGCCGGAGCACTGCCCGTTAGCCGTTCTCACCCTCCCCTTCCCTTGGCTTCGCCCCGCTGGGGCAGGAAGATTTGCAGGAACCAGCAAACAAGCTGCTGTCGTGCTGCTTGTCAAACTGTCAGGCGAAATCTCGAAGCAGGGGCCGCGTCCGCAGGAAGCGCTCTGCGCCCTGAGCTGTCTGCAGAGCAGCCAGTGGCCCCTAGAGCCACCCTGGCCTGGGTGCCTTGGGGTCCTTCCCAGAGCACCCCGAGGCTCGAGCTGTGAGCAGAGAGATTCAAGACCCTCAGGGATTTTTTTTTTTTTTTTTTTTTTTTTTTTTTTTGTTTCTGTCGCTGTATTTGAGCAGAAAATTCCTGCGCTCTGTTCCTTCCAGGCTAGCTGGAGGCAAAGACAACATATAATAACGTG
This sequence comes from Rhea americana, assembly GCF_003343005.1. Lineage (NCBI taxonomy): Eukaryota > Metazoa > Chordata > Aves > Rheiformes > Rheidae > Rhea > Rhea americana. Next base: position 745,568 of record NW_028186409.1, on the reverse strand, counting down.
TGATTAGTGGAAATTGCTTTCTCTTTAATCTTTCACCAGAAAATGCAGGAAGGCCTTGGGGAGGTGCGTATTAATGATGTGTTAAAGCAATATATAATGGGCCGTGCAACAGGTATCACACATCGGCCCCGCTCCCTGGGCTCCCCTGCAATGCAGCTCATCAGAACTTATTTACAACGCTTTCTTGTCCTATTATGCAAATAGCCTTTTTTTTCCCCCTCCCATTTGGATATATGCAATATTCCTGCGGTTCAAGGGGTTGTCAGAAAGCAATAAAGGCTGCTGCACACTAAAAGAGTCAGGGTAAAACATCAGATGAAAATGCTATGCTATTAAAATGGAAGGAAAACCGACGTCATGCCGTTCTCCTTATAGATCCAGTATGCTTTGGATCACGTGGTCGAAAGCACATACTGTGTTTAATGCTACTGCTAGAATTACTGGTGTCTATATGCTGAAGGCATGCCAAGAACAGCAAACTTCCAGTCACGCTGCYGAATTTAGCTTTCCTGGATTAGTGATTTGTTTGTGGATGCTCTCCTGGCGTACTTCTGCATATTTGCTAAATAATCTGGACAAACTTTAGCTGCGGTGGTGAGTTATCACTTTGACAGCTGTCTTTGCCAGGGAGAAAAACTGGAAATTTACACTTCAGATTACACGGTTGCCAGCTCTAGTGATTTTATTATGAGTCTTGCAAAATTTAATGTTTTCCTTAAAGCTCTAGCTCTTCTGAAGAAACGCGGACTTGTGTCGTTGCAAAGCGTGGGCCTGCGCTCCGAGCTGTAGAGCGAAGGCTGCGAGCGTGACTGAAAAACCTCAAAGGTCAGATAGTAAATGAAAAGTATTCATGTTCTTTTATTTAAACCTCCTTATTTTAAAGCAAAATCTCATTATTTTGTGGGTAACTAGCTTGCAGCAGGCAGGCAGTTTTCTACCCCTGCTCCTGTGAGGCTGGTTAATCACCTGCTTGAGAGCTGCTTGCCCGTCCGTTCCCCGCCAGGAGCTTGCTGCAATGCTGAGACTGGTTTTCCAAGCAAAAACAYCACTGCAATGTTCCCGGCTGCTGTTTTCCTAATCTTTAAATGATGCAAAACCTGATGTAAAGCTCTAGAGATCTTGCTCTCTCAGGGTTTTCTTTTCATTCTGTCCCAGAAATGTAGAGAGCTCGACAGAACAAATATTTGATGATACAGGATGCAAACACCTGCAAGACAAACTACCCCCGACCTCTGCCAAGCAATCGAGCCCTCTCTAAATCATCTGTGGTGCTATTTAGAGGAACTGTGAGGAGGCTTGTGTGAGAAGACGGGGAGGATAAGTAACGATTCGTGCTTTAATGCAGAGTAGTAATCACTGAATGTCTTCTGAATGTGCATCGTATGGCAGCAGAGCCAGGCTCCCCTGCCTTGCGCTTCCCTAAGCTGCCTCCCCGTCCCCTCCGAATGAGCTTTTGCAAGCAGAGAAAATGTGTAAGCGCTGTGTTTTTCATGTGTCATATCCATCATTGGTTCAATCAGGAGAGATTGTGTAGATGCTGACAAGATGTTTTGTCTGTGAAACTGTTTAGACTGATTTAAAGTGCCGGAGACTTGTGCTTCCAGGATGCACGACTGCCTGGAAACGGTTGTTATGGCAAACACGGGCAGAGAGCATTTTATGTCAGAACTAATGAGTGTCGGGAAGCCAGTGGGCTTGGGTTGCTTTTCCTTCCCGATGCCAAATTCAGCAGGGTCTGAGCCTGCTGTGGCCTGGGGAGGTGCCCGTGCGGGGGGATACTGCTTCTCCAGCAGCTGCTTGTCCCAGTCCAAGACCCATGCCACGTGCATGGACACGTCTTGTTGGCTTTCGTGACACAACTTGCTTCCCGGCCAGACTACAGAGTTCTTCAGACTCTGCAAAGTGCCTAGACTGAATGATGAGTGAAGATGGAGCTGGTGATGGGTGGCAGGACTTGCTGCAGCATGGCATCTTCAGCACTTTGGCCAGGAGTTGGAGAATTATGAAAGTGGCTCCTCTTTTTACCTCCTGGGAAAATAAGTTCCCAGTGCTTGTGTCTTGTGAATTTTGAATTTAGCTGCTCTCTTAACCTGTAGAAAAGCAAGTGCCAAGCTGGAGCAAGGAAGAGCCCTGTTCTGATGGATGAATAAGTACACAGCACATCCAAAAGGAAAAGTTGGTCAGGAGGCAATTAGCTGTTTGAGCCTCTTCCACTGGATGAAAGAGGAGATATTTTTAAAAGCAGCTGGGTTTCCATAGAAACTCCAGCAAGGGTCCTGTAATTGTTCAGGGGAAGGGTGGTTTCTTTATTCAAACAGCTGCCAAGAAGTTAAAAGCTGAAGGTGATGCAAGAACCCTCCTTCCCCAAAGCTGAGGTGGGAAGGGGGAGCTGCATTTCTCATTTACACTTTTACAGCTGCTTTCACATTTTCTTCGGCAATTTTTGAAGGTTTATCTTGCCCAGTTCCCTCATCAAAAGCAAAGTTCCCCCAAATGTGCTGCCCAGCCTGGAGAATTGGAGTGACTCTGCACATGAGAGTCCAACATGTGACCTGGGTTGGGGTAGATGGTGCTTCATCTCCCAGGCACCTGCATGTTTCCACGTCTGTTTAATCAATTGTAACTGTAGCAAAGTATCAGGTGTGTTCCTGGAAAACAGTGTGAAGAATGCATGGGAAAGCYGGGGCAGGGAATGGAGCGCACAGAGCATGAGTAAGCGCTGGAAGTGGAGATGATATGCAGAGCTGGAGGGTTTTCCTCCATACAGCAAGCTCCAGGCAATGTTGTGCCTACATGATGTCCATCTGCTATTTTATGAGCAGAAGCAAGCTCAGTCTGCTGTGCCCTGAGCTCAGGCAAGTCTCCTCTGCCCATCCTCTGAACTGAGCAGTGAGTTAGGGCCAAGCAATGTCCCGTAGCTGCTGGGGATAAAATTTCCAGGCTTGTTATGAGCAGAAGATCTGCCCCATCTTAGCTGAGAATTGCTCTTCAGTATGTAAGGATGTCTGTGCAGGATCACATCTTAGGTCTACCTTGAGCATTGTCTTTCACACTGACAGCTGGTCCTTCACTTTGTGCTTTGGCCCCTTGATCCTCATGCACTTCTCCCTTTGTCCAGGTGTTGTTACCTGTAGTTATCCGCATTTGTCCTGTTACGGTTAGGTTTCATTAGTGGCAGTCACCAGTGGAGGCAGCACCAGTAAGAAGACTGGTTTTGGGGGGAAGAGTACAAAGAGCTGGGTGGGTACGGAGTGATCTCCTGGACTGTGGCCCTCCTGGCTCCCTGACTCATACACACTTGCTGGATCTGTCACTGGACTATTGCTTGACTCTAACCAGGAGTGTCTGAGCCTCTCTGTTTCCCTCTGGAGCCAACTTTGGACCCTTAAAATCCTGTGCCAATGAGCACTGCAACTTGATTATGTACTGGATGAAAGGGTTACCACTGTCTTGAAAAATGGCTCTGAGGGCCTTCCCTGGCCCCTTTGACCTTGCATTTGGGAAACAAGTGCCCTGATCATCTCTGGTTTACAGGTTTTACCAAGCTGCTTCTGCGTTTCCCTTCTGATGCTCGCCTCTACGCCCTGAGTGGACGGCAAGTCCCAGGCTTCACTGAGCATTTCCTCGGCCTTTCTGGTGATTGCTGTCCCTTGAGCGAGAGGGCATGCTCTCCTTTCCTCTCCAGCTCTAAGCCTTTTAAGCCATGATTACCAGAAGAATTTGATGCATACAGCATACAAGAACGTGAACCAAAGCATTCCCTTAGCCAGGCTGAGAGCAGGTAATGACGAAGAGGGGAACTCAGTATTTTCCACCAGGTCCAGCTGCATAGAGAGGRGCTGACCGCTAGAAACACCTGGGGAGCTTAATTACCAGAGATGGAGGGAGATCTGAGGATAACACACGGAAAAGGTATGAGTCTTCAACTTTGGCTGCCAAATGAGGTAGAGTCAGATGGTATTTACAGATAATTGCTTTTAGATCTTTGTCCATTGGTGTTATATCCTCCAGGCACTGCATATTCAGGCTGTCTTTAGCAACTAGAATTGGAAAGAGATTCAATAATCCTGTGATTCTAAGGTTAAGAAGAATCAGAAACCACAACCTAAGTATAGGAGTTGCCAAAGCATTCTGGAAACATTCCGTTTCAGGGCCTTAAACATCTTTCTGATGCATTTTATGATGTAACTGAAAATAGCAGAACGTTTCATTTTTGGTAAGCTTGAAGAATGTTTCACCCTTACAGAAACACTAGCTGCAGTCTTTTTCCCTTGCTACA
>NW_028186409.1:677710-741262 GCF_003343005.1 Rhea americana | reverse complement strand
AAAAAAAAAAAAAAAAAAAAAAAAAAAAAAGGCAAATCCTGATTTCAAAGGATTTGCTCTTAGTAGCAGTGGTAGAAATACTTGGCCTCTCCCTGACCACAGCAATAATTTGAGGATCACTTTAAAGACCTCATACTGTTGCTAAATGTACACATAGTCTCCTTTACATATGAGTCTGCAAATACATGCTACAGATAAAAGGAAACAGGAACTTCTGCTCTTCCTTGGCCAGACCACAAGAACAAGGGGACTTTCTGCAGGTTAAAGGAAGGCACTTAAAGCCCCACCACCCCAGCTCTATGCATTACTGACTTCTYGGGCCTTCTGAAGAACAGCACATAGCTGTTCAGAGATGAGGTATAGACAGGACTAGAAGAATTTGTCAAGGTTAGGTAATTCCTCAGTTTCTAGAAACTCTTCAGCTGAAAATTAGATAGTAAATAACTTGCCTGCAGACAAATCCAGTCGGTCACAGTAAAGGAAATTCGTATCTTCTGAAGTCAGGTGAAGTACTCCTCATGCTTCTCCTRCTTGTGAGCCATAGCTAATAGTGCTGCTTTCCAATCATGCCAGGCAATCATTTCAGGCTCAAGTGGAAAATGTCATCAGCCCTAAAGTCAACAACATATTTATTGCTTTAAATCTGTTGCAAGGCCAATCCATTCTTGCTATCACTCTTTAGCATCACTAAGGCAGTATCAGGGCAGGGATAATGCACTTCACTGTGTTTCACCCTGAAAGCTCAGTTCTCTGCCTTAGTGAAGCACAAGAGCCATAGTTTGAACAGCTCATTATAGCTTGGCTACCTTTAATTTGCGAGGCCAGGATTAGATACGCAAAACTGGAAGTGCCCTAAGAAAGTAATATGCATTGGCACTACCTCTTTACAGAATGTAAAGCTGCCTTACACTCAAGATCCTTGCTGGATGTAGAAACAGGTCTTTTTTTAAATATTTCATAYACTTTTCCCATTCAAAGCAAGCCAGAAAACATGAAAATCAACACTGTTCATGAAATTTCTCTTCATCTGGGATGAAGAAACTTTTTGTTTAAATCACTAAAGCATTTAGTTTCAGCTACAATTGCATTTTGGCAATGAAATTTAATTGCAAACACAGACCTAGGTGCCCTCAATGCTGAGGTATGTGAACCGAATCCTTCCTGTTCTTCACAGAAAAGGCATTTGCAATCCTAAATGAAGTATTTTAATTTAAAAGGRATGTTGCAAATACTCTCTTTCAGCTGTTCCAGCATCCCCACTTTGTTTTTACYAGTACTGCTTCATGCATGAGAGTAGTTTGAGTTCTGAGCTTTACTACTTTCTGACCAAGTATTTTATTAAAGTCCTGGACAGTGCTCATAATTGTAAAACGGCTTTATAGGAAAGATACATTTGCATTGCTGAACATTTCGTAGATTTAACACTGGCAGTGGTGAATAAAATCCTTTAAACACTTGTTAACTTTAGGCAAAGAAACGAGTTAAGCTCATTTGTCTCTTTCCCTAGATGAAATTTTCATTATTTTTTAAGCCCATTGATGTTTGTAAAATGATTTTCTGGCATATGTTCAGTGAATAAAAACTGTTGTTGGATTTCACATCACCACCAAGTAAAGGCTGACAATAACACAGAGGAGTATGTGCTTGTATAGATAGATGACAAAAATATCCTTGATTTTTTTTTTTTATCTCATTTGGATATACTTTGGATATTGGCTTTTTGCGTCTATCGTATTTAGAACTGTCAGTGTGGTTAGGAACTATGGTWGATAAAACTCCACTTTTTACTCCTTCTGGAAAACGCAGTTGAGACCACCTTGAGAGATATAATTAAATCGTCATTGTTCTATTCAAAAAAAAAGAAACCCCACAAACCACCTCGGCTTAAACTTGCCGCTACTAATTTATGCAAAACTTACATGTTGCACAGTTTGAAATCACAGCCTGAGGCACCATGTTCCAGAAAATGTTTGGGCTGACCAGCTTCCCGACACTTTTTAAGATTTCAAAGTTTAGTTTCCACTTTGTAAGAAGAAAATAAATAAATAAATAAAGGTGCTGGAACAGGAAAGGCATGTTTTCCTTCTCTGTTCATCTCTGCCTGTCCAAGAACATGCTGCCTGAGATGGCCACTGCTTTTTTCTGCAAGCCTGGGCTTCTCCTGTGAATAGAGAAAAGCAATTATTAATGCAAGGAAGCTTTATATTGGCTTGGCCTGCCAAATATGCTTTTAATTATAAATTAAAATAAAACATGTTGCTTTAAACAGTCAGGGGCTGAGAAAACATGGAATTTGCCACTGTGGACCTCGAATTGGGAAGAGGGGGAGACAAAAGAGAGMTTCTCCTAATGACCAGCTAAACATTGTAAGAATTGATAAATATATATATCTTTTTTTTTTTTTTTTTCCAGGCCTGACTCAAAGTGCCATGGAAGTCACTGCAAGTCTCATCACTGATTTCAGGGTCCATCAGGTTAGGGAGGGGAGGGACAAACTGACATTGCAACCTCAGTGGGGATGTATCAACCTGCACCAYGAAATACCCACCTCTGTCCTCTTTACTGCTTCAGGCTCACGACGCTGTGAAGTGCGCAGTCTTTAATTAGAAAGTTTGGAACTCTGCACTTCTCTCTCCCTCCTAATTAGTCCCCAGATTAATTTTAAAGCTTATTTCCCTGTTTCTGAAAGTTTTATTCCAGAGATGCCCTACACGCTAGCCGAGGACATCCAAATAACATGCCAGCTCTAAAGGCTGTTTGGAGAAATACAGCAGGCAGCAAAGAAAACAGAAATGAATTTTTCATTTAAAAAAATTGTTAAATAACTTTACTTCAGATCGTCAGCCTGTAAAGTGATGTTTCAGTGTTTATGTGGATAGTGTTCAGGTGTTTGGGGACATATCTGTAATTAGAATAAGTAAAGCTTGCCATCTGGAGAGAAAATCTGCTTCCTTCTTGATATGGCTGGGGTCGCAGGCAGTTCCACATATGCTATCAACAGAGAGTTTTAATCCAATGTTACCACCTGCTTGGTTATCTGTGTTTATCAATGAATAAGGGTTTAATTTGTGTCCTGGGTATCAATCTGATACAGTTTATGTGCGGGGGTTGCTTTTGACAGAGGGAAAAATCATGGTCATTGAAAATAGTACATGATGACCAGTTCCAGTCTATATCCTCTGGCAATCTGTCCCTTGCTGGTTCTCGCAGCTTTATTTGGCCTTCTGATAATTGGAAATTTTCTTAATGTTTTTGTGAAGCAGTGAGAAATGCTGCAATATTCCAATAGTACATTTTTTTGCTGCCTTAGTTGCTAGGGAAAGTTAAAAATGAGACCCAAGGGTGACCTGAAAATTCAAGCACCAGAAAACAAATAAGATAACCCAATGCTTATTCAGTAGTCAAACATTTAGGGGACATTGCTGGGGGCTTGCTGGGTTTGCCAAGAAACTTGCATTGGGAGGTTGCGTATGATTTTCGTCAYCAAAACTAACTCACTGTGGAGAAAAACCTTTATAGGCTGGTACATAGTAAGGGTCTTCCACATTCTGCTCTTGCAAGTGTTATAGAAATCATAATATGATATCCATCTCCTTGCCAAGTTTCAGGGTTTGGCACCATCTCCTGCCATTAATATGCAACTAATGAATCACGCCATTAAATTATCCCTGGTGCCTTTCCCTGCTGAGTAGGAGGAAAAGACTTGAAATGGCTATTTTGTGTGTGTCTGTTTGTCTGAAAAAAAGCTTTGAGCTTGGAGACATTAATGTTTCCAATTAAATTACACTTGAAATTTTCTAGGTGAGTTGGTGGATATTTTCCTTCCCTTTAATTTTGCCCCCAGGGCTGAGGTAAGGTGGTTCCCTGATTACAGTCCTTCTYCTGACATTACTGCCACGTCCTAACTCTGACCTGCTCTTGGTGTCTCCAGTGTCTCACCGAACATGCAAGCTAGAGATTGTCATGCTTGTGTCTGCAATATGGGCACCTGCCCTCCAGAGCTGAGATCCCAGAATTACTTGACAAAGGCTCAAACACAGCCTGGAACTGGCAAAAGCTCTCAGTTGCCATTCAACAGAGTGATGTGTTGACAACGCTGGCAGTAGCAAAAATTGCCATATTTTTGTTAGCAGAGTTGTCCAAGTGCTTGCCTTGATTTAGGGCTGGATTCGCTCTTGTGTAGGAGAGACACTTACCTTGGGAATCAGATRATACTGAGTCTCTTTTCTTCCCTTGGTTTTGATCCCAGTGATTCAACTTCCATGAAAGAAGATTCATCTTGGTGAGGCTGAGCCGAGGACTGAGATTTCTGATGGTGTTCCATAGCGCATAGTGTGAATATACCTATATGAATGTSTGCGTATGAGTCTGTCCATGTTCATACATCCACAGCTGCATGAATGCTCACAGCAGATGCAGGTTTTCCATCACCATTTGTCTAGGCAGAGCACTCCTGGATTTCACTGAAGGTCTAATTGAGTGATCTTTAAGGAGGAACTTGCAGATGTAGCTCAATGGCAGTGCTACTGCTCATTTCTTCCACTTCTGCCACCTGTCTTGAATACTGATTTATTCATATAAYTTTGGGCCTTGAGATATGTTGCATTGCTTCATAGACACAGAGCTGAAAGCAAACATCATTCAGACTCTGTAAAGGTTTTCAAAATACATTTTTACTCAGTGCAGCAAGCCAGAATTCAAAACTAATAATACATTTCTCAAATCATAAACTATATCAACTCTTTACTTCTAGCAACAGCATCAAAAGAATAAGATGCCATATCTACACTTATGGAACAACTGRTTATCCTTCTGACACCATCTACAAAAGACAAGGAAATGCTGCCTTAAAGTGGAATTGTCAGAAGATGCTTTAGTTTCACAAATCACTTCAAGAGTATCTTTCGTTCCTGATCTTATGACAGCCTCACCTTTCCATATTTCTTGCATCTAAATATGACACTACCTCTGGTCAAAATCATTAGGACTTTTTTTTGGAAAAAAAARCAATGAACCTGTAAGTGTCTGTTCTGTACACAGGCTTTTAGAGAACAAGGTAGAAATTCTGAAGAAGAAAATTCCTTACCCGCTTCTCTCACGTCTTCAGGAATAGTGTTTGTGTTAATGTTGGGATTCCTTTGAAAGCTTCACCGAGAGACTCGTTTTCTCTCTGCGACTGCCTCTAATGTCTTTCTTATGAAGCACCCAAATAGCTAAAGAATAATCCAAATTTCATTGAAGCATTCCAAATGGGCTCTTTTAGAAAAGGAGACAAGGATTTATGGCTGGCGAGTACTTGTTGCAGTGAGCCTGGAGAACTATGGCTCTAATAACAGTAAGATTTATGGCTTCCAATCCATCAGCGCTGAAGTTGCATGAGTGATTTTGACTGGAATTTTGTCAAGACAATGCAGACACCTGAAGGTTATGTCTCCATTTTCTTGAACAAAAGTTGCAACTGGGGGTTTTCAGTTATCATAAAAGATTTCTATATCCTCTGAATTGTCATTAAAAGGAAAAAAATAGCTAACACACAGGGATTTATTGGGAGGGAAGTACAGGTGAGGACAGCAAGGCTAGTAGGCCAGAACAAAATCAAAGGGTGTTATCATGCTGCTGCTTGCAAAAAGTTCTTCCTTGTATTTGACATTCTTGCAGTGATTGCAAAGAAACTTTGTGAAAGTGCTGCAGTAGGTTGTACGCTTTAATGCTTTGACTGTCACAGTAAGCCTGACACAGGTGCTCTTGGGTGTGACAGGTGACAGCTTCCACCACTACAACTGAGTCTTTTTTCAATTACTGTCATGATCACTTGCAGTGGTTATTAGTAATAAATGTCATGAGTGCTAAAAATCTATCCTGCCGGCTATCTGCTAGTAAACTATCTATCTGTCCATTTAACTGACTGTCCCTCTGGCCACCCATCCAGCTGTCCACAAAGGGTAAATCTATTTTTCTATTTCTCCAGTGACTAGTGCAGTTTCATTCTCACTCTGTTTTTCCATCCATGGTGTGGTCAAGCTCCATCACTTGTTACATTTCCTGCATGCTGAAGATAGCAATCATGTTCTTGAGGTGCTCTGTTTTGAAAACTCTGCCTTTGCACAGTGATGAGTTTTGTTTCTGAGCCTCCTTGGTCTGGCCAGGTTGGACCAGCCCAGCACTGCAATCAGCTGGGCCACAGCTGAGAACAACAGTGGTTGTTAAAGTCTGGGTTTTTTTAATATAGTCACTGCTACAATGAACTCGCTCCCTTTTGTCCTCACTTCAGGTTGTACTGAAACATTGTCTTTCCAACGGGACCTTCAGAGTGGCTCAGGGCTTATGCAGTGCAGAGGCTGGTGTACAGAGAAGCTGTCTGATAGAGGATGGAAGTGTCTTAAATTTGCTGTATTGATTCCTAGTTATTGCTATTTAACAACTATAAATCCAACAGTTCAAGCCCTTTTCTTCCTCCAAGAAATGGTATGCTCCCCAGGAGAATGAGCCTGCTGATAACAGTCATGACTCATGAAGTGCAGCTCCTTCCAAGTTCTCTCTGCTTGGGCTAACTGGGGAACAGCCGTTTTACTTTGTAGAAACACAATTATGGGACAAAAGACCAACAGGACTGCTGAAAAATGCCTTCAAAATATTGTTCCTTGGATGAATATTACTTGCGTTTTCTTGGCTGAGGATCTTTTGCAATACTCTCTTTGCAATGGCCCAACTTTATGGGCGGTCTGCATGACGCTGCCCTTTCTGTTCCCTGTGAATATGCTTGGACAGCAATCAAACCTTATGTGCCTCCCTCCTATTATGCAGCTTCCTTGTGCTTCTGCCTAGGTTTTGAAGAGAGGCCTTTCCTATGCTGGAAAAAAAAAGCTGTGGGACAAATGTAATGGTTATCTGTTCTGTTTGCCAGTTGGCCAAAAAGCAGGAGCATACCAGATGGCCATAGTACACGTTAATGTCTCCTGCCCAGCCTGCAGTTTGTGTGAGAAGGCTGTGACACAAGAGCTACATGGGTAGCAATGTAGGTTTTACATCTTGTGCTTATAGAGATAGGTGGTTTCTAATGGTAAGAAAAATAACTGATTTCAAAGCTGTTTGCAAGCAGGAATCCTTGTTCTCCTTGTGTTTTGTCAGGTTCGTGAGACCTCCTGTCTCTCTTGAGCCCATGATGATTAATCATGTTAGATCTCTTTTGCAGTTCTGTATTTTGCAAGTCTTCTCCCTTCCTTCTCAGAACAAATCTGTTCATGGCTGGAGGCAAAATCTTCAAAGCTGATGGCTGTTCAAGTTTTGTCTCTTTAATACATTAACTGTTTGGGTGAGATCTTCGCTTTTATCCCAACCAGAAAACACTCCAAGAAGCAAGGCCAGCAYGCACTGCTCAAAAATACCACAGCATATTGCCTTTGCCAGTGTTTTCTGCTTTTGCACCAGCTCAGAGTCACTGGTATTACTTTCAAAGCAGACTATCCAGTCGTGCTGTTGCCTCCCTGRTTTGATCCTGCCTTGTCTTGACTCRCACAGACCCTTATTTTGTTGAGCATAGGATTCATCTTATCTAGGTTGAGATGTGTATCTGAACTGGTCATTCTGGGCTCCATTTATAGTTAATGAGGAGAGAGATGCTCCCAGAGGGCAATTCATCTGCCCTGTCTTATATCCACATCCCAGGAGAGGCATCTGCTGTCCTCCAGGGCTGCCTCCTTCTCTCTGTTAACTACAAAAGGGCTAGTTCTGATCTGAATGGTTTTTGTTTGGCTAAGTCAGAGCAGATGAATGTCCCCACCCGTGTAATTAACCAAAAAGCCCCAAACTTACACATGACATTGAGTAAAGGGCCTAAAACCTGTACCAATATATTCCCAGCAGTCTAGTTTAGAAGTACACTACAGTCCACTTAAAAGCTTGTAAAGTTATCCTGAATAATTCCTCCTGGCAGTTTGACGGTGTATATTTTGCTGTAATGCTTCTTCTATGACATTTCAAATGGCCTAGTTTACTACTTTTGCAGATCATAATTTGTCTTAATTTTCGCTTTGAAGTAGAAAGCAAAAGAATAAATGAGTGAAATCTAAACCTGGTACCCTTGCTAGATATTTTACGTCAATAAATTATCTTCATGCATAGCTTAGCATTCCAGCTTTCCACTCCAGTGGATGAGGGCTCTCTAATGCTTGTTAGAATTGGGGAGATAAGTGATTGCAGTCTGAAGATAGAAAACATTGAATAATGCAAAGATCTTTGGATTTTGCAGTTTTACTCAGCTGGGGGAGAAAATCCCTTGATTCTTTCAGAACCAGAACTAAGAGAAGCTCTCTATTCAGTTACTAGTATCCACACTTTTGAGGCAAGAGCAGTTTTGAAAAAGTAAATATGCATCACTGCTGAGAATGCTTTGGTTGGGCTGTGCCAGGCTGGACGTTTTTTGTGCTTTTTCAATTTAAAAATTCAGGGCAGAGTGAGGATTTTTTAAATTTACCTCATCAGGAAGCCAGGAAGCCTTATCCGAAACACTGTATAGCGCTACTGATTGGACTGATGGACTTTTGAAGTGTTCCTACAGACCATGTGCACATCAACTCCAAGATGTCCATGAGCAAATCTAGTATGTTCCCACATGTGCACTATACGGTGCTTTGCAAAAGAGCCAACTTACTACACAGGAACGTATTTCTATCTGCAAAAATTTGTGTGTGTGGAAACTTACACATAGTTTCCTCTGCAATACAAACTCTCTAGGCAGGTTGGACTCCCCAAAGCCATCTGCAAGCTTTTCTAGAGAATCCAGAAGAGTTTTCCCTTACCTGTTGGCTGCGATCATTTCCAGTGGCAGGAGAAGCTAGAGAATGGGTTCTGGGTGTCCTGGTGGCCACAGGGTTGGATCCATATTGATTTATTTTACTAGATGGAAACCTAGTTTTAAGAACTCTTCCCAGCCAGCATCACCTCAAAGCAGTAAGATATTTCTCGAGAGAAGACCAGAGCTCTAATGAAGTAGAAATGTTCACAGAATGTGTCTGACTTCCTTCATCATATTTTTTTTCCGGNAAAAAAAAAAAAAAAAAAAAAAAAAAAAAAACTCCAAGACCACAGACTTCTTCTAACAAGACATCAAAAAGTTCTGACAAAAAACTAAAACCTTTTAATGAAAAAGTTTTCTGTTTCTGGTATTTATGTTGTTCTCTACAGTCATTCTGATACACTATAAATCAGATTCTCTAGGGTCCATTTCAGCTCAGCCGGAGCTGGATTCTCTTATTTCCTAATGAAGACTTCTGCTTTTCCATTTGGAAAGCAAGGAATGAGTCTAATTCTGTGACAGAGCTCAAGCACAGCCTAGAATCAGGCAGTGACAGGGATTCATAGCATTTTTGGTCATTCTTTCTATAAACTTGTGACTTCCAATACCACTTTTGATCCAAAATGACCCTTAGACAGAACTGAATTTTGACATGTTTGGGGAGTTTTYGAGTCCCTGTTGCAACATTATGGACATCATATCATTTTACTCTTGCATTTCATATTTAATGGAAAACATTTTTTTCAAAACACCAGCTTCAGTTCTCCTTTATGGTGACCATTTTCTCAGAGCCTCAGAAGGCTCGGTACATATGGCAATCCATGTTAGCCTGCTATCTCAACTGTTGCCTCCTGGAAGTGTCGTCTTAAATGAAACCTCAATATTTTCCAACCAGCTTCTAACACCTTGCTGACAATCTTGGTACTGAGGAGTTGCACCATTTTTCCTTTCTRCTAAGCAGAGATGTGTTCTACATTTCTATAATATTTTATTCCCCTGTCAACACATGAGAAAATAATAATTACAACCTGCTCTGCAGGACCGGGAGTTATAATCAACACCAGAGCAGGATCTGTACATAATTAGAAGCTTGTTTTCGATGCTTTTTTAGAAGTTATTGCACAAGAAATTGCCTGTGTCAGCTAGCATGATTTTAACCAGTAAATCTTTAAGTGACACATCATTGTTAGAACTGYTGTTGCTGCAGCAGTTAAAACCTCCATCATTTTCTTCAAAACAATGAAGACCAACRACTGCTGGACAAAGTCCACAAATCAATCAGAGGCGCTACACTGTTGTCCAAAAAGATTTTGTTTCTCAGCCTAGCTGCAAGGGGCTTATCTGCACCGTGTTATCATMAGACTTAATTTTTTCCAGGTCCTACTGTATGGCTCTTTAAGCCACTGCAGAGTGCCAGGGAAGTGCATCAGCCCTAATTTAGGTTGGGGGCTGTTGTCCTGGGCTGCTTGGTCTCTTACACTGTGTGATTCCTCCAGACTCTGGTATTGCGAGTTCCTGTAAAGCAGCTGCTCCATGGCTATCTCTGTAGCCACAAAAGGGATCAACCATTTTGTACTCCAACCCCATCCTCTTAAGGATCCTCTTAAACTCATTCATCCTTTGAGATAGGCATTTTTAATTTATGCAGTCCCTTAATTTGGAGACAATGACATCGATTTTGAGCAGAAAAATGATTGCTGCAAATTGACATTTGAGTCGCACAAAAAAGGCTAGTCTCACTTTAAAGGAGACTTGAAACTCTGCAATTTCATATCATCTTCTAAATATTTCCCCTGCCTCTAAGGAGAAACTTCATGAAGCTTTGTCCTGAGCCAGCATGGCAGTTTCTATTTTGTGTTCCTCATCACACTGTAAAATGTTGGGTGTATGTTTGCACTTCCATAATGCAGMTAGCTGACGAGATGAAATAAATGCATCAGAGATCAAATGTTTGGAAGCTTATAGCAGCTAGAAGCAGAAAAGTAGCTGAGGCAAACACTTAATCCCATGCAATTTATTTGCACACTGATTACATGGTGGTGCCTGAGCAGCCTTCTGCTAGCTGGATGCAGTATTACGACGCTGTGGTCTTTTCTGCCTTGGCGTGTCATATATTCTCTCATTGACTTTCAGTCTTAAGCTGCTGTTAATTTTAAAAGCTCCCTTGTTCACCTCTGAAATAAACTCACAAGCTTTTCAGGCTAAGATAAATTGGAATCCATGTAGAAGCAATAAACTGCCTTGTAAGGCAGTGTTTTAACCAGTTTCTCTGCATCTTTTTCTTTTTTTTTTCTCCCTAGCAGCATGTTACTCTGCAGCTACGATGCAGGGGATCCAGATCCTCGCAGTGCTCCTTGTGCGACTCGGCTCGTTAAGTATACACACACGTTAAGTTGCCTTGATTGCTGATTTTTCTTCAAGCATCTGACAAGAAGTCTGGATAAGTGTGATAAAGCAGGGGAAGACATTCTAAATGCATTATAAATCCCCTATTTTTTCCTTGATGTTAGCAATTAGAACTATGGCAGAATCAAAATAGGGTCTTAAAAAAAAAAAAAGAGAGAGAGAGAGAGAGAAGAAGAAAAAAAAAAAGAAAAAACTGCCAAACTTAAATCTGTTGTATATTAGGCCCACTGGCACATTGCCATCCTGCAGRCTTCTGAATTGCTAAACCTTTGCACCTCAAAGCGCAAGGCTCTGCAGACTCTTTTGCCAGAAACACTGGCCCTGCTAAGCATATTCGTCCGGCTCACTGGTCCCCATTCAGCATGACAGGGATACGTCTCTCACGGGTATAAACTTCCTCCCGCTCGCTTTCTTGAAAGTGAGAATAAACACCTTTAAATGCTGGCACTTATAAATCAAAATGTCACTTCAAAACAAAAATCCTTGTTACATTAAAATTCTCATTTTGTATTGATTGGAAAGTTGCAGCAGGAAAAATGAAAAATGTTGACTTGATTTGGTGAGCAAAGTCTTTTTTTTTTCAGCTACAAGTAGTAAAACAAGCCATCATGCCTGCAAAACAAAAGCAACAATTTTCAGACCAGCTCCAAGTTCATAATTTCAAGAGTAATGAATTTACTGKAGAAAAGAAGCATTAAATTGAATCTTCATCAGTCAGGGAAAACACCACATATGCTAATGAAAATTTAAGATAATATAAATGGAATTTTACCTATACATTTAATGTTGTAAATACTCTCACACCAATCAAATTCTTTTGGTATTAAAGCCGATCAGTAGCTGGGTTAGCCTGCTTAGTGACATGATATATTCTTATTGCAGAAAACGAAGGGAAGGATGGATGTTTCTGCCTGTCTGTAGCTGAAGCAGAAATTACAAAGCAGAGCACAAATTACGGGGTGAATTTCTATGGTCTGTGTTATGCTGAAGATCAGGTTAGATGGTGATGGTAATAGTTCCTTCTGGCCTTAAAAAAATGCCTCTGTGAAAATACAATCAGAGCTTATGGGCCATTGAATCCGTGTGCTCAGAAATTATTTTTTAGCAGCACAGATGACATTATCTGCAAGAACAAATAAGCTGCATCTACTGGAGTCTGTAGTCAAGCCCAAAAATGGGGAAAGTATGAGGAGAGAATCCCAACCTGCTTAATTGCTTCACAAATCAAACGTAWGGGCAATAACTCCTGTTTAGGGGAAATTCAGATGAGAAATATGATTACTGCTCTCTGCAGGGAAAAGACAGTACTTTGAGAAAAGAGAGTGCTGTTTTTTTCCCCAAGATATCTAAATGCTAGGACCTGACTTGCCAGAATTGCTTCAGGAAGGTCAAAGCTTTCTCATAGCAGAGTTTGTGTATGTCAGGGCAGATGGATTCACCAAGGAGGACCTGAGCTGGTCCAACCTCTCTCACGGGCCAGTTATGTCCTTTCATGCAGTCTGGGCAAAGCTGTTCATGGGTCATCTCATGGAAATTAAAATATKTATGTATAGAATTGTTTCCTCATATATAAAACTTAAGTTTCTTTCCAGGGAAAGCAACTTTAGATTTTATAAGTGTCTGTGTAGACACTGTGGGTTGTTTCTGGCCGTTGTTTGCTTGTTCAGAGTCCATTTGCACTTGCTCAGTGCATCCTTGTGCGTAAGGTCCCACCATGATGGAAATCCAAATGCTGCACGTGCAGTAAAACGTCTGCAGCTGCAGCTGGAAGCAGGTGCTGTACAGCTTGCATGCATGTGCCAACTCACGGACTAATTTGCTCTGACTCATGTCTTTTTCTTTTYGTTTTGAGCCCCAGTGTTACTCTCCTCCTTCTGGAGAGAGAAAAATCTGTATAGCTGGCAACAGACACGCATGAATAAGCTTGCCCAACGGGCAGGAGAGTCTCTCCATGTGGCTGGGCTCAGCCTGAGCCATGAAGGGATCTGCCCCTGCAGAAATCCCCAAGTCTGGGCCAGCCTGGCCTCATCATCAGAGCCAGCGAGTGACTGCAAGGGACTGCCATGCTCAGATTAAAAAGCACAGTGGCTATTCCTGCATCTTGATTTCCTAATTGATGGGGCTGTTCCAGCCAAACAAAATGAGCAGAGGTGGAGTAGCAGTGGCTGGGAGGCAGGGGTCAGAGGCTAAAAAGTGATAGATGGCTGCAGAGCATGAGGGACCAGGGTTAAATTCCCCCAACGTGGTATGTGATGCAGGGTTTGAGGCTATTTCGATTTTTTTCTTATTATTATTAGAGGGATTAAGTGGCATTTAATTGCTGCTTTAGCCTTTAGCTGCCCTCAGCATAGGAGCTGTAGAGCAGACACAGCCAGCACTGACTGCAAAGCCAGCCGGTGAACTCCAGCCTTTCACCTCCCCTATCCTCTAGAAAACAAACAAACATACATTCAGTTAATTAACTGCAGACATCCTGCCTGTGATGGGCAATGCTGGGAAACATCACCCAGTAGAGAGAAAAGCCAGTAAAGAAGAAATCTAAAGAAGTCAATCTACGAGAATTAATAAACTCCTGGGTGGGAGGATGTAAAATGAATCCAGATCATAAGTTCCTCGTTCGTCATCTGCCAGGCACTGATAAGCATGGCAAGCTGGCAGCAATTCTGCTGGTTCTGATCACCCATGTGATGAGGGCTTTCTTGCACTTTTCTATGGAGCTTCTGGTAATGACTGAACTAGTGAATTAGTGTCAAGGAACAATCCTGGGCAAAGGGACTCAAATATATATCCCGTCTTAGATTTAGATTGGTGCCTGATCCCCCACCTGGTTGTAGATCAGTCCCAATGGTGTTTTCTCATAGAAATCCCTAGCGCACTTCAGGGAGCAACTTCCACCTTGCTGCAGAGGGTAAGAGTTCAACCGTACAGATCTGGGCTGTCTCTTGTCATCTGCTCTCAGTGCCATCGCTCCATGTCGGTGCCATTGCTCCATCTGTGAAATGGAGAAAAGTGTTATGTTCCTCTATAACCTCCCATGAGACATAGCCATGCAAAGTGTTACATGAGCATTGCTGTTCTTGTTCAGGCACAGAAAAGGTTGGAAGCCTGTTAGTTCCCTGCTCCTAGGTCTTGAATCATCTGAAAGCACAGCCAAAAATAGCTCTCCTAACAAAATAAATGCATACAAACTTCTTTGCTCTCTGCTCTGAGGGAATTTAGCAGATTTTATTTTTGCAGAATACTTGAAGCTCCACCTGCAGCACTTGGATAATCACCTGCATACTCTGCTGGATCTGGAATACGTGGGGAGATGCTGTACTCAACTGCAACTTATAGGTTAACATATAGGTTATGCTGTGTTCCATAGTCTGGGGGGGAAACACCTCAAGGTGCCTGTGGGTTTGAGCTGCCCAGTTAACATGTAAAAGCAAAATCTCTTACTACGCTTTTTCAGTAGTGTTTGGGTATACCAGGCTATATTTTCGGAGACCTAGAAACGAAATGGCTCCTGAGCCCTATGCCAGATCTGTGTAAGCAAAGCCTGAAGCAGCCAAGGTTTGTTCTTGGCTGCTTTTGTAAAGCTTCTGCAATTACATCCTTTCTGCCACTCAAATATGTCAGTTATATATGTCCATTCAACCGGAGTTTTACAGAATAACCTGATTACCAAAGTTGTTATTTTTACTCCCAACTTTGCCTTCACGAAATCAATTTCAAGGCCAGTAGGAGCTGATGAGAAATGTCAACTGCCATTATGCCCCTCTGGGCTTTTTTTTGCACTGGGACTTGCATGCTGTAATATTATTCAAGGAAAACTTCCAAAAGTACAAGAAAAAAAAAAGATGCATTTGAGAGTGTGAGGAAATGTAGGAGTGTTGTGCTATAACAGGCTTAGAACAAGGCAGCGCAAGAGCCCAGGTACCTGCAGTGTCCCACCAATCCTAGTTTTGTTTAAGCCTCTTCCAAACTTCAAGTTGTCTTATGGCATTGCCTCCGACATAGAGGGAATTGCATCTTGTCTGAGCTGCCCTAGTTCTCTCCTCCTAGGAAAGCTCACACCTTTCTCTTCCCCTAAGAAACAGAGCCTACAATCCAAGCTACACCCATGGGGATGTGTGTCTGACCCCATGGCTTCTAGCATGCATGACACACCTTGTTCCTCATCTGAAGATATACAGCCAATACTCATCTTCCACAGCCTTTGACAGGTTTGCAGTTTTTCAACTAGGAGCAAATTAAGGCTAACTTCCAGGGAGGTCCCTCTCCTGGAGCTGTGCTGGGCATTGAGAGCTGGCAAGTGGCAGTAAATCTTGCTTGATTTAATTGGGCTGGTAGCTCTGATTCTGTCCCAGCAGGGCATCACTATGCTGAATCAGAAGAGGTTTCTGCAAATATGTTTTAGTTTAGGAGGGCATCTGAGGGAGGGTCTCCATCTTTTCACACGTCTTTCGCACGTGAGTCTGCAAATCAAGTAGCTTTCAGTCTCACAGAAATGTCTCAGGGGAATAAATATTTACACTTGTTTCCCTCTGGACCAAGTCAGTTGGCCAAATTTTGCTAAGTGTTAATGGAGCTYGAGAGGGTTAAAAGCCAAGGAGTGACTGTGCAGAGAAACACTCACTGCCTCTGTTCCAGGAGTGATTCCAGCACTCATCAGAGAGTCTCTTGAATGAAGCACTGTAAGTGGGCTGGAGCTGAGTGTGTATCTGTCTGCACATATGTTGGCTGCCTCATCATTAGGATAAAGGAGCAAAACATCTTCTCCATACAGGCAGTTCTAACAGATTGCCTTTCAGTTTCTTAAAGCCCTCCCTGTAAAAATGTATTATGCTCATTACTACTTTTGAGTCCACTCCAGATCCACTCTGTTAATATTAGCTATAAATATGTTCCAACAGATAATGTCAAAGTAAGAGCCATCATAAGAGGTAGTAAATAAATGAAGGCTAGTGGTTATGCACACTTCAAAGAAGTTCTGTCTTGCATCCCCCAAGTGATTCTGCTGAGGGCTTTCATCACCAGGAAAGACCTGGAAATTGCTGACTGTTCCTTAGGGAGCAATGGAGAAATGATATTGAGCTATGAGCAGCCAATAAAGCATTGCATGGTTGAAATATATTACTGACCACAGGCCTTGGAAGATGGGTCTGGGATTTGCACAAATAGAGGAAAGAACCCAAGACCTTTCTTTATGCCAGTTGCATCTCTTCTGTCTTATACCAGCAGTTAACCTTTAGCTCTGGTACCTCTGTTTTGCTTGGAGTGATTTCACCSCTTTCTGAGATAGGTTTTTCCAGAAGGTAAATTACCACAACAATCTTCCTCCAGGAAGGAGCCTAGAGAGTCAGCAGAATGCCTGATTGTTTAGATCACTCACCACTGGCTGTGATATATTTAGCACTGAAACTGTAAAAATAGCACAAGAAAACACAAAAAGCCTGTTGCTCTGGGCCCAGAGTGCAGTGGGGTGCCTAGCTATACACATATGATGGATCTACCAAGAATCTCCCTCTCCTGACAAGGGCCTTTCAGAGCAGAAATAGTTTAGGCTACAGCTGTCACTGTGAAGACTGTAGAGCCCCTGAACGTGGTCTGTTTTGAAGGAATGGAGGAGCAACAGMTTTGCTAGAAAGGGACAGTGGTGGCAGGTTGAAGTGAGGACAGATATGATGGAGATCTTATCCTGCTGATACATGGCCTACAGTTGAGGTCAGTAAACCTTGAATCTGATGTTTTCTATCGCTGTTTCTGGCAAACAATCTTGTCTTCTGGTGAGTGGAACAACACATTTGTTCTGCACTCCCGCATCRTGGGATAAAGAAAGTTCAGAGAGAGAGAAGCTTCATCCAGGGTTTATCAAGAGAAGTCAGTTGTGTTGTGGAGTTTATAAAGAGCTCTGGATAGACTGAAGTAGTTTTGCCAAGGTAGCAATAATCTTTTTCCAAAAGACATATTAGTGGGCTATTGCAAATGCTATAGGTGAATTGTGGTGCATAAGGTCAAGGGACAATTACTTTTATCAGTCTGAAATATACTCTGAGAGCTTATTAGTACATTGTGTTTAGTGTTATTCTGGCTGAGTTAATTCAGTCTAGCTCTGGCCAAATGCCACTATATAAACCTCTCTGACATTTTCATTTYCATTTCCAGCAGCCTTTGCTGGCAGCAGACCCTCTGATTCTGTCCCACTCAAGTTTTAAAAGTTTTGGAAGAATCTCTTTGTGCAAAACAATTTCATCTTTCATCTCCCAGAGAAACACATTGTGGCAGGAACATTATTGAAAAAAACTGATGCAGCCAAGTCTAACAGGGCATTTTTTTTTTTCCTGTGTCCTCAAACTGGAACCTCATCYAGATGGAGACCAAGCCAAGAGGGAAAGGAAACTGAGTTGGTACAGTGCTCTGCTTCTTTGTATCACCTCTGGTGATTGGCCATAGTTCTAGGAAGGACCCTTGAATGTCTGTGGGAGCTGCTGTAACAGAGGGGAATGTGTCTCTTACAGGCTGACTGTCAGCCTCCACTCTTGTGTTTCACACTGCTGCAGACCAGGTTCTTCTGAATTCCAACCTTTTCTCTCTGATCATTATTTCACTAAATTTCCCCTCCAAACTATTTCAGATGACAAGAGAAGAACACCTACATCAGCTGTTTTTGGCTCCTATCACTGTCCTGTCTTTATCTCCTACTCAAGTGCTAGTCTTACCCTCATTTTATAGTGGGAACTGAGGCACAGAGTAGAACTTATCTCCATTAACTTCAGGCATCTGTGATGCAGATATCTCTATCTGAGAGGGCTGTCTAGAACTCTTTATGCTCCATGGAGAGAGGCAAGCATTTCTTGTTTGCTTTGTCTAACCTATTTTTATACATCTCCCTCGCAATAYGACGAATTGTGTCCTGAGAGTGCCTGTTTATCTCTATTAACTGTAAAGAGAGTTTAGACAACTTGTTCAAATGAGGTTGTCAACACTGAAGACATCTACATTTGGACAAAGAGTATCAGTTTGGAGAGTCTAAGGGATGAGATTCATCTCATCATGCTTTAGGTGTCCAGTATGTAGATGTGAACAGCTGAGCCGTGGCATCTAGACTTTTCTTTTCCTCAAGAGCGAGAACTCATTCGCATATGTCAGAAATCGAGGATGACTAATTTATCCTTTGGCTATAAAGGGAGCCATCATGGCTAGCTCAGATGTCAATACATATTTTTCAGATGACTCAGTGTGGGAGTTCTAACCGAACTGAAGTGCCTCACACAGTCTCAGAGCAATGTCTGAGCCCAAGTCTATGGTCATGCACCATTTCTCAGCAGTGGGTCAAGCTCTGCTCTGCTAATGATGGTTTACAAAAAATAGGTCACCTAAGCSTGATTCCTCTGAACTTGATGACTAAATTTCCCTAGACTTCAGCAATAGTAAGACCAAATCCACTTTTGACTCTGAAGTCCCATCAYAGCACAACAGTTTAGCAGCAGATATATCACTCCAACCAGGCATCTGTATCTGTAGTCTTCCCTAAACATGCAAATCACACAAAACACAGAAAATTCCATTTGAACTTAAGAAAACACTTCTTCACTGTGAGGGTGGTTAAACGCTGGAATGGGTTGCCCAGAGAGGTTGGTGGAGTCTCTGTCCTTGGAGATACTCAAAATTGAACTGGACACCATGCTGAGCAATTTGATGTAGCTGACCCGGCTTGAGCAGGGGGGCTGGACCAGCTGTCTGCAGAGATCCCTTCCAACTCTATCTATTCTGTGATTCTGCAAATAGCTTAGAAAGAAATAAACCTCCGAGTACTCTGCTGGGGAGGGGGGGAATGCTGACACAGAGGGAACTGATGTTGGYTGTTACCATAGCAACGATCTCCATCTGGTAGGAATCTGAAGCAGGCAGTCTGACCCCTGGCAAAAATGTCTGGAGGTTTAATGACTTAAATAACCTAATAATTCCAGACTGTTATGAAAGGGGGTAACATGGTAGCCCAGRCTGAACACCACTTGTAGCCATAATGAGTAAAATAAGCGTGGTCTCCTGTTTCACACACGCTTAGACTTTGGCAAACTAAGTGATCTGAATGTACATGCAAGGTACTGTGTTTGAAAGAAAATGGGCCTGATTTTCCACTTACACCTGATTTATGTTTTTCTAACTCCATGGAGAATTGAGTCAGTATTTCTTGCTAAAAGGAGACAAGGCAGTTTTGGGSACTGGTAATACCAAGCTGTTTTACAGCAATTCTAATCCACAGATTTCAAACCCCATTAATATCACAGAAGGGGAGGGCAAAATTCCACTTGCATTGCACCTGATAATTTATTTTAAATCATGTGGATTTTTTTCTTCTTTTATTGTGTGTTTTGGTGTGGTTGAATGATTCTGGATTGATTCCCTGTAGAGTTTGGCTCAGCCTTGTGCTTGTTCCATTGAGAGGCTGTTTAGGGCTGTTTGGCTGGAGTCTTATTAAGAAGTAATAGGAAAAAGAAAAGGCTGCACAGAGCTGCCTGTTTTAACGGTCCTAAAAAGCCCCAAAGTTTTATGATATATTCTAGAGTGCMATCTGTTGTTTTCTTATCTGCAATTAACTTAAGATCATAGAAAGATTTAGGTTGGAAGGACACTTGGGAGATCCATCTAGTCTAATCTTCTGCTAAAAGCAGGACTCAAGGTAGGACATACATATATGCAAAAGTCCTGTCACGTCGTTCTTGACAAAGACAGTTCTACCTGAGCCAAGGAGCTCTGCTCTGGRGCAGACTTCTGTGTTTGAGAGGATTCATGCTGTGGCTTCCTTCTGACTAAAGGATAAATTATAGTAGAGATTTTTACCTCTTACTGCAGTTTGGCCACCAAAAACTGAATCTTAAATCCATCTYAGTATTCATGCCTCATTTCCTACTTCATCATGGAGATAGAGATGCTATCGTGCTACCTACTTATCCTGTGGTACAAGCCATTTCACRTGGACCAAGTGAAACCTGCTTTCCTGGCATCTATTTCAGCTTTGTTATGCCTGTCCCTTTGATATTGTTAGTACATTACAGGAACCTTTCTCACACTTTGGCCTATACTACCAGAAGCAACACTCCYGTCTGTGCTAGCTATCCAGGCTTCCTTTATCGTGCTGGGTTGATTCCCCAAGYTCTTTATAATTTACAATAAAATAAACTAAAACACTTATTTGTCTTCACTAACCCTCAACACAGCCCAGGGTGACCAGCTCAGAAGGAAGGATTTACATTAATTAACCACCTAATGTCAACTGAAAGCTCTCTGTCTGGGTAACTGTCATGGAAATAGCTACTTGCAGGATGYTTTAATCTGCCTCAAAGACTTCTAGCTCTGGAGGTGCTAGTGATTACAAGTGCAGTGCTTTGGAGGATAAAAAKGGCTGGGGAAATAGGAGGAAAAGAAATAGGGGTGATATTCAYGCTGCTCTCCAACTTCCTTTCTGTTCTGTAGTTTACAGAAGATGAGAAGATGGAAGCACTTTTCAAACTAGGAGCAGTGGCCAGCTGCCTCCCTTCCATTCTTGATTTCTTTACATCAGAGATGCAAAATCTGCTCTCTAGAAATTGGCCCTGATGTAGTTTGTGGTAGTTGGGATATTTCATTTGTTCATTGAAAGTTTACCTTGTCTTTTAATAATACTGCAATTCAAGAAGTCTTACAGAGGACAGCATCACATGTTACATTTTAATCAAAATGTTATTTAGCTGACAGAGCCATGTCTTGTCCCCTCCACATACTAAAGGCTCCTTGGAGATTCATCTGTTCCCAGAAAATTGTTACAGGTTTATAATAGGAAGGGAAGAGAGAGCTCAGGACATCTAAATGAGCCTTATCAATATGATGGTAAATTTAAGGCATGGGAAGCTTGAAAGTCTATGCAGTGGTCTGGTTTAGCATTTTATACCCTTATGAAAGACAAAGCCTGTGTTCACAGACAGCTGGTAAAAGCCTTTTCAGCTCCATAGGCAAAATTCAGCTTTGGATTGCATAGAAGAAGAAAAGAACTCTTCTAGGAAAACAAGGTTGGACAAGAGCCCTGGAGGACTTGGTTTTCTGCCCTTATTGTCAGCAGAGAAGCAGAAGAGGTGCTGCTGGCTGAGATCACTTCCGGAGGGGAGAACACCATGCCCCRCACCCAGCCTTTGCCTTGGAGGCAGCAGTTATCAGAGAGCTGTATGTCTGTGCTCTGCTGTAACACAAAATACGGATGTCAGTTATTCTGTATGGAGATCTGGCCACCCCTTCCTTGGGCATAAGTAAAGCAAGAAATGAGGTCCTGGGGGGCCACCTTGCYGCTCTAGGCAGCTGCCTACTTTGCTAAGCTCAAGTCAGGTACTGCCTTAAAAATGGGCATTTGGGAATCCTACTGCCTAGCGTATCTTACTTRTACATATGAACTCTGGCCTGAAACTCTCATTCTGATTTTCTCTTCTCATGCTATTTACAGAGTTTTCAATTTTCTGCCACAGAKTGGTACGAAAATTCACAAAGCTTCTTTCACTCATGTAATTCAGAATCTCCAATATGGTTTAAGGTTATCTCTAACTTTTCTGTTAGCATTCATATAAAGGAGAACAATCAGATATAAGCCACGTATCTTGAAGAACTTGTAATATGAAAAGCTCTTTTAAGAGGAGTTTTGATTATTTTTTGAAAGGACTCAATTTCTGCACAGATTTCATATTTATATAAGAATCAGAAAATTGAGACTTCTTTGCARCAAGCAAATAGATGGATGTGTGGGGATGGATATATTGCTAGCTGTAAACTGAAAAGACATAACCTAACTGAAAACCTGGCTACTTTTCTTCCCTATTCCATAAAGAAAAGCCTGTTAATTGAAGTGAAAAGCTTCTTTGCATCAGTGCTTTTCACTAAATCTATCATTGGAAGAAGTACTTGGTCAAAGTGATGAAAGATTCCCACATCTGAATAGCCAGTATTTCAGTAGTTAGGGATGGAAGTTGGAATGAGACAGCACTGTGTTCAAAATAGTGTATGGCCCAAGGACTGTATTTTCTCAATACATGTGTTCCAGAGAGAGGGTTTGAAAATGAGTCTCCCAGCTGAGAGCTCTGATGCCCAGACTGTTATTTATTCCGGGTCTTTTTCTACTCTAAATGAAACTTTTCAAAAACTTCTGATGCAAAAATGAAAACAAATGTTTAAAYCTCAAATAGTTTCAGAATTCATCTTTTCTAGACATGCTTGGAGTTTGTAATTAATCTTTTCAGTGAGATAGCTGGGCTTTTTAATAGAGACTTGCTTCTTGCTTCCTTTGGTGCTTTGATCCATAAATCTCCTGTCTTGTCTCACATTCTCCATGGGCAAATGAGAGGCAGCATAAAGACTATACTTTCTGACAAATCTCATACTACTTCTCCTGCTGATTGYGTCCTGCCTGCCTTGGTTCCTGGTGAATGAGACTTCATCGCTTGACGTCTGAGGACGTCAGCTCTGTGATGTCCCCCTCCTGAGTTTCTGCTGTATCATGGCTCTTGCAACTCTGCTCCTGAAGGGCTGTAGGATWTGACTTTCTAAATAAGGAATAGTCTCCCTTCTCAGCTGGAGATGATGTTCAGTTGCTGACTGTCAGTCCATCCTGCCTCGTGAAAGGCATGCATACATGTCAAAATAACAAACTGTATCAAAAGCAAAGAGATTCTTRTAGATTTGCCATGTTACAACACCAGATGAAACAACCTCATGGATTTGAAATGTTGCATGAGTCTTTGAATTACTAGTATCACTGTGCTCTAACAGGAGTAGATATACAGTGGACATAACAAAAATTAAATGTATTAGCCAGGATCTGTGGTTACTCAGAAGGGTGCTGATACACTACAGCTATTTCATTCCCAGATGAGGAAGGAATGCCCAGATTGAAAAGAAAAGCTCTCTTTTTTTTTTTTTTTTTTTTTTTTTGTGTATAAAGTAGTTGTATTTCTGTAATGACAGAGCAAGCACTTCTATTTAACCTGGACAGCCAGTAAGTAGTCCTGATTATTTTGCACACACTGTGCTTTCAGCAAAATTTGAGTTGCTCCATTGCTTATTTAATTAGTTACTCTCTCCTTCTKTTTTGCATTAAACCACATTGCCTTCAGCAGATCATGTTTTACTCTCAGTAGTTAAAAATACTGAAAAGAAATTACTCCAGATGAAATAGAATTTCCAAACTTCTTTGCAGCTGAGCTTCAGAAAATCAGCAACAACCTGTGTCTCGCTGGGCCCAGCTCCGTGCCTTGCTCAGGCTCCATCGCCTCCTCAGAAGCGCTATTGCTGCATTCTCTCCTGTCCCAAAGAGCCAGCTCAAGCCCAGCACAGCCTCTTAGTTTGGTCTCTTCTTCCTCACTTTTGATATGCTCATACCTCAGTTGCTGGAACTATTACTCTGAAAGCAGATTTACGTACTCTTAAGAAATCAGAGGCAAGTTAGAAGCAAAGGCGAGAATCAAGTTTTGCAAACATAGAGGCTGGCTGAAAAACTCCACATCTTTCATCAGCATGATACCATCATCTCTCTGCCATGAACAACAGACACCCTGGCAGCCAAGGAGGAGGAGGAGGCAAACAGTGCATCTTCCTCTTCTCTGCTGGCTTTCTGTAGCCAGCTGTCCTTTGTGGTGAACATCCCAGTTTTGCTTCAAAATAACTGAGGGAATGAAAGTACCAGGCTGCCCGGTGAGCATAAACAGCAGAAAGCTGCGCTTGGGGGAGGCCTTCTGTGCTTCCAGCTAGCACAGACTCCTTGTGGCCTCCATTAGTCATCGCTGCCCACCCACTGATGTTCATATGATCCTTCTTGCTTACAAAACCATTTCTTTCTCTATGGTGAGCCCTGGCAGGGAGTTTCATCCTATTCAGCTGTTAATATTTGATTACGCCTCTAGTGAAGTGAACACTCATTAAGTTAATTTCAGCAACAATATAAACATCAAAGGACTGAATTAGTTGTAATAGCAGAATGTGACGGGCTGCCATCCATGCTTATTTATTGCTTTCTGCCTCTTCCAAGCGTTGCTGCTGTTGAATACACAGTATGGCTTTGGGCGAACTTTTAGGTGCTGCATTTCAAATCTGGCTCTTAGACCAGCTACCATTCCTGCAGAGGACAGCAAAGGTTTGCAAGACCTGACGTATGTGTGTGGATCTAAGTGTCTTGGAAGTGACATTTCTGCTCTTTCTGCTATTGTAGCTGAGACAAGGCACGTGAGCAAAGGAAGGCATTCCCCAGCAAAACTTGCACTGATAATCTGCTGGACTGTTTAAATGAATAACAAAAACAAAAAAAATTATTCACCTAGGGCTGCCATTCCTGAGACTGATTTATCAGATGGACAAAGGGAGACGTAACCATCCACTGCAGCCCTCCCGCCATGTAAGCTACCCCCCCACTTCTCTGATCCCAGTGAGATCGTAGCTCTGTGACTAGGCACAAACTTCTAATTTTGCTCATTTCCTATGCTGTGTGCTTTCACGTTCAGACATTTGAGCTGGGTAACTACATTTGCTACCCACTTTTGMGTATGTGTTTGGCCCCGGTCATACTGGTGTCTGTTGCAGCTGCAAACTCCTCAAATTCAAAATGCAATTAAAGAGCATGCTGGAGAGAAGAAAGAAACTTTTCACTCGCCTTGTCTTTGACAACATAAGGAGCCATTTGTGACCACATTCTCCTTGAATGCTTAGCAGCAGACCTTTTCAAACATTCACAACGTTGCTAGCCATTCCAAGTAGCTATTACTGCATTACAGATGAAACTGCTTTCTTTGCCTATCCCCATTGGTAGGGAATCCGTGACAGCTGGCTGAATGGTGGGCTGACAGTGCTTAGGGTATGGCTCATGTACTATCAGATTATTTCCATTTTACTTCCATTGACATTGTAAGAAGTTTTTGTAAAATGGTCACACACTTGTTGGAGTCATATCTGCAGCTCATGCACATGTACACAACAGCAGCTTATAATTACTTTCTTTACTGTAGACATGCTTTACATGTTTTATATTAATGTGATGACTGTTCCATACTTGACATCTCAGAAATTATCTAATAAGGCCCAGTTAAACAGGAAAACAGTTTTATGAAACAGTATGACACTAGAAAACTCACCTTCTGGGTCCTGTTCTTCACTTACTAATTAATCTTCAATTGCTTGATGCCTCAGTTTACCCATRTGAATATTAATGTATTCCTGATTGCACTGAAATACTTTGGTGATGGGGCTTTCCATAGCTAGAACTATACTGGTATTTTTCTTTAGTGTCTTGTTGGCCAAGATCCTGCAAAACAGATCAAATCAATGCTTGTTAAAAGTTTTTATTGCAGGAGATATTATTTTTTTCCTCATTTTTTTTTCTAAGCATCTGAGTTACTCTGAAATAACTAAATMAAATACAGAAAAAAAGGTTTCAAATTTTAACAACAGTGGGTAAGTTAATGTGAGACCAAGGGTAAATGGAAAGTTTGTCAATCTGGTTAAGTAAAATAAAGCGGTAACCATAAAATGCTCACATATATTCCTGATTCCTTCTTCCTCCCTCTTTCCTTCCATCAACTATTTAACAGTAGACAGCAGGTAAGAGAGAAYACACTGTTTGTTTCCACTGCTTTTGCAAAACCTGCTCCAGGCTGTTGAATGTGCTCTGAAGTGTTAATGCTGYGCTCGCCTTGTTAAATGAGTAAGCCCAGCAAACTGG
Organism: Rhea americana; assembly: GCF_003343005.1. Lineage (NCBI taxonomy): Eukaryota > Metazoa > Chordata > Aves > Rheiformes > Rheidae > Rhea > Rhea americana. The sequence continues at coordinate 715,349 of NW_028186409.1, read as the reverse complement.
GGAAGGGRGAAGATGCCTCCTCCTTGTTTCTCTTGGTCTGGCACTGTTCCCCAGGTGCTGACCAGGGGGGAGGATCAGCCCCTGTTAGTAAGCGTGAGCGCCTGCTAAGTCAGASGGATCTCATCAGCACACCCACACTAGCTCTGGCATTCTGGCTGCACAGGAAAAGCAGTTGTCGCCATGGACACCAAAATAGGGAAGATTAATCAGAAAATATCGATAGGGTAAAATGTCAGAGACTGAAAACTAAACCTGTATGTGATCTTTAGTTAAAGGAGAGTGGTGAATCATCTCTTAGTTGTGATAGGTGAAGTGCTCTCTGACTGCAAGGAAGCTTTGGCTTTGGGGAAATCTAAGTGGTAATTTGCATCTTTTATTATTATTAATAGCAGTGTTACAATATTGGATCAGGATCCCACTGTGCTTAGACGCTGCGTAAACACAAAACAAAAGAGGAGTCAGGTCCTATGAGTTTGTTTTCTGAGTATCAGGCAACCAAGTGGGACTGGAAAGACTGAACTGAGACCAGGACACCTTAGACGCCAGTCGGCTGAGCCCTGACACATTCAGCACCAACGTAAATGCACGAAGGCACGTACAGATCATCTGAGTGGTGCGAGATTTGGTACTGACCTTGTGCTGAAGAGGGAAGGTGGCTGCTTTAAGTCCTGCCTTATCTAGATTGAGGTGTTGGTACCTGATGCAATATAACACTTAGCCCTGCTGATGACTGGGAGTTAAAACATGCTGCAAGATCTTCTGGCCTCTAACCACTGCTGTGTGACAGCAGCGATCATTATGGTTTAGGGAAGATACTTAATACAGTCTATTCTCCTGAAGACTAACAAAGACCTTAAAAGTTAGCCCATTTATCATTCCAAAGGGGAATTTACTCATCAGTTTTCAAATCAGAACCTCCTCAAATCCCAGAGCTAATCAGACACTGATTTACTGCTTCGTTTTGCTATGTAATTTGCAAAAAACATATCCATAGGCTTGTGCCTACTGGCARTGCGTTTATATTCTGTATTTCTCTGAATATACATTAGTCAGAGTATTGAAGTAGTTGTCAAGTRGAAAGGACAACTTCAACAGACCGAAGTTTAGTGCTTACAGGAAATRTAATAGGAGAAAAGGAATGCACATAATTCACCAGCTAATGCAATTCCCACCTGTATGTATACTAGGCATAAACTAGTACTTTGCAAACACACTTTTAATATGTTTCCCCTTCTCTCAATTTATTTAAATGGTCTTAATTTTTAAAGATCATACATTATCTGTGTCACATCAAGATCTGTCTTTTTAATGATCAAACAAAGTGTCCCAGTACCGGCTTTCTTGCGGCAGGAGATGTGATGGAAAGGAGACAGAATCTGATAGGTTAAAAGATCTTATCTTGTCATGAGAGACAGGGGAACTCCGAGGGGACACTTCAGGGTGAATAAGTCTGCAGGTAATGTCAGATGCTTTCTCAATGTGTCAGAGATGAGTGACAGGGAAAGAGCTTATTCTTAAGGTAGCGATTAGGTTTTTAGTTCATTTCTCTGAGATTTTCTGCTAGAAAAATCTCATGAGAACAATCATGCAGATTGAATTTCTTTTGTTGAAGACAAAAGCAAGAGGAGCACTTTAGTGGTAATAAGGCAGTTTCTCTTCAGAAATATACAGGATGAAAACGGACCTTCTTGAACTTTAACACACACTCACAAAAACTGTGCCTTGATTGAACTTTTTAGGGACATAATTGCCTGTTTTCTGATTCCAAATGAGCTCTCCTCTCTGGGTACCCTCACACTGCTCTGATGGAAGGTCATATCCAGCCCTTGCATCTCTGTGCAGAGCCTCCTTGGACAGAGTTTCTGCCTTCCAGAAAGCCTAGAGGCCAGGGGATGGTCATGAATTGATGTTAAGAGCTAAGATGTTGTCAGAGCAAACAATGGCTTTCACCATTCTTTCTCTTCCCACACCTTCTCCCTACCTGCCAACTAGGTGACCATGGAGATGAGTAGAGTCATGTGTTGTACTGGAGGTGATTTTAGGCCACTTTGTCCTGAAATGACCAAGAAGTCTTTACGTACTAGCCCTGTCAACCTTGTTGTAGGGCACYGTCACTCTAAAAGGGGGAAAAATAGGAAGAAAGTAAGGTGGCAGGAGAGAGGGAGGGAACAGGAGCCACCACAATCTTTTATCAACAGCCTGTGAGATAACTGGCCACTTTGGCCCACAGAGAAGAGGCCCAAGGTATGCAGTTCACCAACCTGACAATGTCACAAGGCAGAGCAAACCCAAAGCATTTTGTTCTCCCTATTAGGCTGTTTTAATAAGCGGCTCTTGTCTGTTATTACATTATGAAGAACGTGTGGTAGACGGAATAGCTATTTACGGTTAAGCAGTTGTGCCGGGATTTCAAGTCGTCCTTAATGATGTCAGTTCCAATTCTTATGAAGACATTTTGGTAATTTAATCATATTGAAAAAAAAGAATTTTTCTCTTTTTTTGACATTTTCAGACCTGCTCTTCAGATTTATGATGTTTGTATTAAAACAATGGCGGTCGTTTTGTCTGCCGAGGAGAAATGACCTTTGAATTGCTTTWAGTTTGTTAAAGTATTATTGCTGAATGTTTTGTTGATTTTTTTTTAGCACTAAGTGATGCATAGAGTTAGTTGCTACTACAATATAATTAATGCAGAATAAATCTGACTGTAATCAGGATGTTCTGATTGCAGCCTAGTGGGATTCTGGCCATGAGCCGCGCTTGCATGACTTTGTTGACACCATTAGAAATGAGGAATCAAGATAGAAATCAAGGATATTGGAAAGACTTGTGTTTAAAAAGGCCTAGAGGGGAGGAATACTCAAACCCACATTGGTCCAATTYTGTTCACAGGCAGGAATCAAGCATCTCAATGGATCATTAGGGCACAAATTTGGGGATTCTGATTCACAGTTCTTGAATTTACACTTGGGGCCATAATGAATTTTCTCAATCAGCTTTTCCATCACAAAATTCTAAGTCATTGTCAGTGTCAGAAATTTTGAAAGTTTAAAAGAAGCCAGAGTGTCCTTTATTGCCTTAAAATCTYCATATTGTCTCCTCTGATTAAAATAACATTGAAGAGATTGCTTTGGGATATTTTCATCTTTGTCATCAGTTTTTAACTATTGCAAGGAAATGAAGGGTCCAAATTATTGGCAAAACTACTTTGAAAGAGTCTCAGTTTTGAAAGGAAAAAAAGCAACCTAATTAATCAGTGCAGTCACAAGAAAAAATATAGCTGCGTTTTCTTAGAAAAAAATATTTGTACAGAAATCCAGACTGTTTATTCAGGCCTTGTTTTCAATAATTTCACCTCTCTCATCCTAAAAATGTCAGCAGGTTCTCTAATTCTTCGTCCCCGATGACTTTCAAAGGACGTACCCCCTACTGCCAATACAAATTCTGATGAAACACTAGCTGCTTGCTCATTTACAACAAGTACTCTTGGCAGCTTAATGCGTGTACATGTCTTCTTGATGCATCAAACAGCATGGCTCAAAACATAGGAGAAATCTAGACTGTTGGCACAGATTTCTTCCTGATGGATAACACAATGGTATTTGAATAATTTTCGATACAAAATATTTTCTAGTGGAATAACATAATTGTTACATCTAACAGTCATGGCAGGTGTGCTAACTATACAAACACAGCAGAGTTTGGCTCGGCTTAGCATTTTCGTTGTCACATATTYAACACACTCCATTTTTCAACCAAAACCCAGACAGTGGTGTGGTGGAAATGAAGTGGGCAGAAACTTCCCTTTTTCTCAAATTTCATTTAGAGACAAGTACACTACAACTCCCATCAATAACATTCAGCAAAATGTTGTATATGGCGATTGGGAGTGAAATGTCCTCGGTTCTTCTCAAGGTGGTGATCCAGTGAGCACGGGCAGGTTAAGCTCCTCTGGAGGGAGCACCATCACCTGCTGCCTGCTCTGTCCATCTCTGAGTTGTCAGCCTTCCCACTGCCGGGATGGCTGAGCTGCATATCAAAGTGTTGCTAAACACTTGTAGTTCACAGCCTCCCCTAGCAGCATTGGTTTTATATAACGGACTACAAAGTGGTGGTGCATGAGTAGCTCCCCATGCACTCCTGCTGTTCCAGAAACCCCTGAGAGTGGTGCAAACGGACACTGGGGAACTGCAACCACAGATTGAGCTTAATTCATCAGTGTTCAGGAGCCAGCATCCTCCCACCTTGCTAACTGCACGTGAATAAGCAAGTTAGCCATTTCCTGTGCTTTTTTCTGAGGTGGCAAGAAAGTCACCAATATCTGTGGCAAAAATTGACAATTTCTTTCACTGCTTTTCTGCTGTCTAAAGAAAGCTGTTTTCCTCAGGGATAGGATATCTCATGTAAAGCTTTCATCAATGACTTCAATTCCTCAGTGATTTTTGTTTAGCGTTTGAAAGAGAAGGGCCGTTGTGCTGACAGGGAATTCTTTTCATTGTAGCATCAGAGCATAAATGAGATATGACAGAACATCTTCAGGTTGCCTTTGGCATAGTTTTCTGTTAAATGTTGCTTTAAATTGAAGGTTTTCTGCATGGCAGTGGCATGACACAACAGGTCTTCTCTCCTTTTCTATGAAGAGAATAGATAATTTTTTCCAGTTTGAGTTGAATTCCCCTCTAGGTGTCTTCTGTCCCATTTTATGTTGAAGTGCTAAGCTTTAGTAAATAGGATTTAGATGATTAGGATCCCTGGGTCGCACATGCACATTTGAAGCACCTCCGAGGGCCACTGGGGATGTGCAAGAGCTTACGTGTTCCAATGAGGTCCTTATGCTATAGCCTATGAATGTATAGATTTCATCTCAGTGCTCAGATGTGTACTCATGCTCCTGGACCACAGGCCATATAGGAGATAAATCCACATTGTAGTTCCCTCCCAGGCATTTGAAGCTTTCTGATCATGGCTGGGCCATGCTGGGGATGTTAATCATCTCCTGGCCAGTAGTCATGTTTGACTAGTAGGGGAACTATTTGGTATATCTACACCAGAGACCACTGAATGTAGGCCATGTGAACCACTGCTGAAAGAGAACGTGGAAAAGCCTTGCAAGACAGGGTGGATGTATGCTTAGGACAGCTCTGTGCAATGCTGTGCTGCGCAGGGACACCTCGGCTGGCTCKGCTGGCTCTGCTGAGGAATCAGGTTGGATTTTGGATCAGCCTGGCCTTAATGGCTCAGACAAGGTGGCCGTACAGGACACAAACCACACTCTCTGCCTGTCAGTGAGGGTATATTTTCAGGAGGAAAGAGAATAAAATATATTTTGTATTTAAAAKTAAGTTAATTAAAAGCACTTTTAAAACAAACATTATTGCTCTGAGATTGTTATGTTGCTCGTGCAAGCCATGAGTTTGAAAAAACTCTCAYGACATACTCTGCTGCTCAGGGAAACCACAGAGGACTATGGGGGATTTCCAGGCAGGGAATTTAGCCTTTGGGGAAAAAAGGGCATACTGGCCTCCAAACCACACCTTTCACAAGGCAATGCATGACAGTACTGAAAACTCTCAGTAATGCTATTAATTTTCATGCTTGATAACCTGACATCTATATTTTTTCATGTGTAGTCACTGTGAAATGCATTAGCTGTACAAAAATAACATCATTTAAACAAAACTTCTGGAGTATAAAGCTTTCATTTAAAAACAAAGACAAGCACTGAGGCCAGAGCTAGGAGAAAAATGTGCAACTTCATTGTAATTAACAAACAAAACAATTACGTTCTTATAATGAAGAAGGGATTTTTTTTTAAGTCTTTGGTTCTAATTATGTTGAGGCAGCTGTACTTACACATCCTTTGCAACATACTGAATTGAATTTAAAGATTCAATTTAAAACTAAAGCAGAAACCTTTTCGGAATACTTACCTACAAAAATTTGTGATTTTTTCACCCAAATAACGACTGAATTAATTTTGATTATCCAGTTGTGACTTTTGATGTCCAACAGACCCATAAAATAAAGCTGAAATCAAAATTTTTAAGAACATAAACTGAGTTTCTTTGTGCAGGAGATAGCTCACCTACCATAGTTCTTTTSGTAATGATGCCTTCATCACATGCCCTGGGAAGCATGCCTTCTGCCTAGCTGCTCTCCCTCTATAATATTTTCATCAAGTATCACCTAAATGGTTCCTAGGATTGCCCTCTGCTAGGTGCTGACTCTGCAGACAGATCTGTTAATTGTAATTCAAATTATTCAYTACAGTTCAGATAAAGGCAACAAATTAAACCATTAGAATGTAAAAGATCAAAGCATCTCATCCCTTGTTCGATCTTTGAGGGAAAGATGCAATTTAGGTGTCTTTCAGAGCATCAGTAAAAGGCAGCAGAAGAAGCTTATTGAAAAYTGGAATTTTTCTCCCACAGGAAGCACCAATATTTTGTCACTTGTTTTTACTCAGGAGAAGGATGAAAATGGAAGATGTCAAAAAAAAATACTCGCATAAAAGCTCCACCTTGTAGGCACTCCCATGTACAAAATTTTGCATGCTAGTCAGTTTAACTATTTATCAGTGCTTCCTCCTAGAATCGATAACCTGCATCTTATTCCTGCATCCTCCTGCCTAGAACTGGTTATCTTCTTGGGACTGATGCATCGGTCCTGGTACCTCCACRRTGYACTGTGCCTGGAAACAAAAGCGCRTGGCACYCATGCTGGAATTCATGTGAGGTATYTGATAGACTCWGGGTCTGCCCAAGTGCCCTGTCTTTAAATGTTTCACTTCAACTTTCCCAACCAAAAATGAAAAAAATCAACGTTTTCCTGTAAATACRTTGAAGCATTGAAAATGGAGCAAAGCCACATTTTCTGGCAGCCTCTTTTCTCTTGCAAAGCAAATGCATCTTGACAGACAATCCCCATCCACTTTTAAGTACGGGACTGAAAGCTCTGGAAAGCAAGCCCCTGTTTTTAAGCAGAACGTTAATGGGCACAGGAGAGGGAAGAATTCCCCCATATCACCCCAGGCCCTTCACTGGAGAGARTCTTTTTATACTCTGGCTATAACAAGAGTCTCAGGTGGCTCTCAATAGGGCTGTAGATGCCTGTATTGTAGAYATCAAAACATAGTAAGATGGATTTGTCCTGAATCTTTCTTGTCAGGCATGGTCAGGAGAGGATACCAGGTAACACCACTTGGGGGGTAAGGGAGGAAAGTGCATGTGGTTAACAGCTTTTGTGAAGACTTATTTACAGCAATCCCTTGACTTCCTATAAAAGYGATGTACTACTGGACCTAAATAATGCAAGAAGAAACTTGTTTATCCCTGAGACCTCRAAGAAAGTGCATAGGGATCACTCCAGTAACTGCTAGTCTTACATGCATAGGTTGGCATACCAGTTAAATGCCACCAGTAAGTGGCAGCAGGGTGTGCCAAGCTGCTGGGGACAGGTCCATGTTGATTAGATCTTTCTGGCAGCCCAGAGAAGTGCTTTACACTGGAGTGAAACAAGCCAGGCAGCACTGCGAGCCATGTTAGTATGGGCAACTCCAGCTCACAGCTCCAGTAACTACTTGCATGTGAGAAGTAAGAGGGCAAGTAGAAAGGAGCTTTGGACAATATATTAATCTAATTTGTGGCAAGATTGATAGTTTAACGCTATATGTGACTATGATCTGTGTGTGGCCCAGCAGCTGGTTTGCTCTTTGCCTCCAAACTGACTGCATCTGGCCTCAGAAAAMCTTCTGAAAGGCAACAAGCATTTCCTGGAGGATCTGAGAGTTGATAAGAGTTAGAGTGAAATACTTATTCCTTCTGTTAGCTTTCATTCACTTTAATAAAAGTATAAAAATATCGGCACTTACAATAACACAAGGACTAACGAAAGATGCACRTGAAAATATCTATCACTGAGGTCTTTTACTACTACCCATTGTAACATCCAAGCTAGAACCTTAGTAAATCAAGAGAGAGAGATCTGCTGTTCTACTTTGTGTCATCTACCATTTGCTAAATCTCTTTAGCTCTTTGTCTCCAGCAAAAGACAAATTTCACACTGCTAGGCTGTTCTGGTCCAAGACCAAGTCACTCTGGCTGAGGGCAGGCAGTGGAAATGATGAAAGCCTGAAAAGCTGAAACTGTGAGCTTTAGGAGAAACCAAAATGAAAGAGTACATGAAATAATGACTGCCTAGAGAAGTTAGATCTGCCTTTCCTATTTATTCTGTGTGCTACCAGATGGAGTAGGAAGAAACTCCATCCAAAAGATCAATAAGAGATTCAAAAATTAGTTTTAGTCACCTTCTATTCAGAGGTTTGATGTATTTGAAGGCAAAAAAACTGAAAGAACAGAGAAGAACCAACAAAACAAAGAGAATGGATATCTACCTGACTCTTGAGACCATCCAGATCTAAATGGGCAAGGACTGTTACTCTTATAGGGATATTCATTATTATACTTTCACTTAAATCCCACTCTGTCTGATCAGTGATACAGAAGTTTCCTACATACTAGGTGTTTTGTAGTCCATCATTTTAATATGCTCATACACCTACCTCTGATGCTGCTAGTACAGGTGATAGTTATAGAAAATATGGTCCAACCAATGGGGCGACAACTGTTCTTTCTCTTGAAATTAAGTTGCCATCTCCTGACATCTCTACTAATCTCATTGCTCTCTGCTGTCAGCTAAAGCCCTGAGGACCACTTGATAAAAGATATTCTTATTGTTCCCTTCCCTACTGAAGGTTTATTGTTTCCCCGTCACTATAACCATGGCACTGAAGTCGCTGCCTTAGCAAGATCATCACCTTCCTGAAGCCCTTTGAACAGCTTTGTCTTGAGTGGTTTCTCAGCCAGAAATTCCCAATGATACATATGAACAGTTGGGGAAGTGCATTTCTCTCATGGCTATCATTCAGACTGTCATTATGGCACTGAACCTTCTCGTCATTAGTGTCTCCCTCTGGGGCAGAAACTTCCTTTGGTCATGACTTTGCAGCTGCAACATGCTGGAAGTGAGAGAGGCTCTGAGAAACAAACTGTTTGTGTGTGTCTAGCTGGACAGCCTCGGCTGGCAGTCTGTCTCTCTCTCCTTTTTGCTGTCTCTCCGTCTGTGAATCTCTGTCTCCTAGGAATGCCAATCATTACAGCACCTGGCTGCCAAATCTCATGTTAGTTAAGAGCAGGCAATGTGCCTGCTACAGATCATTGAAGTCTTTGATGTTAAGCTATGGAAATGGCAGGAAATTCCAGAACAAAAAGGGAAACCTGTCAAGTGAGTGGGTAGCTGCAGAGTGGATATGGTATTAATATGGTATTAATGCTTGTCTTTTGCCATTCAGTCAGAGCTGCCTAGCAGGCTTAGGAGCTACAGTCTGTTTTATTCTTTCCTGCACTGTAATTGTGATCAGGGAATAGCTCACATGTTGTAGCCTTGGCAGTCTCATGTGGACAGATGACTCATAGTAAGCTACTAACTGTCCTATACACCCAGTGGTAGCTCATTGTCTTTTCCTGCTCTTACTCTTGTGCTTCTCAAWTTAACACTCAGATATTCAGAGCAGCACAGATGCCTCTGGACTTATTTTCAGTGGCACCAAAAGTGATTGGCATTCTTGGTCCATGATTTTCTTTCCTCCAGGGATAAGGCCAAGATTCTGGGGGCTGAGGAGTGGYGGTAAGGACACTGCATCCTTGTGATTCTACCTGTCATCTGTCACCCTCACAGCTACAGTCTTCTCCAAGCTTGAATTGTTCAGCAGTCTGTTTACAGGTGCTAGGCTTTCTGGGATAGGTTGCCAGACACCTTTTAGCAAGGGAGTGTGGCAGGGGCACAGAAGATGAGAGGATGCCTCCTTCTTTGATCTGGAAAAGCCCACACTTCAGATGCCATAAGGGAATGTACATCTCTGCTTGGCTGACTCACCTGTCATCCCAGAAAAATGGCCTGACAGCTTGCTGCCAATGCCTCTTTGCAGACACGGTCATTAGATCAAGGTTCAGTGGGTGTACATTTAACACARGGAACTCCCAATTCGCTTGCTTGCTTTTCCCAGCAGAGCATCTCTGAAGAGCTGCTGTGAATTTGTTTTCTTGCTCCTCTGGGTTTATTTGGAAGTTATCTTCTCCTGGGAAAATAAATGGGAATAATGGTAATATAATGAACACACTGATGAGGCAGGCAACTGCAAACATGTACTTTGGATGATTCAGGGTGATGACTGAGAATTTGACAGGTGAAGAGAGAAAGAACATGAGCTGTGGGCCAGATACTTATCCCAGTTGCACCAGTACAAATCTACAGTTGTTCTTTACGTGTCAAAGGATGTACAATACACTTCTCAGAAAGCAAGTCAAGTGGACTGAAAGCTACAGCTCTACCAGTGGCTTGGTGCTGAGAGCACATAGCCTGTGAGCAATAGCGCTTGCAAGTGAGAGAGCAGCAGAGGAGTGCTAGCTCTCTGCACCTTAGCAGGGCTTAGAGGTGAGCGGGGATCCTCACCACCACACAGGAGAGTAACTAGCAGGAAGCAAAAGTGACATTATCCCCTTGGCACATTTCAAAATGTGGGTGAGGCCTGCTGCAGTGCCTTACCTCTAATAAACCAAACATGACTGCATGCTAACTGGGTTTGTCAAGTCAGGCTCTTGATTAGTTTGTGTGTGGCATTTTGATCACATAATTTCATTAGCCAACTAACCAGCCRGGGAAAGGAGAAAGATTATTAAAGTACTGCAGTTTTATGCCCGAGGGAATGATAATAAATAATAAAATAAAACCATAATAAACCACATCTCTAAGAGATGCTAATTACAGTGCTGCCTCTGGAGAAGGCTACTGCAGGTGGCTTGGTCAGCAATGTCGGGTGCTTAGGACTGACAAGTCTCACCCCTGCTCTGAGTAGATGGTGTGATTTGATGGTTATGATATTCATAATTCCCTCAGGTCTGCGTCCTTGAATACCTAAGGGTGTACAGCTTCTCTGATCCCTTCTTCGATGTGCACAGTAGGGTAAGAGCTCACTGCTGCTCCTCAGTCACAAGGTGCTCCGATGTGCAGGTGGTGCTGGCTGTATGAGATCATCAGCTTCATCCTTGTTGTGGAGACGCAACTCGGGCAAGGCTATGTTAGTGGCACTTGTGTCAGCCCTCTGTGTTCACTTGGGTTGATATAACTCAGGAAGCATGTAACAGTTTCATATATACACCCTGCTAATCTTCAGGGACCTTTCTYATGTGACATTCAGAAGCACCTCATTAGGTATGCCCTTATCAAGAATTAATCTGCTTTGTAGCACTCTTCTACCAAAGCTTCATTAAATATCATTTTGATCTGTTTTTCTGGTGGAAATGTAGTGCCCATCTGAGGGAAAAATCTTGCCGCAATGCAATTAGTAGAAAATTGCACACGCAATAAGTGTATAATTGAATTTTTTATTAATATACTTTGTTTGCATTCTTACTTTATTTGCACAAAATATTTAGCTACATTTTTCTCTATAAGAACTAGAGCAATGTTGTTCAGAGGCAGTTATTGTTACACTTCTACCAGGAAAACTTAGAAAGCAGAATTTTGCAACTAATTAACTTTTTTTTGCTCTGTAGTTAAAAGGTAGTTAAACCCCTAAGCATTCATTCAACTTTAATGAAGATTGGAAAGTAATTGCRTATGTATTTCTGTATAATTATGACTTAATTGCATTACCAGTAGATTTATCTTTTGCTTATTTAGCCAAGCTCAGAAAATAATGTAACAAGAACAAGTTGATGTTTGTTTGGACTGTGTCTAAGAACAACATGATTAGGAACAAAGTACTCTTACACAGGAGTCCACGTAAGATGTGTAAGTAATAGATTTTCTTTAGAGAGTTAGCAGACTCTTCCTAAAGGCCAATTTTAAGTGCTTGTTATAAATTGTGGAGATGTTAAAACTCTTCAAAGATCAGCAGGAGTCCAAAACAGAGGTATTTCTAGTGTCTATTTCTCTGTTTTTCAAGATCTCAGCCAGCTTTGCAGAAAGATTTTGACATTCAACTGTCACTTCTAACATCATTCTGGCACCTATGAAGTCCATTTTGCTGATCCAAGGAAAACTACTTCATGTTTGAGGTAGCTGTGAGAAAGAAAACACTGTCTTCTTACTTATGTCCTCCTGGTTTCACTCTTCTCCCATGTTGCTGTCAAATRCGTGGATGTGCTTAAGGCCCAGGAAGACACGTTATGTTTAACACAGAAGTCCCAAAGTCATGGAGATGGGAATGATCACGCTGTTCAACTGAGTGTATAAACCACTATAACTTTGAAGTGAATAGAAGGAGCCCCTTTAGAGTGAGGTTTCTAAGGATAATAAAAGTTACCATCTGAGACATACTAGCATGTATGCTAGTAAATTCAAGAGACTCACAGGAATGAGACTGATACTACTTCTAAGCTCATAGTACAGTCTCCAGAACAAATTTGTTCAGTATTGATTGAGGCTTTCTCCTTTGTGTGCTCTTCTGGTAATGATTTTGATATTTCCTAATACTTTTCATTGCATCTCTATCAGCTGCTTGGGAATGTGTCTAGTGGTAGAATGTTCTGCAAAGGCTTTTCATGCTAGACATCTACCTTACAGTTTTGCTTTTCTTTTAGCAAGATCCATACAGTATTTTTCCATCAAGAAACATTAGGAAAATAGAGCGTTTAGGTAACGTTAGAAAATACTGTACGGTGGCCAATACAAAACAAACTTCTGATGAGGTCACATTCATCTTGTAAAGTACTCACCCATATGGCAGACCATACTGCCGCTAGAAATGGAAGTCCGTTCCCTTTGTTTCAAGCCACTTGTTCCCAGATCCAGGCCATCCCTTGTCCCTGTGAGCCCTGGCACAATGCAGAGACAGCCTGGGAATGAACAGCTAGGCAGAAAGAAAGGTCCGGGCCATTTCTTTTGGCAGTAATGCTGTCTCGTGTCTACTTCATGAATCATCAGATGATGGTATAGCAGGACATTTGCTGTGAGTGGAAGTCACTGGCCTGGCCAAGAACCCCCTTAGAGATAGAGCAAAAATGACTGCAGTTAGGGAGAGAAGTGACTGATGAAAGGGTAATGAAGCACAACAGAGTTGTTATGAAGTGGTTATTGATCGCGTTTACCCTCCTCCCTTCTTTCCTACTTGATTGCAGCCACATCAGGGCTAAAATCATCCAATTTGGAGAAGAGACACAGAGGTGTGCCTTTTAGTGAACACACACAGAGGATATGCCTGGCCACTGAGCTCTACATACACATCGTGATCCTTGATCAGAGACCTCCTTGCTGCTGCTGAGAATTTCTAACTTGGGGACAGTGATTTCTTTGATTCTTGAGCCTAGCCCACTCTACCTGTTGACAAGGACTGATCAACATCTAAACATTTTAACAAGCAGCCTAACTTCCAGAGCTTCTGCAAATCTCTACGTTGCTGCCAAGTTCTCTTTGTCAAAGCCCTGCCAGCTTGTGCATGTGGGGTGAGTGCTTCAGACTAGTCAGGCAGAGAAAGGATCGTTCTTTTGAATAAATGCATGAATGAGGGTAGTGTTCTGAAGGATGCAATTGCACTGTTTTGCCTACTAGGAACCTTAGTTTTCATTTTTGCTATCTATCTACTTCATGGATAAGCACTAGATATTTTCTTTGTAAATAAGATGCCTCTTTAAATGGACAGTGAAATTCAGAATGCCTCTAGTACTGTCTAAATCCCAACCACGGTGGACTTTCTGGCATCTGAGTTTAGGATAATTAATTTTATCTGCTCTTACTCACCAGGTGGCTCCTGAGAGTGCTTGAAACCAACAGATGTCTCCATTTTGAATTACAAAGTTGATTATTTCCCCTCTATCTCCCAGCAGATTCTTGGCCTACAGACTTCATGGAGCATGCCAAGGACTCATCTCTACTTTTTTATGTTTCTACTATTCGTTTACACACAATAGTGACCAAATGGCTCTATCAAAAAGGAAGAGGAAGGCAAGATTTTCAAAAGCAAACGGTTAAAGTGCTATRAACTCAGAAATAAAGGCTTTGCAAATGGTTGTTCAAATTGTTCATTTGATTTTCTTGRGCTGCATCTCTTAAATTCTGTTGCCTTTCAGGGGGAATCTGTATCTTTGCTCTGTTTCTCTCTGTCAGTCTCTCCATACGCACTGGTTTTGCATGCCAGGCTGCTATGGTGAACTTCTCTAAGTGCAGAATTCACTCAGTTCCTTACCCAGGGCAAGGTGTTCTGCTTTATTGCATTTGCACAGCAGTTGGAGCTCTCAGAGGCAGAGTGAGAACTACTGTGGATTTAAAGGTAATGGACTCAGGGAAAACATTGTCTGTAATCACGGAAATCTGGTAGCAAGTGCCCCAGTCTAAAACTGTTCCTTAAACTGTAAGAATACGACAGGGGACTGTGCTGAAGTATCAGTCAATGCCTTTGCCTCGGGTAAGAAAGAAGACTCAACTTCACCTGTCAGCTTCCTTCTCATCTCTGCTGTAGCTCTGTTCTGCTAGAGTTCAAACTGTTACCTGCAGGCTTGAAGTCTTATCTATTCTCAGTCAGTTAAAGCAGGTGACCAAACGTACCCAGCTGCCCCAGCACAGATGCCCCCTGCCCCAGGTCACTTTGACTGTATTTATCAACTCTCTGCTGACTACAACAGGGAGTATATTTATACCATCAAAGAAGAGACCTACATTTGGTCAAAAGCATGACAAAACCCATTGGCTAGATCTCCACTGACTATAAAAAGCCTTGGGGAACTAGCCCAGATGCAGAAACCTACGTAGTTTGAATCTGATCTTCTGCCCAGTGAGGGGAAGCCAATAGGCAGCTCCAGAAGAAAATTCATCCCACCTGTCTTAGAAAATATATTCTGCTGACTGAAGGTACCTATTTCCTTCTCCCACAAAAATTATAAATAAAGGAGAAAAGGGTGGAGGAGGGGGAGTTATGCAGATTTTCTTTGGAGAACAAATGTAAAATTCTATTTGCTTTCCAGCTGTCAATCTTTCTCAGCACATTTGTGTGATATTTTCCTACTTTCTTTGCAATACAAAGTTACAAATACTCTTGTAAGTGCAAGCTGAGATTCTCACACCACTACATGATTCCAAGAGCTGTGGCAGAAAAAAGCTCTCTAAACACCATAATTCTTATTTAAAAAATTGAAGAGTGCTAGAGACATCAACTCAACTGAAATTTGATTACTGATTTGCAAACTATTTATAGAGTGAAAAAAAAGGAAAGAAACAAGAAAACAAAGCTGAATTTCATATCCTTTTAAAGAGAGGTGCAATTTGCTCATTGAGCTACTCCCGAGAATAATGAGGAAATAAGCCAGATTTGATAAAGAAATTCTCTATGAGGAATCTTATAACTTGGCTCTTAGAAGGTGAAATTCATCAGTATGCTGAGAGCCAGCACAAGGCCAATGCATCCCAGAGTGTTTGCTTTGGGGGATATTAGTGGATACACCACTCTTCAGACAGACCTGCAGAAGAGATGAATTTCACTTACTGAACAAATGACTCCTGGCATCCTCTCTATTCATTTGTGAAACTTAACAAATTTTTCCAATTATAATTATCAGCCACCTATTTTTTTGATAATGGATACTGAAGTGTGACAGTAGTTATCAGCCCAGCTGAATAGCTGTTCATTCCCAGCTCTCTATAAATATAGAACTTCTGAAATAATCTCTAGCAATGTTGGTTAAAAATTCAAGGGCAGATGAATAATGAATATCAATGGACACTCCTGTATTAAAATTTTATACTAGCAAAGGAAAATGGAAACAAGACGTTTTCCACGATTCTGCAGAACAATTAGCAAGCACTATTATTTCTCACTAGAACAGGCTTCCAACACTGAGGTCTTCAGGGATTTTACTGAGCACTGTTAAAAACATGCAACTGAGAACAGACAAGTTTGTAGATAAAGGTGCAGAGTGCTTGGGTCAAAGCCATCTTTTCTCTACAAACTTCCTAGCTTTGGAAAGTGGAATGAGACAACTTTTAGAGAATTACAGATTTTAAAACTAGAAAAGAACATCAGAGGGATTCCTGAATAACACAGGATAGCAAATGCCATTCCATTGCTTCTTTTCTAGGCCAAATTGCTTTCAGAGAGACATTTAATCTTGATTTCAAGAATTCATACAGTAACAGGCTGTCAGGCAAGAGGAATTGGCTGATACTGACTCTGAAAATCAGTAATCTATTTTTAACAGGAGTTAATTCAAGGAATTCCTCTGGGCTGTTTTGAACAATCTTGTCTGGTGTGTGGGGCCATAGACATTTTCCCATGGCAGTGTGAATGCCCACACAAGAAATTTCAGTGCATTTGACAATAGGCTTGCTATCCTTAACAAATTTCTGAGGCTCTTCTTGGAGATCTGTAGATGCAGGTTCACAGGAGTCCCATGGAAGCCTGGACATTTTTACAAATAAAGCCTTAGGCAAATGCATAGCTAAGGGACACTTGCTCATCCCGGGCAGTGAAAGGGAAGAGTCAAATTTTGGGATTAAACAATAGAAAATGCCAGTAGAGAAGTAGTCACTCTAGCTTATTATGCAAAAGCACAAGTTAAGATTATGACAGGAGACAGCTTAATTTCCTTTTCAGTTTCTCTCTGCTGCCTAGCAGAGCAGTGGGAAGTCAGGTATTTCAGTGGCAGACCTCCCTTGGAAAATTGCATTGTTCCATTTGTTGTCTTTTCTCCCCCTTCTTTTTGCCTAAGCAGTTTGATTCCAGTTGCCATTCGGAGGTGTTAGTACTCCCAGCTATGGATCCCAAGGAGCCTGAATGTGCCTTAATGGTGTCAGCTGTTGTTTAGAACAGTAGATCAAAGGAAAAGCAGTGGCTAATTGAGGCTGATTTGAATAATAATACAGAAACCTCCTATTTAGAATAGACAGGCCTATTCATTGTCTTCTCTTGTTAGTCTCCTGGTAGTTGTAGCTGGTTGTAAAGAGTCACACACAAGTGACCTGGGATGGGATGTAAAGGGTGAACCTAGGAGTAATTACTGCCACACACCAGCTCAGTTGGACACAGCTGATGGATTTGTTTGGATATAGGATGGTTTTGTTTGATTGTCAAACATCCTGGGCATGCTCTCAGGCACGCTCTGCCCCAGCAGTGGCTGTGGTTCATAGGTGCCCAATACAACTCCTTCACATAGAGAAGAGGGTCAGGCCCTAAGAGCCTCACTTACATAAGTATTTAATAGCTCCATTTAATAAGATGCATGAAGCAAGAGAAACTTAACCCTGCTTTCAGTCTAGCCCTTCACTTCAAGAAGACTTACCTTCTACCTTTGCTGCAAGAACAGCTGATCTGCATGTAAGACAGGCACTGAACCCCACAATGTTCCGCTCAATACTGAGGTTATTTTTGGTTAATGTGCTGTACTGTCATTTAGAAAGAACAGCTATGAAATGGGAGTCAGAATTATGAATGGATTGAACCCCTAAAAAAGATATAAGTAGGTATCTGGAGGGGATTTGTGAAGGCTCAAGAGACTGGAGCTAGACTCCTACTGCCTTTCTGTAAACTAGAGGTTTATCCTACCAAAGTCTCACTGCTTAAAGCTAGTAAGACCTTTTTTTTTTTTTTTCTTCTTAGAACAGTGTTGGGTTTTTCAAACTTCCTGATGTGGCAAAGTAAAATGCTTCATGGGAAAGGGTTTGCTTTTGCTGAAGCTGTGCTGCAGCCCTGAACTGCAACAGCATTGGCATGGTTCATTCTCGCCTGTTCAGCAGTCTGACTCTATAGAGCTGCCCAGTTCTGCAGTCCCTTGCGTCTTTGCAGCACCCTGAACCAGGTATGCAAAGACAAATAAAGCTCTCAAGAGGCAGAGGAAATCTTTGCTTAACTTGGAAAAAGACTGTAACAGCACAAGTGCCCACTCATTTCAACAGCAGCAATTCAGAATTGTTTTGTTTTGTGTTGAGGAGTAATAGAGATGTGAGAGACTACCAGTGCCCAGCCCTGAGGAATGACATCAGCTGCRCACGAGGAAAAACAGGTTTCTGGGCCTCGTTAACTCAGTGACTCCTGCAGCATCTCTCCATGTCAACAGGCTGATGCAGAAATCCAGTGGGAAAATAACCTGCTCAAACTTAGCAGCAATTTGTTTTGCTAGCAAAATATTTTCAAGTGACTCTGGCTGCTAAATGAGAAAGCGGATTGAGAAGAGGGGGAGGTGAGGAGAGGAGGGTGGAAAATGAAGTATGTCAGCAATTATACACATGAAACCAGAGTCTGGCTGGATATGCTGCAACACAGTCCAGCTGCCTGACTATGTAATTAAACTCTAGCCTGTGTGGTTGAAATGCAGGAGGCATTTCTGCAGTGAGGTTAAATTAAGAGTTGGTGATGACAAGCAGACATTATGGAAATGTCAAAATTAGCATGAGCTGAATGAGAGCACTGGATGGCCCTAGCTGCAGTCCAGAGGCTGAGGAAAGGAAGTAAGAGTCTTAACTGGGCTGTTCCTCACTGCCCTATGCAGAGTAGTTTCTCCACCACATGGACAATTTTTGCCAGAGTTGGTACTTTTTCAAAAGGGGTAATATGAGGCAGAGAAAGAGCAATAGTTGGCTCTTTCTCTGAATTGCTGTGTTGAAAGAGTCCTCCTTTTCCCATTAACTGATGAGAGCAACCTCCCCTAAATGAAGGACAGGCTCTGGCATTAAGAAAAGATGATAATTTCCATATTCATTTCCAGAGCTCCTGGGTTCCCCTGAAGTATGGAGGCTCCTTCCTGTTCAAGATCACTGCTTCCTAACCCGTTGTTGATTTATTATTTTCATTTTCAACCTACCTATATTGTGGTTAAAACAGAATGAAGAAAACAACTCAGAGAGACTACTGGAACGGGCATAGTATTTTGTTGACTTCTGAGCTGGTGAGGGAATCTTTCTCAAAACTGTGGGTGGTTTTTGTTTCTACAAAATGTAGCTTTGTGAAAATGCATTTCAACAAAACTCTCCAGCTGAAGAAGTGAGGAGCTCTTGGACAAGTGCATAGCCTTTCTACTAGAAGGTACTGGTTCAGAACTCTTTGGACTTGAATGTGAGCCTTCAGCATGGCAGGAAAATCTGTAAACTGTTCATATGTTAAGATGGGGAAGAAGGAGTTCTTTTGCTCTCTCAAAAAAGAAGTCTTTGTTCTGACCCAGCCCCATCATATTTCAGTTAAAGTTATAGTTCTAGCTTTCTCACAGAAATTGCGATTACTACTTGAAAATAAACAGGTTAAACTGAGTGCAGATGCATATAACCCCTTAATTCTACATTGCAGTAATTTGCTTACTACCTGCTACCATGGCATAAGTTAAAGCAAAGGCAGGTAGACTTAAGCCTGTGKGAGAGAGAAAATTAGTAGGCTTTCAGTGAACGCTAGCCCATGTCCCAAACTCACACTATCTTGCCATCTCTGGGTTCAGCCACCTCTTGTGTTAGGGTGCTTGGTAAGATAAGATGCAGAAAGAACACACCTTTTCCACTTGTCAAGAGCAGACATCCATCTGAACTAATATGAATTCAAGATTGAGGTAGGAAAGGGATAAGCAAGGGATATAGATAATTTTCCTGATGAAGCACTAAGGAGATGCATGAGACTTTTTTTCTGTTACTTTCTGCTGCTCTCCTTGAATCTGGATTAATATCATTATTTTCTTTACACAGCTACATTTCCTGCATGGGACTAAAAAGTGTAGTTGTCCTCCTCCACAGTTCACTTGGGAGGGGCTGAGAAATTAATTCCTGCATGCTGCAAAATTTAAACCTTGCTGGAGGCGGGGAAAGAAAAAGAAGAGGGAGAGATTAGTCTTCTACAGAGCCCAGCGTGAGGATCTGTCTCTTGATATTAGGGAAGTCACCAAGCATTTCTTAATAAGATTTTTTAACAAACTAATCAGCAATATTGGATTTTCAAGGATTTCAGAGGGAATTCTAGCTAATTGAGGAGTTTTTTTCCATTAGCAGCTCTCAGCAGGAGCCTCACACACAGGTGGGAGAGCATCACATATCTTGTAAAATCAATAGTGCAGCCAATTAAAAAAAACACAATTAGTGTCGCTGACTAAAATTAGAATTGCTAATTCCTAATGGATCCAGATGTCAAGGCTAGGCAAAGATGTAGGAGTCCAGTGTATTTTAAGTCAGTGAAAAGACTGACATATTCTATGCAAAGACGTGAATTCCCACTTCATTCCCCACAATAAAGCAGCCCCACGTTCCCTGAAAAAGTCACTTACGCTCCCATGTTTCAGAACATTTCAAGCAGATTTAAAACTACAGCCTAGCTCGCTGCACTGCTGATGCAATTCTGTCTCACAGATGAAGGGAATTGTCAAAGTGTTTGTGTGTTCTTGTGTTCTTCCTTGAGCCCTGTAAAATGGTAATTCGTAGCTGAAAAACAGTCCCCTAAGCTTGGTGCTGTTTGTACCAACTCTCTCAGCTTCAGTGAAGGCATCGTTCCCTCCTCCAAAGCTGTCCTTTGGTATGCAGTAAGATCAAASTTATCTCTCTGTAGGAAAGGGCTCACGGTCTAGGATTTTCTAAGCAAGCGCACCGCTTGCTTAGAGTAAGGGACATCAGGAGATGGTCTGCTGTGCYGAACAGAGCGATACAAAAATGATATAAAGAGAAATGTTCACTGGCTTTATGCAGTTGTACAAGGACCATGTTTATGCTATGAGTCCCTTGTTTGCCTGACAAATCTTCCTTTCAAAGAAAGTCACTTTCTACATCAGCACTGTGAACAAACCATTCAAGCTGTTCCTCAGTTAAAGYGAACATTGTTATTTCTATTACCTCCTACTTTCCTCGGCAACAATCACAGTTACATAGATGGTCACATTTGATCTTTTCCGTATCACTCACACTTTGAAATCTGTCTCTGGTCTATACTACTTAACTAATGCTACCAGTGTTTTTAGTAGAAGTAGACTTAAATGTGCAGTTCCTGCCCTTTCTGGGATGTTCAGTTTCTCCTCTGAGGATGTAGCACCAGTATTGTGAGGCTTTGATTCCTGGCTGAATGGCCCAGTGCTGATTATGGAGATCTGTTCAAGGCACTCGGTTTTCRAGCAGGATTTGGGCTGGTAGCAGAAGAGAAGTGTCACTGCTGTGATCTCACAGTAGGTGGAATTTGCCAGTAATACTGCTTGCCCCTGTGGATGGGCCGCAATGAAATATTCATAGAAGTAGAAAACAGAGACTTTTGTTTTTTGCTGGTCACAGTTCACAGGCTATGGCAYATCCTGGGACTAGAATAAATAGTATTACTTAAGGTATCTTGATACTTCAGAGGAGATGCARTATCTTTATATTACTTCAGCTTTTATTGTGCTTCCAAACTCTCAGAAACAAAGATCATCCCTTGGTATGGCTCAGTCACAAAATGACTCTCTTTAACATTTTGCATTAATTATTTTTGCCTGAAAAACTCTTTGTCAGAATGTTTTTCTGTTAGAAAATGCAGACTCATTTAAATCAAAACCTATCATGGGMGCATGTTAGTTTTTTGATAACCATTTGTTAGAGGAAAAATCAGTGCAAATTATGTCAACTTTTCTCATTGACTTTAGAATATCAGTGATTTGTTTAGATTAAAATTATTTCATGTCAATCATCATTTATATAGTTTTGTTTGACTTTCAGCTTATATACAATTACTGTAACTTTAGATTAATGTAACAGCAAAATTATTTTGGTTTTGGATTATTTTTATATTAACAACACATTCTCAAGAGTCTTCCATCACCACATGACTCCAAGAGCTGGAGCTTTCCAGAAAAAAATCACTCTCGGGAGACTTTGATATATAGCTGTAGAGTGAGCCCTGCAGCCCAACAAGCACTATAAATGCAGCATGTGCACCTGTAACTTCCCCTTTTCTTTCACTAKTGACATTTGATGCCTTAGATTTCCCTGGTTTCCTGCAAGCAAGGGGCTTTTAAGCTGCTGGTCTGGAAGTGACAGATAACCTAAAATCAGAGCATGGAGGATGAATGGAGTTAGATACTAGACTTATCCTGCATGAATTCAGGGTGATGAAGCATTAAGGTGTTTTTCAGCTTCTGTGAAATAACAGTACTTCTTTTCTCCAGGCAGTCAGAGGTGGCACCAGAGCAGCTCTTCTAGCAGACATAATCAAATATATTTCCCTACTAGCATGGGCATTAGAATTGAGAGTTTAGCTGCTATTTGTTTTCCTAATCCACTTGCTGCATCCTGCTCAGGGTTGCTCTGCTCCCTGTCTGCTTGCTTACTCTCTGAACCTGCCAGCCCCAGCTGCCCTATGACAACCCCTGGGGATGCTGCGGGCCTGCCGCACGGGAACTTCTGCTGTGAGAAGTCACTATGAAGCCTCTGGGAGTTGGAGGCCATCTCACTAAAGCAGCAGCTCTCTTCCCTGGGACAATGTCCTGAAAATCAGATCCTTCAGTGCTTCTCCAAAAGCCAAGGCTGTCCATCACTTGACCTCTCTCCCTACTTTTTTCTTTTTTTTCTTCTTTTTTTTTTGATTCTTATTGTATTTCTCAGGTTGTCTTTCCAGTGGCAGCATTCTGTTGATACCCACACTTCTCTATGCAGAGCCTCTTTCAGATCAAAAGACAACCATGCTTCCTGAAACATAGGAGAAGGGATCTTTATCTTTTTACTATAGTAGAGCATTCAAATAGTCCCAGGAGGACAAGACCTGGTGGTTAAAACTGTGCTATMAAATCTTCCTTACAAGCTGATTTGAAAGACCCTACCTAATTAATTCTCCTCCTTCTCATAAAAGCTTAGGACTGTGTGACCAGGCAAATACTATCCATGCTACCTACTTGGTCTGATTTCAAGAAGTAAATGGARAACACTTGGAGAGAAATGGGAGCTGATGAGTAGGGGAGTAGCTTTCTTCCCAAATCTTTTCCTTTTTCTTAATAGTACTTACTGAACTTGTGTTTTCTTTGAGGTGCTCACACCTGTGTTTGAGTTATTAAGCAATAACTAATTAGGTAACAAGAGGTCTGAATGGTGTCCCTTCMTAACGTCATCCTTACTGCTGATGAAGCAGTCTGAGACTGAGGCTGCAGTTTGCCTGGCTACTGTTGTCCAGTGTATAATTTTTTGGCTTCCTCTCCCTATTCCTCCACAAATAGAAAGGACCAGACTGACAGGGCTGGGTAATGGGAGTCACCTTCTAATGAGTGGAATAACTAAGGTGGTGGAAAGATTGCAGTAAAGCCTTGCTCACATTATTTTGGCTCTGGAATAAGGGCTTGTGTATGTCACACTCATCCCATCATCCTYAAACACCATCTTTTTTCCTGAAATGCTTCCTGTACCATGCTATCCAGGATCAATGGACAAAATTCTGTTTTTTTATTCTCCTCTCTCCCCAGCTGGAGAAAGTCTAGTTGAAGGAAGTTTTTCTACTAGCACACACTTCTCACTCCTCCTTTACTCACCAGGTCAGCAGAATTAAGTGCAGCCTTTTTTACCTCTCTGAAGAGAGCTGAAGAGCCTGCCATTGCCAGGTTTTCAGGAGTATTAAAGTGACCAGGCCAGTCCTTTTAGGGAGCCTGGTTCAATTAGAGTTCAGATAGAATATGCTTGCATGCCTTTACTTGGGTTCCCTCTTGGTCCTCTCAGAAGTTCAGAAGGTGTCCATGAACACATCTGTCCTTTGCCCACAACTGCACACCAACATCTACCAACTGAATTTGCAGCCTTTTCTTGCTGTCCTCATGCCTGGAGGTTCACTGAAAATAGAAGAAAGGCAAAGACAGAGTAGGCTTYGAATTTTGGGTTAGATTACTGTAACCCCATATTGTATGTTTTCTTGRAGCACTACATGGACACTGTATTGCCATCATATTGCTGTAAAAATGACCAGAGGTGTGTCACCTTGTAACGTGCAAATGTCAAAGCAAACTCTAGGGGATAGATATCCAGGAGGGACCTTAGCTCTCCAAGGGCAATGTGAATTTGGCTACAGGCCTTCCTCCTTGCAGGCTCAGAAGTGCTTGGTACAGCAAGGCACTATGTATCTGCTCCTTCCTTTCCAACCTCACATATACCACATATGTTAGACATGTAGGGGGTGATGATACTCCCTCTGGATTTGTTTCTCCAAAGCAGCATACATGACTAACTTAGACTAGACTCCTAGTTTTTAGACAGTTAAGATCAGGGCCAACCTATATCAGCTGTTGGCATCATTATAGCATATTTCCTTATGATTGCCTATCTCCCTATAAAACAAGGATAATAGCATTGCTTTATTGCAATGCTGAAAAGAATACATGGAATAAAACAGTGAGCCTCCCAGTCCTAGAGGTAACAGCTGTCTGAGTGTTTAAGGATGATCAAGCAAACACAGCATTGCCTGTGTTTAACGTTCTTTCAATAAGAATCCCAATAACGTTGTTTTGCTCTAATTTTCTATTTCTCTCAAAGATTCCTGTTTACACAACATATCATTAACCTGTGGACTAATCATTCTTGACCAGGTAACAAACTAATCTGGTATTTTGCTTAAAATAAACAAAAGAATCTCTTAGTGCAGTTTCTATAGAAAACCATTTAACATGAAACTACAGGTAAGAAAATTCTTCGAATATCCCTCTATAAAGAATGTTACAGTGGTCTTGGGGCTGTGTCGTATACCAACACAAGAAATGACCTAGGATTTACACAAGTATCTACTTCTGAATCTGAGCCTATGCTGTGTGCTCCTGGAATATCTGATTATCTATAGAGATGGGGCTCAGGCATCATATGCACAGGTAACCYGTTAGTGTAAGTAGGAGGGAGTTAGTGAGTCATATACACTAATTTATTTTAGGCAATGTTACCCTGAGTTATACAGATGTGATGTTGTGCATTACAAATTTTTTATTTCTTTGAATTCAGAGCTGTTGGGGCATTCATCTTTTAAAAGCATCCTTTGGTGGCATTRCATTTTAACTGTAGATTTCTGACACTTTGGGCTATAGATTGCTATAGACAGATCTGTTCTCTCAGTGCCTTTAGGCTTTACGCAAAAGCTGCAAAGGAAACTTTAAATATAAAACSACACTTACTGTTTCAAATTCTTTTCACACACGCTGATTTTCAGCTTTTTGGTAGCTGACTTAATTGCATTCACAGGCTATCTCCCCTTTCCCTTTCTCAGAGATGTAAAATCCAGCAYCCGGGTTCTTATATTATTTTTATTGCTTTATCACAGCATACAGAAAAGGGATGACAGGAGAGAAACTTCAAAGAAAAGTGCATTGTTCTGTATATTTTCGGAGAGTCAAGAAACACAAACCAATCGATTGAGCTGAGATTATTACCTGCCTCTCTCTCTGTTTAAATAGTAAGGTGCCAGAAAATAGCTTGAAAACATTCTTTTTTCCCCATCACAAATGGCTTTTTTACACCTCTTATATCAACTCTGAAGAAGTTCAGGGAGTGGAGAGGTGGCATTTGGTTGTGATACAGATGTACTTGAAATCAGCATTCATCTCTTTCTTCACAATAGGCATAAATGGTAGCACCGTTTCTTACTAAAAGGCAAATTTCCTTGAYGGATGACACTGGTGACTGCTGGGATAACTGCCACCAGCATATTAGTTTAGTTTAATGTTTGCTGTGAACAGTAGATCCGYTCTTTTAGGGGGGGAATATAAATTAAGGAATGATATCACTAACTTGTYTGTTTCCAAAACTGAACCCCACTGGCTCTGAAATGCCCCATCACCTTTTCCTTCTGTGCCCTTATTTAGGCCTGGTCCCCTAGTAGGGTGTTACTGATGCAAGGAAGAGCATGGGAGTATGCAGGAAACTCAGACCAGAGCTTGCAGGAAGGAGAGAATTAGATACTTCGGCTGAGATTCTGAATTCAAAGAATTGATATTCGCTGTAGAATTTGGCTGCCCTAGCTATTTAAGCTAAGAAATGTGGAAATAMAAATCAACTTGCTGATGCCAGCAAAACTCCCAGCATGGATGTTGCTACACTGGCAACAGACTACTTTTGTCAGATCACATCACAGCACTTGGGGCAATCATATAATTAAGCTGGCAACGACCATACATCAAGTCTAYGTGAGGAGGGTCTGGCAGCGTAGTTATGCCAGAGAGGATCTCTACTGTACACTAGCCATCTTCTATGTCCCTGGGCTGTCCTTATCTTTGAGTATTTATTACTATTTACAGCCATGAAACATGTTCTCTCTGAYTGGCTTATCTAGCTGTAGCACAGTATGCTCTGAGGCCACAGAGATTTTGGCCTCTGGTTTCCTTTGAAGCTGTTTGAGCAGCACAAGGCAGCAAGCACATTGTGAATTTCACCTCCTGCAAACCCACTTACAGGAGGGGTATCTTTCCAGATCACCAGATTCATGACAGAGGGCATGACTCTAGTGCTCCATAACTTGGTWTTACTAGGTCACTGAGTGACTTGCTGGGGTTGTACTTTAGACTAAATTAAAATGATTCTTCAGAAGACATTTTCAGAGATACTGTAGAAAGTCTGAAGAAATCACTTCTCCCCAAAATGGTTCTTCTCACATTGGTGCTATGTGTACAGTTTAAGGCTTTTCTTCAGTTCTTTCTACYTTCTGTTCTCTTTTGTATAACCCCTCCTTAAAAAACAGTGAAATGTAAGATGAAAAAAATTTAAAGTATAAAAATTGCTAAACACAAAATCAAATATTTCATTTTAAAACAAAGTTTCTCATCTTTTTTGAGTTATCTTCATTTGCCAAATTCAACACATATTCTGAAACTGTCCATTTATTCTGAGCTGCAATTTTTATTATTATTACTCACTCAGCTGTAACTAGAAGGGCCAGGGTTTTGCCAGTATCCTGCGGTGCTGGCACATTTCTCCCCTTTATCTAGCCAACACTTAAGCTGGAAGAGCTGCAGAGGGAGCAGGTCTCTATGGCTGCCAAGAGGGCACCGTGGCAGGTCTGTGGTATCAGACACCACTTCCTTGTGATACATCAGCCTTCAGTCACCTCCAGCTG
This sequence comes from Rhea americana, assembly GCF_003343005.1. Lineage (NCBI taxonomy): Eukaryota > Metazoa > Chordata > Aves > Rheiformes > Rheidae > Rhea > Rhea americana. The sequence goes on along the minus strand of NW_028186409.1, from coordinate 688,309 downwards.
TGCTCCAAACAGGGGACTTTTTAACTAATGCACTCTCCAACTAGCTAGTCTGGGATGTCACGTCGTGGTTAATCGCATAAAATTGTAATTAGGTTGGAAAGGACCTTGAGAAGTCACCTAGTCCAACCCTCTGTTCAAAACAGTTCTGCTTGGATCAAGTTGCTCAGGGCCACATCCTGTGACGTCCTGAACACCAGCAGGATGGAGATTTCATTTCCTCTGGGCAACCTGTTTCAGTATTTAACCACCCTCATGGTATATATAAGAATAATCCTAGTAATTAAGCRGAATTACCCATGTTTAGTAGCAAAAGGAAGGTTAAGGAGAGTGTGGGCCCACAACTCAGGGGAAAAGGAGACCTAGTGAAAAGTGATAGGGAAAAGGCTGAGGTACTCAATGTCTTCTCTGTCCTAGTTTTCACTTGCAAGTCTTGTCCTCAGGTTTCTCAGTTCCTTAAGCCTCTGAGCAGTTTGTGGGAGCGAAGCAATATCCACATTAGAAAAAAAAATGTTAGGTATCACTTAACCCATTTGGACATACACAAATCCATGGGACCAAATGGGATCCCGCTAACAAAGCTGAATATCACTGTGAGGCCAATATTAGTAACAGACTCATCATCACCTTTGAAAGATCATAGGCTCTCTTAGAGCCGTCCTAGCTAATGTTTGTCGTATGTGAACTCCATCAGCCCCAGAACACACAACAGAGTGTGCCTTGCAGTCTGCTAAGACCATTGCTGTACAATCTCCAAGCASCTATACCCGGTCCTGAGCAGAAAGCAACAGCTACGTCTCAATCTGCTTCTCTTTGTGTGGTAGACGCTGCCCCTTCCACAGCGGCCCAGACCCGCTAGGGAATGGCTGCGCCGAAGTTTGAACTGCAGCCTCAGCTTTGGCGCCACTGTTTGAACTGCCCCCTCAACGGTCGCGCCAGTGTTTGAACTGCCCCCTCAACGGTCGCGCCACTGTGTGAACACCCCTCCCCACCCCTCCCCGCTCCAACGGCCGCGCGCCGAAGTTTGAACTGCCCCCTCAACGGTCGCGCCACTGTGTGAACACCCCTCCCCACCCCTCCCCGCTCCAACGGCCGCGCGCCGAAGTTTGAACTGCCCCCTCAACGGTCGCGCCACTGTTTGAAACTGCCCCCTCAGCGGCCGCGCGCCTCTGAACTACAGAGCAGCTCCCGCCCCGCGGCGCGCGCCCTCACGCACCGCCGCAGCCCCACACGGCTTCGCCCCAGCCCCGCCGCCCCGGGACGAGGCTCCCTCCCCTTCTCTCCTGCCCGCCCCTGCTGTCGCGAGACCGCGAGCCGCCGCCCGCCTTGGAGCCGCCCGTCACTGCTCTCCTCGGTGGGGTCGTGGTTATCTGCTGCTTCCGAGTGCGTTGCCTTCAGAGCGAACAAGTAATGAAAAGAAAAGTTTGCACACTTAACATCTCTCTATTAAGCTTTTCTCCCTGGAYCTTTTCTTTTTTTCCCGTTGTTGAATGAAAGTGCAATTCCAGACTGAAACTGGCCTTAGAGGTGTAAAAGGCCTCTCAAACACCAGCAAGTGTTTCCTCAGGCATTGTAAAGTAACTGGACAGAAAGCTCCTGGCAGCTTTGACTGTGACAAGAGGAAGCACCTCCTGTGAGGTGCTTCTCATCCTTAAAAGAGGATTCCTCATCTAATTGGCATCACCAGAAGGACATTGAACTTTGCTCAGTGTCACCTCGCTGCCTCTAAATGTTCTCTCCTGAACAATTTGATTCTCTTCTTTTCCTGGCTTCACAGATKGACAGACAGTTCACAGAACTCACTGTGAGTGCCTGATCTGCTTAAATGCTGCAAACCCTCAGCAAGTACCTGAGAGCACGGAATAGAGCAAATAGGCAACTCCGCTGCCAGCTATGCAGGCTGATGCCGGGTGAAGGGGGCCGTGAGGGGAGGAGACACCAACGCCTGAAGTACACTGGCACCTCCTCTTTCACTATAGGTCTTTCCCAGACCTAATAAGAGTGGTATATAAACTTTGGTCAGACTTACTTACTTTCTGATATACTTTATCACTTCAGCACAGTGATCTAAATGCTTCTTATCTGATGTTCCTTATGGCTCCTGCCTCTGTGTGTGAAGGCCTAAACTTACTAATTTCTCTGTTTAAAGTGGGCTGTGCAACCATGGTAGATGCTCAGTGTTGCAGAAAGATACGAGAAACAGCTTTTTTGTAAATGCCTCAAGGTTGGAGAATAAACTAGCTATAGCGAAAGGGAAGTGGTGCTTTTGTCTTGGAGTGATTATTATTGCCGCATATTACTAAAGACAATTTTTCCGTGAAGAAAGTCTTTCTTATACTTCTTACTGTGATTCTATTACCATTATTCAGCTGTGGTAAAATATAGCTTCCAGACTGAATGTGAACACACGGAAGACCACTGGAAAAGCCATTTTGTGCTTCCCGAACTGGTACAAAATCACTCACAGCAAAGACATAGAAAGCTAGTTTGGATATCCTCTCTGCAGTCTGTGCTGGAGATGTATTCTGGATACACAAAGTTCTGCAAAAAAACAAGCTTCCTCCCACACACAAATGTCTGCAGGCTCAAGGCAAGAGTAACTTATTTGGAGCACTTGAACTATGTTCTCCATGTTGTCTCTGTCAAGAATTGGGTCTTTGGATTCACATGCCCTAACAGTTACCTCTCTTTAACAAGGCAAATTGTGTTACGGGCATTTTCCACAATATTTTCTAAAACCCATGACTCAAACACAAAAGCTAATCTTCTGTATATTTAAACTGCTCAGCAGTGATTTATGAGGGCAGCAATTACTTGACACRTTTCTCTGAAAGCTAAACAGCAATATGCTGGTGTTTAAAAGCTGATCCGGAGATCATCGTTTCATGTAAAGAGCAGGAAAGCTAGTTTTGAAGATTACCAGCTGCGGAAAAAAGGACCAGTTAAAGCTGCAGGATCTAACATTCGTACAGTCACTGGCTATTTCTGCAAGGGCTAGAAGCTGACACAGGAGGATGACTGGATTGCTGGTTAGTATTCAATGCTTGGAGGGAGTAAAAACATAGAGGAGGGAGAGAGGGAGTGAGGGAACAGGCCTGGATATAGAGCTTTCCTGATGCAAACCTTTCCCCTGTGTGTAGTTTACAAGCATTGCCATCCAGGGATTGTGCTTTCACTTTACATATACGTCTGGGTATACATGTCAGCACTTTGGAGATTCAATTAAAGGTTTAAGAAATTGTTAGTCAAAGAGACAATTATGCTAAGTATTTTTGAGAGCTTTCCAAATAGCACAACCACTTTGGCAAATCCATTCAGATAATAAAAGTCCATTCAAAGTCTGATAACTTAATTTCTTCCTGTAACCATAACTACTGGTGGAAAGTACCAGATGGACAAGCTAGACAACCAAAGGGTAAGACAGGAGGTTTGTCTAAAGGAGAATAGGGTCTTGAGATTAAAGCACTGACAGGCTTCATGATTTGGTTCCAGTGCTAGTCTCTGTGATAGGTTTCTGTGTGACCTTTGATAAATCAGGAGGGGATCCCCAGTGCCAGATTTCTCTGCTAAAATARGTTTCATATCTGAAGTGTTTAAATCAGGGATCCAGCCTTTGCATACAGTCAATGAAAAGAGTTAGATGTTTCCAAAATGTGATTTGAAAAGTGTATGTACTGGGAAGGGTTTTAATCTCCCAGGATCTGTGCAGTGATAGTAGGTTGCTGTCATAAACAGTAAGAAGAGCTCTTCCAAGAGCATTTGCTTGGAACAGAACATTGGTGCCAGTATGTTGAAATGGCTCAGATTCAGATGTTCCTCCTTGATACCTGCAGAAAAGAGTTGTGATGTTGTTACTCCCTAATGTTGACCAGCTCCTTGGCCATACGTTGTATTTTTTGGACTCTAGCATCTTCTTAAAACTTTTAAGCTGATGGGCTTGAAATATTCAGTTTATGTCTACAGAGATGTATCACATATAGCTCTAGTACATGGCTAATTATCATCRAGCTCTACAAAACCTCTTCTTGTTGTGGTCTAGAGTCTGAGACTTCAGTGCGGTGACATGAGACTCTGGGAAGGTTTCTGAGGTTACTAAGTTGTTCCGAAGTGCTGCATCTTGTCATATTTCTCAACTGATCATATTCTGTGCTTGCCTTTTTGTGTCTGAGGTGGAAAAGATGAGCTGCTGATCCAAAGAAGCTCCTTTAAGACATGCCACTAAGAATGCTGAGCTTGACAATGCCAGCACAGAGGGTGCTGACTCTTTTGTCCCTCTGCAAAGTTGAAGGGCTTTTTCAGCTCCCACTGCTGGTTCAACCTGGAGAAAGTTTCTTCCTGGTGCAGTCAAACTGACGCTGCACCTAAGTGGCATGGGTTAACTCCAACTCTGGATTGAGGGGAGCCAATGAGTGGAGGAGAAAGAAGGGGACCAAAGGGAAGTGATTTTGGGAAGAGATAAAGAGATTGACTGATGCCCATAGTGTCTCCCAAACGGAGTATCTATGACAGTGTCTGTAATTGGAGGCACTTAACAGTAGGAGAGCAAACAGCAGTGTGGAAGTGTGGGCTTTTCTGGTTACAGAAAGCGAGCTCAGACAGAATGGATCATGACTGGCTGGCAAGTACTAAATAGCCCTAATGGCCCAGAATGAATTTTGGAGGGTACTGTTTTGGAGGGTACTTATGAATGCTAAGTACCTGCTGTTTTTCTAAGCTTTATTATCCTTGTGGCCCATGGCAGCCATATGTGCTATCTGAGGGGCTTCATTGTAATTCCAGATAATCCTTTAAAGAAAACTGACCTTCCTCTGAAAGCAGGCAAGAAAGGGAGGCACCCCCCTCTCTCCTCCCTTGGCTAAGTCTTGGTTTGTACTGCRTCTCCTTTCATCTACAGAATTTTTTTTAAGATGATCTCTAATTTGCAATTTTAGGAAAAAAAAGTAATACTTAATACTGGAACTAATATCTTCTCAGCTCCTCTTTTTTTCATTTGGAATAAAATGACAGAAATAAGATTACACGTATTCCAAGGCTTCTTCAATATTTAATTTAGAAATGCTCTCTGTAGGGCTGTGCTACAACAAAGCTCTGAGCTGCCTGCAGGAGGGAGTACTGATCTTAGCTATTTGAACACGTAACAGCCAGTTTTCCCAGCTGTCTGTGTTCATTCTGGAGTGCTAGGAGCTTGCAGGATAGGGAAGTGGCAAGGCTGGATTAGAAGCATGGCCCATTTAGATCAGAGTCTTACTGGAATAAGGAGCCATCACCATACATGTCAAGGAATGCTCTGCTAGACAGAAGAAAGATTTATGCCTTCCAGAAGTCTCACTGTGCCTTTCAGCAGTCTGAGACCTGTCTATGCTAGGAGACACATTGAAGGATAAATCCTTCTGTTGAAACCCTCCCACTCTCAGAACTACGGTATCTCCAAATTTCTATTGCTGCTAGGAGAGAAAGAATCCAGACAAAGCTCTCTCAAGTACTGTTCAGTGGTGGCTTTTTCCTTTGAGTTTTCAGAGAAGGATAAAATGAACTGAGATTTGCTGGGGCTGATTTAATGTTCTGGTGAACAATGTACCCTATGGRTAGAAATTTTATCTAGGAGATACCTGTGAATCTTTAGGACTTATATGAAACATCATCTCAGATGCGTCATATTCTTGCCCAAGGCTTTTATGTCTGCTTTGGAAATCACCACTGTTGTAGGCAATGGCTCTCCATCTTGCATTACTTTTCAAGGTTATACTCTGGTTTAAAGAGGAATTCCTCACGTACAGTCTGTTCAGCTTGAGTTCTGCAGATGGCTATAATGATGTCTGCTAACTTCACCAACTACCAATCTCTGCTTTTACATRCTAGTTTCCTGGCAGCTCAAATTTTAGAACTTTCTTTCAGAGCTGTTTTACTTTGCATGTGGATAAAACTGTAATAAACTCCAAAATTCGCATTTTGTCATCTTTCATTTGCTCCTGTACATCACATAAGGTCAGGGAATAGCTACTTGAATCTCTCAGTAGGGTGCTGTGTCCCAGGGCAAGTTAATCTCTTTCTTACACACATTTCAAAACCACCTGAAGAGTAAGCCAGTGGTGGAACTATTCTTTCCAAAACCTTTCTTCTCAGAACAAAGGAAAGCTGTGGGAGCGCAGAGTAATTGAAGAAAACAGTGCCTGGACTAGAACCCTTCTCAGAGGGCTTTGTAGTGCACCTAGAATGAAAATGAAGGCAAGAGGTATTTCTTGCCAGTATGAGGAGAAATCTTTTAGGCAAAAATTAAATCCCACCCTTCCTGAAATGCCATTTAGAGGAAACTTGTGGTGGACCTGAAACAGCTCTGTGGTCAGAGTTAGGAAAGCACTTTGCTAGTGAGAAGTATTTCCTTCTGCTTGCAGACAGATCATTTTGCTTCCTTTTCTCATTTCACCCTAATTAATTGTGTTCTAGGATCCCTACCATTCTGGATCATAGAGAGGAAGACTGATGTAGCCAGCAAGTTCTTTCCTTACACTGCCTACTGTAGYTAGTATGCTAATTATTCATTACCTCTCTTTACCTCAGCCTTCTACTTCTCTCTACTTTAAAGGCTTGTCCACATGTGCAGGGTATAACACTTTGGCAGTAGCAGCAGAAGTATGGGTGGTGAAATTTGTTTTCTGTAAGTTCTGGTGTCTTCCTGTGGCTAGGAATACCTGAATCAGTCATCTAGTCTCCCTTTGTAGTCAAAGGAGAGGAGATGTCGCTTCGCAGAGCTATTTTGGATACCTAGACACTCAGAACAGACCTTATTTTAGATGTCTACCTTAGGATGAGATAARCTGTGCGCAGCAAGAGCTGGGCTCTGTTATGGATGGCTATATTATGGCCATCTAATCTTAATGGAGATAAATCCCAGCCTCATAATAAAGACAGCTTTATCAGTACAGAAGCCTGTTAAATTGGAGGAATTGCTATGATGCAGGAATAAGACTTACTGGAGATACTTTTCTATTGAGATAACTGTTGACAAAMAAAGGCTGTTGCTCCCATGCTGTAGACTGTGATCCTAGGGAAATCATGACTCTTGTGAATGTAATTAGGATACCAAAAGAAATTCAGTTTCATAGGTCTGAAATAGGTGTTAGGCCTGGAACCTGCCACCAGGCCTAATCTTTCTAAACCAATGKTTTTACTCAGAAGGGTTCTGGATATTTAGGCATGATCTGTGGGAAGCGTGGCTGAAGCCACAAAAAGTTCTATTCTTGTAGGCCAAGCCTGAAAGTTTAGCAGCCTCCATAGGCAACCCAGCCACCACAAGAGGAGGACAGAGTCCCACTGATCTGAAGCAGATTTTTACAACAGTCCCAGAGGAGTGGCAAGCTCTAGATGTCCCCATTGTGTTCCTCTCCAAAACCATCTGTGTTTGCAGCCCTTTTAAGGACATGCACGGCAATGATACCATATGTGTTTTCATTTGGTAAGACAGCTCGTGGTGAAAATAGATGGGTTGTTAACAAGACAGACAGATGGCAAATTTGCTGCAATATCATGATTACTGTACTTCAAAGAGATAATCAATAATCAAGCAATTAGGTTCTTGTTAAATGAGAAGCAGACTCTGAGCCATTTAGTAGACTGCATTTTCAAAGCATCCTTCTGAGATATAGGGATTGAGTTTCTGTGCAGGAAGAGACATTTTTTCATGAACCTCCTACAGATCACTTAATAATATATACCTCTTAATCACAACTAATTGTTCAGATAAGTAGCTGACATGCAATATGTTAACATTTTATGAACTATAACTTTTTTATTATATTTCAAAGTGAATGAGTCAACATTCTCTATTGCTTCTTTCCTCTTCATTTTCTTTCCAATGCTGAGGGGAAACTTCGCATTCTGTATTTTTAATTTTTAGGGTTCTTTGAGGGTAGTTTTGACTGAGATCTGAAATAAAATTCCTGACTTTTAAGAAATAAATTTTAAAATGAGAAACAAAACGTCTTTGAAAAGAGATAGTCCTGTTCTTAATCATAAAACATTGATCTGCTAATTTTTTATATGTGAATATCAAAGAGTTTAGAAAAGAGAACATTGCTGGATGTGACTGGTAATTTTCTGATGTCCCAACTTCCACTTTAATAAAGTGAATTCATTGAAACCAATATGGTTTCAATCTACCTTATTAGTTAATTAGGCTAATAGTCTAATAAACTTCCTTCTCTACTCAGAAAACAATGATGGAGATGGGAGGTTCAAATTGTTAAAATAACTGTTATTCTTTTTGGTGTCTAGGTTTTCTTTTTCCCTTTTGAAGCTAGTGTTTGATTTTTTTTTTGCTACGCAAAAAATAATTGAATRTGAAATGCATCACTTATAAATTATCAAAATTACATATTTAAACTGAACCAAATCACTTTTCGGCTGATGAAAATGATCACCTTTTCAGCTTTTACTCTGTGTCACRTGAACAAATACATAAGTATAAAGCCATCAAGCACTACAGAGTCATCTTTTCCTCCAGTGATAGCCAAGCTGGGTGATATTTAACTATCACCATAGCAGTTAGAAACATTMAATTATCCATATTGGAATACACTCATGGTGGCCCATCTGACTTTAGTGATAAAAAAAACAAGGAAAAGTGTCGATATCTTTCCAATCAATTTGCAYATGGGAATGCAACCTAGGGCCCTGGGCTCTAATATGTGTGTATATGTATGTCCGTAGGTATATAGATATATACACACTCTTGCTCACACAACTGCATCCAGGTATCTGGTGGAGCAGCCTTTGAGAAACTTGTCTGTGCACACGTCCATTAGCACAACCACAGGAAAATTTGGACTGGTAGTACTAAATTTAGCTATGCTCTTTTTCCATCCCTTGGAGCAAAATTTAAATCATGAGCCTAAAGTGTGTTTAGGTGCGTTGTAAAGACCATTCAGTTTATTATTAGTTTATATGAGCTAAGATTATTTTATTCTTTTTACACTCCTGTTATTTAACTTGATATTTCCAAAGTGATTGACTGGTTTATAATTATTTTGTGATGCAGAGCCAGTAAAGATTGATTGCAAGTCTCCAAAATGTTTTTGATGACATTATTTAATACTGACTTTGGGTTCCTGAGATCAGACTCAGCTTTACACAATTTAAGCAAGGTCATTATTTTTCTTTACTGGTGCCCTGTAATTAAGCAGAGGGATTGTTAACTACACGTAGGGAGATTATGTGATCGAGGTAGTTAAAATGATTGCTTGTTTTTAAAGAACTGTCAATTTTGCTCCTGATGTGTTTGGATAGAGGGAATCATTTGCTTTATGTCTTTTTCTTGCCTTTGCTGAGAAATCAAGATAGAGGATTGGGTTTCTGCTCACACTGYAAGAAGCCATAGCAGCTTGGTAACTTTAAGAACAAATTTAATCTGCAGCACTTTCCATCCCAATTCCACAAGCACAGAAGCCATGAATGAACAATTTATATTGATCAGTCTCTGAGAATGGCTTTAGTCCTCTCTTGTGCTTTCATTCAAATTCTAGTAAAACTGCAGCCTAGTCAAAGATCAGTTATCTGGGGCTCGCAGCTTCTKCTGTTTAGTCAGGGTAGGGTTCTTAACTAATGATAAAACCTTACTTGAGTCAGAGGAATATGGAAATCTCCTTGCTTGAAACAGCCAGCTTGTCTTCCTGCTTAGCACTAGGAATGAGTTACACATGGACATAGTCCCACTACTTTCCAGCTGGATAATGGATGAGAGTATCTTTAAAAGCCTAGGTACARGAAGAGCAACTTCAGGGGAATGAGATTATCACCATAGTGATAGGGGGCCTTAAAACCAAAAATGAAAGTMTTTTGGAAGTATTAAGTGATGCAAATACAATGTGTGCAATGTACCTGGGCTGGATCTGGCTGACTGATAAGCAGCTAGATCAGGCTGATAGTGTAGAGAATTAAACAAATATATATTTGGGTATGGAAGACTCCGCTTTATAGAGCTGTGGTGTTGCACTTTGCTTGAATATTCAGTAGCTTAGCCATTGAGGACAATGTTCATGTCTGGCTTAGCATCATGGACTGGGACTCAGCTGATCTTAGTGGAGAGTCTGGCACACTGTCACTTCAAGAAAATTACCTGTAAAAAAAAAAGCTCCTTTTGGCAGCTTGTGAATGTTTACAGTTGAGAAATATGATCTTCTGAAAGGGAGTGTGGATTACAAAGGGACTACCCTAAATGGCTCCCAAAATTAGACTGCAAGTCTATAAAAGAGTTGAAAAAGGAAAAAAAAAAACACAAAAGAAAAACCATCTTGCAGAAATGAAATGTTAAAAGCCTTCAAGATAGCTCTCATTCATGCAAACCAAGGAGAAGAGGAGAGGAATCAGGGCTGTAACATTCAGATATTTTACAGTTTGCATTTGAGTTTAAATCTGTATGGGGAATAAACTTTGATGATGCACTCCTTGGAGTACCAGGCAAAATTATAAGGAGACCTAGTATGTGGAAGCTAAACCAGGCAAATTTAGATCACAAATAAGGCGTAAATGTTCAACAATGAGGTTAATTACTCTTTGGAACAATTCACCAAGGGCACTGATGTATTCTGAATCACTGGTCAGAAATGT
>NW_028186409.1:630042-677650 GCF_003343005.1 Rhea americana | reverse complement strand
AGTTATATACTAATTTAGGCAAATTCAAAAGCCTGAATTATGCACAAAATCAATCTCATGTTCATTTTGAGCCCTTTTTATCTTAAAGTCTATGACTTGCTTCAATAGGACTTGAAATGTGATTGATTGYTAGCTGTTATGTATGAGTTTAGCTTGAATTGCTATTTTTTCCCTATTGAGATTGGTTGAGTATCTATGGAAAGTATGTTTTGTGTAGACTTGYTTCTGAAAACCCCTCTTACAGTTTAACATGGGACTTAGGGACTTTAGCGCAGAGAGAAGAAAATGTCCTGTTTGGAAAATCAGGGCATCTGGCTTTTGAACTGTGTCYTATAAGCAATAACTGTTTCAGGAAGATAACATAGATCACTGCTGGACTTACTCAAACCATGACACTTTAAGTGGACAGCTTTGAAAAGTCTGTTTCAGTCTGCAGGTATGTATATACACACAAAATAGTGTTATACCCCAACTGGAATTAGAAAAATGTTCAGGTGTCTGAGTTTTTGACTGAGTATATACTTTGTATTTTATCTAGCCCTAAATTAAATTTTCTCTCACTTACAGCAGTGCATTTGGCCACAAAATCTTCCTCTTTTCTTTCAGGATGATCATGTCAATCTGTATTTTGTTGAACTCAGCCAAGGATATTCCTAGAAACTTAGCAGAAAGAATCCATAAGTCTGGCTTGTTAAATGAGTCAGGGAGCAGCTCTTTTAACTAGATTACTTTGTCATCWGAGAGGGTTTCACTCCCTATGAACACATGCTCCAAAATAAGCAGGTTTTTTTATTAAACACTGTGCCATCTTGAACCTCCCATTATTGGAGTTCAGCTTGCACTTACTTTTATGAAATGCCTAATGCACCAGTCAGAAAATACATTAACCCTCTTACTCCAATTATATACACAGTAGGTGCATTATTGGCAAAGCAAATGGATGGTGAACTTTGCATCCCCAAAGAAGCCTCTCTTCTAGCAAGTACTTCTGAATCTCTTCCATATTCATCATGGATAATGCGCTCTCTCACTGTGAGATGCTTTTAAACAGACTACTCATAACTCCACAGGCAGACTGTATGTTGCTCTTCAGCCTTTAAATAGCAATKCAGAGAGAGACTCATTGTATTACAGCTTTCCCAGGTTCTGCATGCCCCATTCCAGCTGCAGCAAAGCTCTGTATTTCAAACTCTGCATAGGACAGGTCGGAAACTTCAGTCAGAATATGCCAAATCATGAACGTGAATCACTTCAGGAAAAGATGCTGATTTTGCTAACAATAATAAATGGCAGTCTCTTTTCATTGGCATAARTATACCTTTTTATGGGTCAGATTTTTGCATTTCCTTTGAAATGTATTTTGGAGGGAGGCATGCACATGCCCTTTTAAACATGTACAGAAACTCAGATATGCTGAACAGTAACATTTCTAATCCAAATATTTTGATATTTTAACCTGAATCTTCATCCTAAAACTTTTGAGTTTAATTTTTCTAAATCCTCCTAATTGAGAGATGCTGAGAGGAAATATTACAAGTTTGTGGAATAAAAAACATACAAAATTTAAACTTTTCACTTGACCCAAAACATTTATTTTGATTTCTGAAATACTGAAAAGTTTTGCTTTCATTTCATATGGGAACAATGGTTTTCTGTTGCCAAAATTGCTAGAAATGCAAGACCATTTACCCCCTTTTCTCCAGCACCTGCATTAGGTTGGCATCCTCTGCTGTGTAATGCAAAGGTGAAGGCCTTTTCTCTCCCTTGGGTTTTCTGAAGGGCTGTGTTTAGGGGAGAACTGTGGGATAATGTCACAGGGACAGAGGAACCTGGTAGCAGCATGGTGACTCTCAGTGACATCTGAATGAACAGTCTGGCAGCACCGGGTTTCCCTTGCAAAGAGGGCCCAGGACAAGCTGCTCTTTGACTGCAGGAGGCAACAAAAATGAAGACCATCCGTGATCTATTCCTCTGTGAAAGAGCAGTCTAGAGTATTCGTAGCCACACTTAATGTCTCATCCTTCACCTCTACATCCCTGCTTCCAGGTGACATAAGCTTGACAAAGCACAGGTATGACTAGTATGCTTAGATACATAGGGGAAGCCTTGAGGGATTTAAGAGTCTTGAATATTCATCTCCTTCTTTGCAGGCCTGGCCCACTGGTTTCCATAGAGACTCTGCACAAAGGTAGGGTACCTCCTGACTGCTCAGCTGTGGTTGGTTCTTGTTAGGTTTGCCCACTCATTCTTTTCTCCCAGCCAGCTGTAATTTCCAAGAAAAAAAYCTTTCCTTTCTTGTTGACCCCTAAACCTGCCCCTTGATCTTTCCCTAGTGTTCGATCCAGGAACTCCTTCATATGCACAGCTTCACACTTCTGAGTGACATAGGGCCCCTGCCACAACATGTTTCTCAATCTGCAAGAAAGCTGCTTCTATGCACACCCTGTTCATTCTATGCCAGTACGTATTTTAAGATGCTCYCATCCTTTTTGAGTAGCCCACAGTTCCCTTCCAACATTTCCCCTCACCTGTGCAAATGGCCTACATCTACCTTTGTACTGACTGTCCTTGTCCTTGCTGCAAGTGATTAAGTTGTCTTTGTAAATGTCTCCATCTCACTTCAAAAAACTCTCCCCATCTGAATGACTAACCCATCCTTTTAGCCAGTGTTCTGTGCATCTAGGGACGTGGCTATCATGAGTTCATGACAAAGCATGTTGACAGAGATGGGATTCTTAGGAGAAGAATTTTGTGCATGGCAGAAATAAATCTAATAATTTTGTTTCTTATAATGAGACCAACTTTGAAATCCCTGAAATACTTACAGAAGTCAAGAGTGTTTGAGGAAAGTGTTAGCAACAGCTGCAAAAGGATAGAGGTAGAAGAGAGGTCTAGTGCTGCAGTAGTCTGAGATCTCAACCCTGCCCTCAGCCAGGAAAGGGATGGGTTGTGTCAGTGCTTGCTGTGGCAACTTTTAGAACTGTAAGAATGGGCCTAGGTGAGCCTGTGTTTATTTACACAGCTTAAATTTCTGTGGACTCTTTGCAAGTTCCCTTGTAATGCTCTTTAGATTGATAGTGCACAAGTGAATCTAACACATAGGTGATTTCTGTAGTAGCAGAACTGGTATTGGCTAATGCCTTAGCACTGAATCAGAGGAGTCATGCTGATGCTTACTGTCTCTGGAGGGCATTCCTGTTTTAGATGCCTGCATTAATTATCTCCTTGATATTTTGTTTCTGTCAGCTTCTTCTATAGTCAGTGGAGGCAAAACAGACATCTCTGAAGGTTTCCTATGAGTATAGGAAGAACTGAAGTCAAGTAGGCCACTTTCTCTGATACAGTTGCCTATTTAGAACAGAATATCTTGAGTGTTTCATGCAACTGGATCTTACTGAGTGTTTTTTTCCATGTAAAAGCCTGTTTTTTTATAGATGTGGATGAAAAATTCCAACAAGAAAATATTTAATAAATGTATATATTAGTATAGGCAAGTTCTGATATTGTTTCACTTTTCCAGCATTTACGTTGGATATTTTTCCTGTTTGTATTATTTTGTATTTCRCTGTTAATAGTAGTTCTTAACAGATGCTATTTATTAATATATAAATATATTTATTAATATATAACTATTTTTAAAAAGTGTATAATACTTCAAATGGTAAGTGCAGCAGTTTCTAAGCACTGATTGAAAATCTCATCTTTTCTACATCCAGATATCTCCTGTTTATACTGTAAAGTGTCAAACTGTTTGATTACACCGAACTGCAGACATTTTCATCCAGAAAGAGATGAGACATTTCAATCAGTGCTGAATAGCAGCAGCACTTAATGATGTGAAAAAAACCAGACTACATGAACTCCTATATGGTACCGTATTATCTTTGCCAGTGGGAGCAGTGTGCTTCATGAAATAATGGGGAAGTAATAGAAGTAATACAGGAACAAAATCCTATTTTGAAAATGGGGAATATATTTAGAAAGCTATTTAATGAGATACTATGTTTTAAAAATGAATTGTCACATGTTAATTTCTGGTGACATAGGAATTCTGGATTTCAAACRACCCTGTTCCGATTCTGTAGCCTAGTTTTCTAAGAAAATGAGGCTGGTATGCKTAGGCTGCCTCTGCACATGCCTGTCTGTTTCTTTCCATCAATGCGTTTTGAATCCATTGGCCAAGTTCTAGTGAATTTGACAGAGTATTAGAGGTCTCAAAGATAGTAAAGGTCCTATGCGTATTGTGGAAGTTAGAAGCCAGATGGAGGCAAGAGATCCCTTAAGTGTTCTGTCCTCATGAGGGGAAAACTTAAATGCGTCTTGCGTTCTTTAATTGTTAGACAGCTCCATGTGTAGGATACACAGAAACAGGGAATCGGGGTTAAATTGTTCCTTTGCGGGTGAAATGATTTTATGCTGGAAGTTAAGGAGAAGTAAGCTGGAAGTTAGGGGAAGGATTCACCTCATCTCACTTTAAATGATAGCAGCAAGGCATCTACCTCAGAAGGATGCTGTTTTCAGAGTTAGTGAAAATAGGCACTTCTGAAATCCAGCAACAGTTCTTCTAACCTGTTGTGGATGTGTAACTAAGGAGGTGCTTACAAATTTAAGTTGTAAATTTCCAGGTCTTGGCACGTCCTATGAGAAGTTTTGGTCCTCTAAAGTCGTAACAGTTTTGGTGCCTCTAAATTAAGACATCTTCCTTGCTTCCAGTTTCAGGATACCTAGTGCCATCTTCCAGCACATCTTAGCAGAAATTTCCCATGGCTCCAAAGCTTTAAATCCAATGCCCAGCATGGGATTTTGTTATCAGACTCCTACTGAAACAATAGAACAGCTGAGAAGAAGCATGATATAGCTTAATCCCCCCCCCCCCCCTTTTTTTTGCCTGGAAAATGCAAAGCCTAGTCCTGCCAACCTCTTTCTCCTTCAAGGGGTTCTGGTCATACTTATTGTCTTCTTGACTTTAATAGAACTGCTCATTCAGGGGAGACCTTGCATTTCTAGAGACAGCAAGTCTTTTCTCAGGTTGCCTAGCAGAACCAGAGTATTTTTAAAAGATGTGGCCAAAAATACTCTATTGGAGTAGTTTTCTTTAAGAGAAAACACCAGTTCTGTGTTTYATGACACAACATTGACTTTAGTTGACTTTTTCCTTAGGAAATCATGAGAACATGTCTTGAGTTTATCATACAGCATCTGCATTCCCTGTACAGGAGGAAACAAACCATGAATCATTTAGAGTGTTTGCACAAGACCTCTCCTGCACTGGGGTGAAAGCAAGCTCGGAAAGCTTTATTTCAGGATAGAAATGCCACCTTTCCAAGGGGTTTACTTTCAAAACCCCAGTTCTGCTATTCCAGCCATAGTGTCCCAGGAGACAGATATTTGTGCATGTCCAGCTTTGGACAGAGACACTCAGAAATGGGTACACAATATGATGTTACAGACCTCCTTCCACTGACACTGTGAATGTTAAGCCATGGGTCAGGGCATTGGCAAACCTATAAACACAACATCTCTTCTTTAAGTGGTGGATAGAACATACATTCCTCATTTGCAGTCCCTCCAGGTTGGAGGCATTAGCATGAATTATAACTGACCTTCAAGGGAAGGATTTGTATTTTTAAAGTGGAAGCAACAAGCAGTGAGGCAGACAGCTGTTCAGAGCATGTGTAGCTGCAATGTCTGTTCCTATCTGAGAATGTGGGAGTGTGGTGGGGGGGGCTGTTCATATGTGTGTGAAGCTATTTTGCACTTTGCCGTGTCACTTCTCAAAAGTGACTTCATGCATTCAACAACTGGAGAGACATCCCCTGCCACAGCAGGGTTTTAGGGGTCATCTCTTGTGAATAGCTTCTGCATCCATGGAGCACAGATGATGGTAATTCAAAGTGACAGGAGCGCCTTCTAGCCCATGGCATTGTCAGCAAGCCAAACTGCTCAGAGATGACAACTCTGCTTCTTTAACAGACTCTGAACTGTCACTCCCCATTTGGCTTAGACCAATGGGGGCTCTGATGAAATGATTTCAGTGAGAACAAATAAATTGCAACTACTGCAAAGGGCAAAATGCAAGTGAAATTTGCATTTTAAAACACTCCTAAGGTAGGGGGCAATGAGTAAGTCAAAAACAGGTTGGACCTCTGGGTCAGGAGACAGAGCTAATTCACTTGTAGCTGAGGATGGTAGTTATCATAATGGGATGCTGACTGAAAGATTTGCTGGTGAAAGATGCCCAAGAGATTGTTGTGCTGTGTTTCATCTCTGACTAGGGACAATTTGCAGCCCCACTCTCACTGTAGTGTGCTTGTCACTGGGCGTCAGCAGCTGTAAGCTGGGGCTCCTTGTTTTAGGGCACTAATCATTCTAGAGTATCCACACTCAAATGTGCAGGGTTCTGAGACCATCTGTCCAAATTCTTCCACTGTCTGTATGACGTGCGAGCATATTTCAGATGCAGACTTAACTGCAGCGACCAGTTTTGCTTTTGGAGAAAAGGGAGACGGGCTAGGTGCAGTCATGTAAAAGGGAATGTGTACTAGGTACAGGGCTATGTAAAGGGGGTCATCTTCATGTCTTTGGATTGTGAAACGGGGAAGATGCGTTGCTGGAATGGGAGGTGCAGCTTCTGTATTTTGCTTGTAGAATGAGCACACGTGCTCTGAGCACGGGCAGTATTTTTTCTGGGGGAAGAGGTTGTGTTTATGTGCCTAAGCTTGGCTCCTCCTCTGGGAATGCCACCCAAGCATGTGAATTTGTACCAGGACCAAAACATTAACTACACAGTTAAATAAATATCCAAGCATGTGTCAGCTGGATAATGAGGAGGGAGAGAAGCCTCTTGGATATGTGATTTTGGTGCACAGATATAAGATTTTGTTTATTACTGGCTGTTTGTCTTCTTGCTGACACTTGTAATAATGATAATTGTATGGAGATTTTGTTAAAAAAAAAAAAAGGCTTTACTCAAATTTGACATGTGCTAAGGGGTGTTTTGAGTGACTAGCCAATCCCTATATGGTCAGTGCAGCTCAGAGTAGGAATCATCTTCCATAGAGCAGATGAATTCTACTTTCGATTCTGCATTCGGTGAGTGATGTTGCAGACAACCCTGTCTGATGAGTTCTACCCTACTGATCAAATTTAAATGTCAACAGTATTCTAACAAAGTATACTGAATTTTTTTCTTTTGATATTTTGACTTTTCTACATCTAGTATTATGTGAGGTAAAATAGTGTGTGGCAGGGAAAAGATTCATGAAGAAAAAAGAAAATTCTGTGATTTTTTGGGGTAGATGTTCTGCAAAACTCCAGGAAAACTTGCTCTGGGGTCAGTCTTCACTTTTTTTCAGACAGCTGGAAGTTTTTGTTTGTCTTAAGAGAATCATCTTCTGTTTTGTGTGCTTGTTCAGTCATAGTGTCTGGCTCCTTGGGAATCACTCAACACAAAGTTTAATGCAGACAATTCAAACAGAAGCAAAAACAACAGCAAAGACCTGTGTGCTGAGATAGGCTGCCCTAGTGCTGCATACCACAGAGGAAGGTGAAGCACACAGCATTAAACCAAAGAGCCTGAAAACTCTCTTGGGTCTAATGATTACCCAAGATGTCCGGGGGATTTGTCTGTGTTGATTCTTGTAAGAATGTTAACACTTTATTTGTCAAGTTTACCTGCCTCACTGGAGAGCTTTGATGAAACTTATTAATTAGTCCTTCGCAAAGTGCTTTGAGATTTTCAGATGAAAGGTGCTATAGAAGTCTGAGGGATGTAGAGCATGCATTACCAGCTGAGAGCTACATGGAGAGTTGGAGAAGGTTGAAAGCAGCCCTGCCAATTAATTTACACTTGAACAGAAGATTTTATTTTTCTGAAAATTAAAAAAAATCAGAAAGTAAACATTGAAAAGTTCATGGCCTCCCTCGTAAAATGATGCCTTTCTATTTGGTTTTGTACAGTTTTGCTAATCAGAGCATTAAGACTTGAAAATCTGGTTATTTTCTGGTGCTCAAGAAAACATATAAAATATATAACATCTTCTAAAATCTCCTTTGCCACAAGTCAGGTAAAGAAAAGCTATGTTAAGAACCTGAGAATGTTGAATGATTGCCAAAAAAAAGGAGCTGAAACTAAAGAAATCAGCCGCAAAGAATTGCTGCTGGCAGATCTGAGGTGGGATTGGCATCTACTGTGGAGGCTGCATCATTGTTTCCCTTTTTAAAACGATATTTGCAGCTTTCCTGTAACACAACAGTATCTATGCTGATGATGAGACTGTGCAAAACGCCAGCCTCAAGCATAGAGGGAGCCCATGCCATCCCAGCACCCAGGCACTGAAAGGGACTTTTCCTGCCAAGACAAGTCTCAACAGTTACTGGGCACCAGATCTGAGAGCAGTGTGACTGCCACGTTCATTCAAGGACCCCAGGAGAAAGAGTTACTGGTTGCCTCAGGTGCAGAGATGTGAGGGGCAGAGCGCTGGGCATAGACCAGCTRGCAGGAGAGATGAGACAGGAAGAGAGATACCCAGAGCAGAGACAAGGAGTCAAGAGTCCATAAGCACTTGAATGCATGAATTTGGACTATACAATTAAAAACGTAGGCTAGACTAGGGGTAGTTTAGGTAGAGAATTGCTGTCAATCTATAGTAACTGTCCAGAGAGACAGGCAACCAATTTGCACTCAGATCAAAGCACCTCTTTTTGAAACACATGAACTTCACTGTCCTTTGCCATCCATAGAGATTTGACTTTAGTCCTTTCATGCCTCCATTCTTCCAGAGCAAAATCCACAGTCTAGAAATATAATATATTGTTGTATGTAAGGGAAGGAGGGAAAGAGATGTCTTTTTTTTTTTTTTTTTTGACAATTTCCCTTTGAAAACAAAATCTTACCTGAAGGATATAAAGCCTCTGGCTAAAGAGACCTCTTGGTTCCACATAGATTGTACCTTTCTTTGGACACTTAGGGTCTTAGAAAAATAAATTCTATCTGTCAGTAAATATTCACCCTGGGAATAAGGAATGCCTTCTTCAAAAGCTTCCATACCCACCGGTTCTGCCTGCCTCCTAATGCCAATGATTTATGGATGTTCTCAAAAATAATTTGGTGTTTTTCATGACAGGAAAAGTAGATAGTCCTGAGGCAGTGATTTCTCATGGAATTTTCAGCTGAGTGACTTTCTTGAAGCCCCTTCAGCTAAGTCTCTTATTTCTAAGAAAACCACAGCATAGGAAAGAAGGGTTTTATTATTTGTCTGTGCATGAAGTTGTCCTTGGGAGATTTTCAGGACAGACTTGCACTTTGCCTGCTGCTGTCTTCAGGGCTATAAGATGCTGCTTATTCCAAGTAAGGACTGAGAGAATGGCATGGGTTGCMAAACTACGCAAACTTAATTTACATATAAAGAAGGAAATAGATGGGGTAAGGATGGGTCGTTACCCGGAATGAAACAGGGGAAATGACCTATTTTTATTGTGACTCAGAGCAGCAAAAATTCTTTTCTGGAAACTGCAAGTACTTTTATCCTGAATTCAGCTACTCAGACTTTCACACAGACTTTTCACTTCATAATCACACCAAAAGAGCTTTAGCCTGATAATGAAGTTTTGAGCTGAGGAGTTACTGACCTTGGCTCTCCTTTGCATAGTGACTGTATGAAAAATCTGAGTTACTTTCTGCTTCCAGGTGTGTCTCATTGAACTAGCTTTCTCCTTTGCTGGGTCAGCTCTTGTAACTGTAATACGGGTAATGTTATGCTCACTGACATTTTYCATCTGTTTTCCCCAAAAGGTCTTGAAAGTATCTATCCATCAGTTCTGACCCGTAGCGTGGTGGTGATCAGTTTTTAAAAACCTAGAATACTCCCTCTGAGGCATTCCTGAAGTCTGGGAAGTTAGTGCGAGAGAAAAGGAAAGAGCAGACATCTCCTGCAGAGGCAATCCTGCCTGGTTGCTTCCAAAAGAGATTTGAATTGCTTGACTGCACCTCACCAGAGGGAGAAGTAGTTCTCCAAAGTAGGGCCAAATTCTGATCTGTATTCCAGACAGCCACTGATGATATATGSTATAGATGACAAGTATCATACTGAAGAATGTTTTTTAAAGCGGAGCATTCTGGTCGCTTTGAGCAGTACATTTGGCTTTAGACAGCTATCACCACAGTGTCTATGAGGGTTTTTAATCAAGTACAGAAATTCCACAGAATTTTTACAATTTGTACCTACTTTTCATGTGCTACCTCCTAGAAGGAACTACAGTTGCAATTACAACTCATTTCGTTGTGCGGCAGCAATACCAGCTACCCTACTGCGTCCTGTGCTATGCTGATGTGGGTCTACTATAGCAGACATTTATGCCTACTATATGTGGCAAAAAACTACTGAGACATGTAATCCTTTCATTAAAACTCTCATGTATGCAACCTTTGACTCAACAAAACATGAAATGGCCCCTTAACCTACTTAGCAAACTTCTCACAAACTCCATTTGCAGGTGAAGCTCTCACCAATACAGAGCAATGCAGGTTAAGATCTCTGGAGCCTGTTAATATTTTAAAGTTGCACAAGAATATATAGACAGMTGTGCTTTGGCCAACTTTTGCTCACTCACCTTAAATGCTGGGCAGTCTTAGGCTGTTTTTTCTGCAAGCCCAGCACTGCTGCACTAGGGACAGAACATATCACAGAGGAGCTATGCGAGTAGATAGGTTGAAGCAGGGTTTGGTAACATTGCTTTGACTGAAATTATATCCTGGAGAAATGCTTCATAAAACAGTTAAGGATTGATTTTTAAAATTCAGTAATTGGTAGAAATAGTTCTCTTCCTTCCTACTTCTCTGATAGAAAAAAAAAAATCCTGATTTTTTTTCCACAAGGATTATTTAAGACATTTTTGATCYGAAAGCAGAAGTCAGAAACTTAACTTCTGGTAAGTGTCTTTACATATTGGCTTTTTAAGTAGAACTCCTCTTCTGATTTACTCTTTTCAGTTGAAAATCTGAATTGTTTACATGGGATTTGCATTGAAAGAGGTGACTAGATTATGGTATGTAAGTACTTTCACAGGTGTTTAGTCATCAATATTTTCAATTAAATGTCAGTTATCTTATTCAATATCTTCTTCACTGTCTAATATGAATGAGGATTCAGGGAAATAGTGATTTATGGCAGTGATACTCAGACAGCTAGAAAGTCTGCCAAAACCACAAGGTCAGTCTTAGTCCAGAAGCCTCAGTAACCTTCTGCCTTTGCATTTATTATTGTTACATCCTGCCTTTTCCTTGTTTTATTGAACACATTAGTAAACATAATCTGATAAGCCATGTCAGAGTTTGGTCAGGTTTAATACCAGAGTTCAAACAGGTTCTGTCGCAGGCCATAATGACCAGAAGCAGTGCAAACCTTGCTTTTATATGTCTGAGCTGTACTTCTGTAATAGCATGGCACCTTCTAGCTCCATGTCATAGCACTGACCCAACTTTGATTCARGTAACAGAACACCTATTTGTTCACTCCTATAAGCGTTTTCGGTGGCAGTTGGAAAGGTTTCTTCCCAAGCACAGCCATATCTGACTTAGTCTTACTGCATGTAAGTTCAGAGAGCTAAAAATGCTTTGAATATAGGTAGAAAATGCACTGGAAAATGGAGCCTGCAAAGGCAAAAGTTTAATGCATTTAAACTCCATTGCAGGTATTGGCCTGACCTTGTTTTTTGGACTTGCAGGACTATTAATTAGGTGAAGCACACTAACACAGTCAAAGCAGTTTCCTAGAGACAAGCAGAAATGAGGGAATGGCTTGGTGAGTCCTAAGCAACCTGAGCCCACCATTAGCTCCTGCAGCTTTGTGCACGTCTCTGCAAACCCATACGCAAAGCAAAGTGCTCATTTCTGTGCATAGTCCATGATCGTCATGTGAATCTCTGTTAAAAACCCTGTACACAATTGAACAGTACCAGAATTTTCTACACCAAAACCCCCTCCCTGTAATCAGTAATGTCTCCCCAAAAGTTATAAGATTGAATGGTGCATATCAGATTATTTAGCTTCTGTTTTATGTTGATACTGGGGTTGTTGTCCAGGTGGTGGAACCCCCCTCCATGTTCGCTAGTGAGAACTTATTTCTCTTAACTTGCGTTAATAAAAAATGGGATTTTATTGAAAAAAGAATAAAAAAAAGGAAAATATTTTGACAAAATTTTGGAATTGAATAAAAATACTAGGAAGAAGGACAGCAATTGTATTCCTCTAAGAAAGAAAAAAAGATTTTTCATCTCATTTTCTTAGGAAAATTGGAGTAAAATTGTATGTGAAAGAGACATAGCATGTTGCTTTCCTTTTTAGAAACAATACTTTCAATTTTTTAACTGTAGAATCTGACTAGTATTGGCTGGTGAAAGTGTGAGAAATAACACTTCCAACTACTGTTTAGTATTTTTCAGCTCAAAGGCAGATGCAGACTTGATGTGAATAAAGAGGGAGAAATGAATCCTTCTCCCTTGCCACAGAGAAAGGAAAGGCTTCTCCCCTCACTATTTTCCTCTTGTCTTATCGTGCAACTGATACAGTTCATGGTCCTGAGCATGGCCTGCTCCGTGGCAGCAAGAGYGGAAGACAGGGAAGAGGAGGGCATGGGGAGAGGAGGCCCCCGCAGCACTGCTGGCAAGTCTACAGCTGTCTAAAGAATTGGAAGGCATCCAAGTCTGCGACATCTGCACTCTTCTTTCTGATATATGTCTGGGGCTTGTCCAGTGAAAACCCAGCCAAAAGGGATGGCATGAAAGCAGATTAAGGAGCCACTTGTTACCATTCAGTACTGCATTCCATCTGGCAAAAAATGGAAAAAAGGCCCCCAAAATATGGGGGAAGGTATATTCTTTTTCTATGCTTTCCTAGTTTGACATTTCAAGTGGGATCTAATTTCCCAATGGGAAAATTCAAATGATAATTTCCCTGCAAAAACTCCAGAGGGAAAAAATAATAACATCCTCGATTTTCAACTCAGCAGTAATTCTGACTACCATGTTCCAGGCACAATGTTTCGCTGTTTCCTCAGGGAACTGAATTAATTTTGATAAGCAGTATTTCAACTTTTAATAGAGGTTTCCTTCTTTTTTTTAGCATCTGATTGATATCTTTTATTTTTTTATATTTTTTTTTTGTTCACCAAATTTCTTCAAAGGCTTCCTTGATTTTCACCAGAGCATGTCACATAGAACCCCTTCCCTTGATCAAATTAAACTTTAAATTATGATTTGCAGATATAATCAATGAATTGCACAAATCCAAAACAAAAGTCCGGGGCAAATTGCAGGTTCTCTTAATAACGAATCATTACCAAGCATCCAGATGCAAAAGCAAGCAAGTTCTTGCATGAACCAGCTTGTAAATCTTGACACTCYCTGTTAATAGCGCATTTTCCTCTGACCATGAATATTCATTGGCAAATGACTTGAGYTGCAGTCTGAATGCAAAGGTGTGCATGAATAGAAACAGATAAATAAAGATATTTAATGATCAAGGCAAACACAACATTGCAAAGAAGAGCTGCAGTTCAGCATGCATAAATATACTGAAAGTGTCTGGGTACTGACAGTGGCAGGTTGCAACACTAAAGTGGTTGAGTGAGTTAACTGGAAGGACTTCTCAGGATGCTGTTCTTCCAAAAAAACTTATTGAAGTAGATCACACTTCTTCAAAACATTTTGGTTTTATTCACACACAAAATTTGTTTTTGAAAAATTCCAGCCTACCTCTAGTTCTTCCCCACAAGCAACCTCAATAGTTCCTTGGTGTGTTCAGGCAAAGCGTGGCTCAGTGCTAAGTTGTGGGTTTCGTGCCTGTTCTGAGGTACCAACAGCAATCGCATACGGCCATGTAAGGACAAAGCCCTCCTTCTAAACAGGCAAAATGACTGCATCTGGAACTGAACGCTTTGATGAATTCAGACACTCTGGGAGATGAGATGCTATAGTAGAAAATTATGTGGGCCAAGTAAAATGTTGTCTTCTGGACTTGACTCCCTGCTCAAAGTACCAGCCAAACCGTTATGGTCTGGTACCTCAAACTATGGGCAGGAATACATCCTCCTTTTAGCCTAATTCACCCTGTTTGCACCTCCATTTCTCTGTCTTTACAAAAGAGTGCAACAGAGGCCACCTTTGTGTGGTGCTCCAAGATAAAAGTGCCATCTAATGGCTTCTTTTCCTCAGAGAAATAGGCAGTTTTCATAGTGGTTTTTTTTTTTCCTTTGTATTGCAAGATCATTTATTGGCAGAGGGATAGCAGCATTTTTGTTCTCAGTTCTTAGCATCTATCTTGTTAACTTCTGCCCTGAAAGTGAATGAAACTAATATTTTATCTCCTTTCTACAATAAGTTATTTCCTCGGAAGCTGGAGTGTAATGAACTTACTGTTTATTATAATTAACAAAAAAATCCCTGTGCCTTTAAATTAGATCATAAATCTTTCAGTGAAATTCAATACTGCAGTGATTATGTTTTCTTTCTCATAAGAGATTCTTCAGTGGTAGGAGATAGGCAATTCCTGYTCCAAATAATATGACCCTGAGGACATTCCCTCTAACGCATTTGGCCTTTTTCTCATTGTCTTCCTTCTTTTATAATCATCTGAGATACAACTGTAATACAACAGTGCTAGCTAGTGAATTATAAAACAAATTATATCACAAAGAAAATTCCTTTCCGGTGTTTTAAAATCAGTCCGGTTTATATTGCTTGTCTTTTGGGGGGAGTGGGAACTGTATGAGCAGTGTCTAGCATAGTGCAGTTCTGAGGAAAGCTGAGGAAGTCTTGATACTGCAATACAGATAGATTTGTCAAATATCACTGGCTGAACACCACTCCACTGAAGTCTCTGCATAGCTAAGATTACAGCTCATGCATTTAAGACACAGCTCTGTGGCTTCTCTTCCTCTCTCTGAGCACATTATCAGATTTGTGGTTCTCCAGCCGTTCAGTTGGGTGCAGCCTACAGAAGAAGATGCAAAGCTGCAGTGTAGTATCAGGTGAAATCTGGGAGTCTGCGCCTACAACATGTTCCCTAGCTCCAGCTCTGTATTGTGGGTCTGTGCATCGTGTAATGCAACTCAATGCTTGTTCCTTGTATTCCTGCGCTGAGTGAGTGGACCCAAGGAGTCACGAACATTCGAGAACAGGAAACTTTTGAAGGGGCAGAACTGTCAGATTGAAAGTAAGCAGGGGCCAAATAATGCAAACTGATTCTTCAAAAAAGAATTGTGTTCAAATTATTGCAGTTCGCATTAGTGCAGTTTGATTAAGCGGAGATTACAAGGCCAAGTCACTATCTTTTCCCCCTAGATTTAAGAAAACAATTTTACAAAGCAAATTTTTTCTGGCTCTGTACCCTTTTTGTACACTAAACTTACTACCCTGGCAGAAAAAGACGATGGAGATATGTAAGAAGTCTTATCTTAGGGACAAATTATTTCTCAAACTTGCCTATTTAACCATCTAATTTATGTCTGCATCTAAACCACCAATTTTGTATGCTCCAATGAGCCACAGTCGTTTGGACTTGGTTTATTTTGGGGACTGTATCCTACTAATTAAACATCCGTTCCTTTAAGTTTACATCACTTACATATTTATAACATCACTATATATGAAACCTTGTAACAATTTCTTTAAAACCCTTTAGGGTGATGGTGACATTATAAATATCTTCACAAAAATCTGTGTCAAAGTAGCCCAACTTCCAAAATGTCTTGTTTAAACATCCACATTACCTAATATAAACATATCCCTTTCTAGCAAATTAACATCGCAAGGCCTTATTGCATGTTATCTACTTAGCAAAGAAATATTACTTTTCTACATAAAAGGAGAACTATTCTTCCCCTATTTCTGTTGTACCACCTGACAGTTTCCAAACAGCTGGGTTTTGGAAGGGCTGAATTCCTCCATTTGTCAAAACTCTCCTATAATCATTAACCTCAAGAAACCATCAGCATATTCTGTGAATCCTGTGAATCCAATCTCCTGAATCTTGAGGAGGATGTTGTCAGATAATATTAGAAATTGGATTTATCCTCCCTAATTTTAAATGTCAACAGTGGAGATGTCTCCATTTGTTCCAGACATCCTGAGTTGCCTCTGTAGTCAACAGAGATGAGGTTCAATTTATCTCTCCTCAGAAGTGCTCAAGGCAGACGTGTAAACTAGATCATATAAACTGCTCTGCAGCATTGCCTGATCCTTTCCATTAATGAGTAAATGAGGCTCAGGTGAAGAAGATTGCATTGTATGYCTGCTTTAGGTTCCTGAGTGTGAAATGGAGTTGTGATGCTGACTTGTTATAGATATTTGGGATTTACTGAGAAAATGGTTGATCTTTCACATTCTGGCAAGATGTTTTTAACCTGGCAAAAGCTTTCGGCATCTTTTCTTTCCTTCAGCTTTCCAATGTTCTCTCAGTCTCCCTTCCTCACTCCCACCTGCCAAAAATCATTTCCTATTCTTTAATTGGCAAAGAAAACCAACAACTTCAGGGTAGAATGAAGCTGAGATACTGCCAGCTCATCTAGAAAAAAACAGCACCCTGTGATAGGTGAAAAATTAGGCTCCTGAAGATCTATCTGCAAAGACAGCTTGTCTTCCCCAAAAAAGAGTTTCTGCTGAAACATCAGTGAAGGATTGAGCACAGTGGCTCTGCCTCATACTCCCCATCCTGTCTGGGAATGATTTAGGAGTTAGTGTTTGTCATGGTTCTTTTTCTTAGCCTCTTCTTACAGCACTTTGAAAGATACTGGATCCTGGTTGAGGTAAAAGCTAGTTTTATGGATTGCAGTACTGAAAGCAAAAGCAACAGTGTGAAAAAAATACAGCACAAATTCATCCAGACACCCTTCTAGCTTGTCACCCCTTGTGCTCTGGGCCCTACGGTACAACWTGTCCCTTCGCGTGGGGTGGGGTGGCACTCGGGAAGCATAGCTGCTGGGCAGCCAGGGAGAGTGGTTGTGAGAAGTTTAGCACGTGGAGAGCTCCCAGCAATGACTTCACTCCCCTCCTAGCTAATTTGGAGCACATGGAGATTAAATTCAGACCCCTCAGTGCACAAATACAAAAGATGCCCCCTCCCTTCCCAGAGCTAATGCAGCAGAAGGGGATTCTGGCTTTTTCTGGAACAACCCCCARAACTTTATAAAAGGCAGTAAATTTTTAGTTCAAATATTTGCTAAAAACACCTCTCTTCCTCTCTGTTCTCCCATCCCRGTATGTGATCTGACTGGAAGCAATGGAGAGCTCTTTTTCTGGATCTGTAGATAGCCTAGCCTGACACAGTAGCTTTGGGGGGTCTGAAGTACACTCTTCCGCTCTGTGCTGAGGAACTGAGACACCTGCTCCTGGTCATTTTTATGTCCGTTTTTAAAAGCTCAGTTCTCATTTGCATAGATGAGCCTAGGAGCTGGAGCATTAATAGAAGCACCCTGGAACTACTCATGAATTGTAGAAGTTTTCTAGTRCTGAGCACAATGTGAGGGTCCTGCAGGGGCTCTGGATGCACAGTTGACTCATGCATTATATGGTAGGAGCAAGCACCAAGAATTCTCAGCAGCTGCTGTTAGAGGAGAGGAGATACAGGATCTTAAAAAAAGAAATGTATATTTTTTCTTCGTAGTGATTCTTGTACTGATTTCCTTGCAGAGTAGAACTGGCCTTCTTCCATCCTGGTTCTGTGTGGATTTCAAGCCTCCTACGTAACACATCTCCACTTCCATCTATGCTAGATCTGCTCGAGTCTGAGCCCTTCCACTCAAACTACGGGGACAGTCCAGTTCAGATGCACAGCTAATTTAAACATGAGTGTCACAATGAGAAAAAATATCTCCACTTGGAAACATAGCAGCAAAGTGCTTATAGATGTAAGGATACTGAGTAAYAGTATATGGGGATAACTTATCTCCTGCAGCTAGTGCTAGTGTGGGAAGAAAGGGCTAAACTTTCTTTATCTCCGCATCTGCAGCGTAGCTCTTCCTCCTTTTCTATGCAATCARCTGCTCATGTGCTCCTGGTTCTGATTATTTTTCTCTCTGTAGAGCTCAGCGACTTGCTTGTCTGAGTATCATTCTCCGTTGGGTGGATATCCTTCTGCCTTTCCCTAAGGGCAGCTCTGCCATAGCCACCTCCCCTGATGTTTGGCAAAATAATCACCTGAGAATCTGTTTGCAAATGGGTAGTGCACTTAAAGCTCAAAGTAATCATAAATGCCACTAATTAGCTACAGACCAAGATAAATAGTTGATCATTGCTTTTCAGCAAACCAAAGACATAATTGCAATTAACATTAATAATTCAAAACAATTAAGCAGTTACTGATGGAGTTATTTTGATCCAAATTGCTGTGAAATGAAGCTTCTCTCTAGCATGGCATTAGCTTCCTGGTAAAGGCTTTCCTGCAAACATAAAACAAATAATAACAGCTGTTTAAAGAAAAAAAAATCAATAGAATATCATTTGCAGCCCATAAAAGATTTGCAGATCTGAGCAGRAATAGTAGATTGGATTTAATAAAGCTTCAATAAACTGTGTGTTTACAAGGTATAGTTTGAAACAACCAGGACTGAGGTTTTCAGAACAGTCTGAGGGGACCTAGATTAGAACTAGCTGAATGTTTAAAAACACAGGGTCTTCTCTCTCTTTCTCTCTCTCCCTTTATTCTATTAATTTTTAGTAGAAACTCTYGAATGAAACATTTTAGCAGAAGAAATACGGTTTTTACTTGCTTTACAATATACAGAAACTTTGGAGCTTACATGTTTTCTTGGTTCATTATAAGATAAGATATTTTCTAGTGACAGAAGGAAGATGGAGTTAGGCCAGGAGGGGGTGTAGGCACTATTTTCCAACTGGCTGCAATTCTGTTTCACCTCTGCCATTCACATCTAAAGAAGATTCCTTTTGTATGTGCTAGATTGCTTTGAAACCTTATGCAGCTCTTCCTTTGTACTTGCCTTAGAAGCAGCTGAGCGAGACTCTGCAGGAGGGATAAGACCAATTTGCGCTTTCCTAAATTCMTAATTTTCCTGCATTTAGATTTGTGATCTGAACGTTGGATCAGCTGGAGGCACCAGCCTTTCTCACTGTGGCTTTGGTCWTTCTATCAGAATACTGCCTACTACACCATTTCTGGAAATTGGTTCAAGATGGAGGATTTTTGTCATACAGAAAAAAAAAAACTCTTTGCAAGAATACACATGCAGATAAGAAAAAATTGCACTGTGGCTTATTCTTCATACATAGTTGTAACCCTAGAAAGCTTCTAGGATCCAGCAGGTACAGGAAGATTTTCTCTTTGTTTGATTAGAGAATTTGTTGGGCTGTKAAAGGTCATAGTTACTGTACTTTAAGTCCTTGACCTTTTGTTTTATGAAGAAGCCATTTAAGATTTTATAGAGAAGTCACTAAAGTGTGGTAGTTAGAAGAAGATCACAGATTTGAAGGCTATGATGGAGCATTCTATCATTCCCGTATGCTCCTACAAAATAAAAACTGTAGAATTTCATCTAGTTCCTCCAGAAATGAGTATTAGGCTAAAATATCTCTATTGAAAAGCCTGCCACTCTTCACCTGGAGGCACACAAATGTACCACTTCCCTTGGTAACATATTCTGTCCAGTTTTACATGAGTATGGGTCTTCTTTCACCTTTGCATTTGTCTGGCTTTCATCTTGATTCAGTGGATCTTTCCCTTCTTAGATAAGACTTCCTCCAGATCCAGTGTYATGTCTTTGTGCAAGTGATCTCCCATGGCCACCGTTTGATCTCTCTTTCACACAGGTAAGAGACATCACAAACTTACAGGCTCTGCTTAAGAAATCTCTTTTCCAGCTTTCTGACCTGACACTTTCCTACTGCCCCTAGTGAAGAGCAGTTTCATGGCTGTTCTTTGCTTAGGGACTTTACAGGCTTTGACCTAGTTGGTTGGTGGACCCCATCTCAGCCTGATACATTGTGTCTTGGTTTGTGGGCCCTGATAGCAAGCAAGAGAAGCCTTGACCCTGGGTAGCAAGGGTGAGATATGGACATAATGTAGAGGGGAATGAGGTGGTAAGATGTTGTATAAGTCCAGTCATACAGCAAGACTCTGAGACATGTGCTAGCTCAGTCAAGAACCCAATGGGGGCACCCCTTTCACTGCATCTCCCCAGCATTTGTGCTTAGAGCTGTTTTTATAAAATGAGAGAAAAAGGTGAAACCTTGTCATGTTATTAAAAACATTGCTATCAAAAACAATTTTAAAATAGCTTTTCTCTAAAAACACATGGTCCCAGAGGAACTGAAAGGAAGAGGGGTGAAGTAAAGGAGAACTTCACACTTCCTGGAGGTGCCTGCATTTTTTATGAGTGGATTAGCTGATAAAAAAAAAAAAAAACTTTTAGTATCACTCAGTATTGCCTATATCTGTACTACGTCATTTCTTTATACATATGAAGAGGAGGAAGTCATGAAATGGCAAGAGTTAAAATTGAATTGCTCAGGAACTATTTGGGTAATAAGTGAAAAAAGCCTGCAAAAAAGCTTTTCCATCACTTTTCTAATAAATTATTCACAAACAAATGTTTTTTGCTCTTTGGCTAGTCTTGTAAGGCAGGTAATACTGTCTGCTGAGAGACATTTGCTGTTTCTCTTATCAAGAGTTACCGTTATGTTTCTGTGAGCTGTGTTCCAGATAGTGAGCTTGGAGGGAAGGCTCACGCACTGTCATGACCTGATACTCAAAATCCTCTTCAGGATTTTAAACTCAAACTTTACAGCAATGCGAATTTAGTCGACGAGTCAAAAACATGGAAAGTACTAGCATCAGTGGAAACTATCTGACAAACCTGTCAAGTGGGAAAGAATGGGGAGACAAGTCTAGAAGTTACTTGGAGTGTTATACATGTCAGCAGTTACAAAATGAGGATGTATTTACAGTGTGTGGGCGAACAAGGGATACTGTTGCATTCTGTATTGTGCAGTTAATCAGTATATTGTGTTACAAGAGTGATCTGTCAAAGATCTATCTGCTCTCAGCTGAGAGATCAATCTGTGCGGGTGCTGTGAACAGTAGTGCAACCTTCTCGCAGCTGTCCCAGCAGCCGGTGGCAGCAATGCCCAGAGATGGTCAGCGCAGCCGCCATGACGTGGCTTTCAGTCTCCAAGTGCAGGCAGCAACAGCATATTTCAATAGATAGAGCGTGCCCTGGGATCTGCAGTGTATTCCTGTCCTTGCTGCAAGGCATGTTGCTACTCTGGGCCTATGTATCCCTGTCTGCTAAATGAAGATAAAGATATTTCACCATAGGCTTTGAGAGATCTGGCTGGAAAGTGCAAATCAAAGCTTTAAGAGTTGAGGTTTACAGTGAGAGTAATTGAAGAGACAGAAAAGAAAGACTGACGAGCTTTCAGACATGCAGCTCTTGAAGTTTGTGGGGAAAGGTAATCTTTTATTAGTTCTACTGATATTGCTGGAAGAAAACAAACAAATCCTTGAAGGTTTGTATACCTGAAAGTTTGTCTGTTTTTTTTTTCCCACAACCCGTCAGTTGTTCAAATAAAAGATATTATCTCTCCCTGCAAACCTTGTCTCTCTAATATCCTAAGATCACCACAGTCATAACGTTTCTAGAAGAGCTCAGTATTATAGAGCTTGTGAATGGCACCTTCTTCACCTACGGTCTATGGATGAAAAACAGAATAAAGGCACCAGGAAGTGACTGTTGACTCTACTTATCCAGCCGCAGTTGTCACATTTCTACCCATCAGTGGCTCTGGAAACAGCTGGGAGTACATTGCGTATTGGTGTCAGACCCAGTGGGGCCCAAACCAGCCAGTGCAGAGCTGGTCGTGCAGGATCGGGGAGGGGAAAGCCTCGGCAGCCCAAGGCCATACTCAGATAGTTGACAGACAAGGATCAGGGCTGGAGCTGTTTGAGAGGCAACAGTCTGGGCTGATTCATGAGTTACAGGAACCAAGGAGTCTAAGTGTCACCCCATCCACCAGGGTTGTTTGCACTAGCTGGGTGGTGGGTTTTGGGTACAGGGCAGCCAGTCCCCTGTAGAGAAGAAATCTGTAAGATGCCAACATCCAGACTTTTCCCTGAGACTCCACGGCACCAGRTCCCACTCCATAGCCACCACTGAATGTCCCTAAAGTATCCTTGCAACAGATGAATTAAAATAACGTGTTTGTCTATCAGTTTTACTAATAATGTGTTTGGACAAGGCTGTGTTTGGTTCTTCCTGTCACTTAGGTGGTGCTATGGCGGCTTTGTGGAATTCAGGCTCACGTAGTGAGGACTGCTTCTCTTGGAGCTTTGCTCTGGAAGAGTCATCTTGGCACCTCCCAGCTATGTAAATCAGGAATGTTTCCAGTAGCTGGTCCTGTCCAGACTCAGCTTGAGATAAGTTTGGATGAATTGGGTATATGGCATACCTGACATACTGTTTGTTTCTCAAGCCATACAAGTTCCCAAAGGCTTTGCGTCATCTTCCAGGGGATATACTTTTCTTTTCTCTCTGAGTTACAGCTGGGCAGTAGCATACTTGTCCATATGTTCAAATCTTATCCAGTGTTCTCTACACCTCTACAGCAAAACACACTAGAAATGCTTAGCAGCAGAAGTTTGGGATAGGAGGTAAAGAGCATGGTATGCCACAAATGTGAGCTTTTGCCAACACAGCAAGGGAGGCATTTCACTTCTTGTAAATTAAGTTCCCTTTAAATAATCCAGAGCTGACAAGGTCTGCATCATCCTTGCAAGGATGCAAGGTTTAGTACCGCATATGAAGGACATTTCCAGTATTTCACTGCCTTTGGAACTGTTTCTGATGTGAGTTACTAACAAACTCCCTAAAGTGCCAAGTCCCTCAGCATCACGCCTAGAAATGGGCGTCCCGTTAGCTTGGCTACCTGAATCAATGGCATATGGTGCCAGTTCATTTCATGGATGCCATAAAAGTTGATACTGGTGCTATGCTTTCACTCCAGGTGAAACAGCATGAGACGGGTTCCCAAAAAGGTCTTGTAGTGAAATTGCTATATAATGAATATACTGATTAATCTGAAAGCCTATGCTAATGAGACTAGTGCGTAGTTGTCTGGAATCCCAGAGGGTCTGCCATTCTACTTCAATATGTACCACTTTAATATTAGGGAAGGAAAGATTTTGCTAGAGGAGGGAAGCATGAATAATGTATTGCTGTGGATAATGGTAAATAGTCATTACATATTCCTCCTTTCCTTTAGATGTACCATGCATATGTTAAAGGCAATCTTTGTTCAGAGGAAAGGATTTTTTTAAACAGGGAAGTGATGCACAGTCTTGCAAATTATAGTGATGTGAATGTGGCAGATGGTAGCATGGAGTCTGACAATTGTCTATGACATCGAATTGGTTACTCAAGTCAAGAAAGCCAGATTTTGTGAGACATATCTGGGTTTGCAAGATGTAAATAAAATGGGCTAGGCCTATTTGCACCTGAGACTTACGTCTATCAGTCTGTGAGAGATGTTGAGTAAAGATCCCCTAGGCCAATTTCTTTGAAAGTACTAAAGTAACTATAGGGGGAGAGCTTTGGGGGAGCACATCCACCGCCCTGAAGGAGCTGCAGAGATCTCTGCTGTCCACAGAGCTCAGCTTCACAGCAAGCTATCCACTTWAAAAAGTGTAGTTCCTACTTAGATTAGTGCTGAACTAAAATGGGGTCAGTTGAAGGACTGAAGGAGAAGGCTGAAGAAGTCACCTCCTAGAGCCTAGATACTCCTTGTGGTCAGCTATAACTGTGAGGTTTGTGCTTGCACTGGCAAAGTCACTGTCAAGGCAGAGCCAAAAGGAATTTGTCCAAGTCCTGGCAGTGTCACAGCAAGGACACTGCTGTATACTGATGATCACACATGGCTAGGTGGAGGTTGTTCAACAGCTGGTGGGAATGGAGGTTGTTATTAGTTAGGTGTCACTTGAGGATATGCAGATAGATTCCTGCACTGACAYGCCAAGCAGTAACTGACTGGAAATGCGTCACTGACTGATGTACAGGTAGCTGGGAACTTGACACTTTAAAAAATAAGTCTTCAATTCTGATTAATGCACAGCTGGAAATYTGTTCCTTAAAGTCTCCGTGCTTTGGTATTCCATCTGTAAATAGAGAAATGTTCCTCTGTGTTTTCTCCTACYTAGACTGTTAATTGAGTTGAGGAAGTTCTCTCGTAACAGCCAAACTCTTTTATTAGCCATGGTGCTGGGAAGAGCTGTGCTTCCCCAGGAATATCACTTAGCTATGGGAGCCACAGCAGGGCTGGGGAGCTGTTAGTTCATCCCCAGAGCAGGTAGGACATCCTGGTTCAGCTGGACAGATAGAGAAAGGAAGAAGGACCAGAACATCTACAGCAGTGAGCGCAGAGACATGGCTCCTGGAAGAACAAGGACCCTGAAATTCAAGGAAGGAGGTTTTAAAATAGCTGTTTCAGAAACCAGCTGTGATTTAACAGCCAGTTCCATTGAACCATCTTCAGCAAAGACCTTCCACCTTGTGGAGGTCTGGGTTACTTCACAGTTGTCATGAATGAGATTTCTTATTCCTGCTACATGTAAACAGCTCCCAGACCAGCTCCACCTTATGACTGCTCAGAGCATAGGCAGAAGCAGCATGGGACTGTGTGTACACTTCTTTGAGATCTCTCCTGTGTGACAGCAGGATCTGAGCAGACTGTTATCTTCTGTGGTAACACTATATCTTTTATTTTATCACTGTTGCGACTTCTTGAAAATAACTAAGCTGAACAGTTTTCTAGAACAAAATAATGCTGTTTCTTCAAAACGGAGAAGTTTCACAAGGAGGGARAACCAAAATAATTCCAAGTAGGATATTTCACCCTGAGCGTTGTTGCCCTTAGGTTTGTCAGACCATTTTCCCATTTAAAATTTAATGTTACTTTAGACTTCCTGTGACACAAAAAGCTTTTGACATGAGCCCCTATTCCTCCCTTTAAATCCAGAAACATTTCCAAAGGAAAGCATTTTTTATATTAGTGATATRAAGAATTGCAAGACTGAGCCCAAATCTAGGCAAAAGTTTTGTCCCCAGCTCAAGATGCCAGTAAGTCCACTTTGTCCTAGGTGGTACCTGGTGATCTACTTGGACTCCTGAGGATATCATTGAAATACACAGTTACTCAGCTCCACGGCGGAGGGTGAATCATAGTCACAAGGCTGCTGTCACCCTGATCATATCTTACAAACCCTAGATTAGGAGAGTGCTTGTGGCATTGTTCATTGCCCTGTCACAGGCACATCCACCTTCCCTTGTACCCCCTCCCAGGCTGACCATGGCAGATGCCTGTAACAGCCAAGATTCCTGGATGGTTGAGGACACCTGGGCACTGGCATGAGGTCCAAGCAAGGGATGTTGCCTGTACCAACCCTGTCAGATCTTTCTGTCCCGTTCTACAGTTAATTTAGATGCAATCTAGGTTCAGCCCCCTCTGTGGAATATGCTTTGCAGCAAACTGGCTGTGTTTGGAATCAGGCTGTGTGAGCAGCCTAGTCCTTCAGCGTGCTCTTCAGATCTGCCATGAGTTAAAAGTTACAGATCTCTGCCCTTCTGCTGCTGCTGTCTACTGTGTCCCTTGCCAGAGGTTAGCACATCTTCTGATCTGCCGGCTAGAATTGTTCACTAGCCCAGTTCTATCAAAATGATATGGATTAGCTTAAAACATTGCTAATAGTAGGGTTTTGTTTGTTGAATTTTTTAAACCCATTTTGACAGAACCGGGTTAGACAGCAACTATACGATCAGTTATGCCAGCTGATGTCAGAGGCTGGTACGCTCTTAGCCTACCTCAGCTGAACCCAGAATAGCAGATATGACCACAGCCCACAGAATCTAATATCTGTCTGCATTTATGATGGCTGCATGTCCCGTTTCAAGCAAATGTGACATGGAGGTAGAGGAATGTGTTAAGGAGTAGTTAACATCCTTCTTGAGGAGGACTTTTGGGGAGATGTGTTTGGCAAGAAAGTGAGTGGATGGAGGAGGGAGCCAAGATTTGCCATGAAACTTTTCGGGCACAATGAACCTGTGAACCTGCATTTCTTCCCATAATTTTATCACCACATTTCTTTTATATGTCTTCTCTCTACTCTCTCTTTGCTCAGGTAAGACTGAATTTGGCATCCTTATGAGGTACAAGGAACGTGTCAGGGCTAGAAAGTTGGGCAATGGGCAGAAGTTGAACCACAGGAAGTTCTGCCTGAATGTGAGGGGGAATTTCTTCACTGTGAGAGTGACAGACCACGGGAACAGGTTGCCCAAAGAGGTTGTGAAGTCTCCTTCTCTGGAGATATTCAAGGCCTGCCTGGATGTAACCCTGTCTAACATGCTCTAGGTGACCCTGCTGAGCAGGGAGGTTGGACTAGATGATATCCAGAGGTCTCTTTCAACCTTACTAATTCTATGATTCTATGATACTAAATAAATAATGTCAACACAATGTTTCTCCTCCCTGTGGAGCTGTTAATAATTGCTCCTCTATGAAGCTGTGCCAAATTTGTTTGCCTTGTGCAAACCCAGGCACAGGGAAACCAGCTCCTTTGGCTTGTTTAATCACTTTTATCATCCAGCCACTGTTCCAAAAGCTCCGATTCATGGTTTCCAGGGCACTAAGAATAGAGACAATTTCAAACAGATAAAAAGGGAGAGGAAAAAGGTCCACAGTGGCAAAATTCTGAGCAACAAAGAAGTAAAACCCTCTCTGCTGGCATTGGTCATCTCTTCTTTTAAGATCATTTTCAAGCTGGTGAACTTGAAATTCCTCATTAGAAGCGAACAGTAGATATTGGAGGCTGTGTTTTTAATATAGATAGGAGGAGATCATTTCAACTGTGACCTTCCTCTGCCCACTTGATACAACATTTACTTCAATCAAAGAGGTAATTAGGTTCCTTAGATGAGAATTTCCCGTGGTTCATATCCTGAATTTAGTGGAGGAAAAATTCTTAAGTACTAAAATGGCAGAACCTGCAGTTATTGCTGGAACCAGACAACACCTAAGGCATAAATATGAGGGAATAATTTTTGTCAAGGAAGTTGTACTTGCTCTAGAGCATACTGCTGCAGCCCAGACATGTACAGTCCTGGCATACCAATCAAGACTCTAGTAAATATAGATGATAACTGATAGGAGAAACCCTAATGGTGGGCGTAAGAGTGAACAAAGATACTAGAGCTGCAGAGAGGTTAAGTTGTCATAGCCCCTTCTGGTTCTTTAGCTTCTTTAGCTCAAACGTTAATCCAAACATAAGAGCATCCGCCCCCCTCCCCATATCAATAATAGTTTTTCATCAGAAGCTCCCAATTTCTTGAAATAAAAGTTGTTGGGGAGAACAGCTTTTTCAATAGAAAGCTGGCCATGTCTAATCTTATTACCTTTGTTATTCTGTTTGATCTCAACCAAACWGATGTGATGTAGTTTGTGTAGCATGTTCAAATTAAAATGGAGTTGCAATAAGTGCATGAAAGTGCCAATATTACCAACATAAAATGGCTTATGACTCCCAAAGGGGCCTCCCCCCCCTTTTTTTTTTTCTTCTTTAGGAGATACTAGTCTTCCTGTGGGGTCTAAGATGAAATTAGAGCTTAAAGGGTTGGCATTTCTTGCAAAGCAGAAACTGAGTTTCTGGTGAGTTTAAAGTTGTAGCTTGAGAGGGGAAAGTATAGGGCTGTCTGTGAAGCCCGGAGAACCTGGTCAGAAGTCAACACAAACTGAGGCTGCTCAGCGCTTCTTGGCCATAAAACATTTTATATCTCTGAACACTTCAGAAAGGGCTAGTGGCTCTCCTTGATCAAGAAGGAAAGAGAGGCAGTGACTTACTCAAAATACAGCCCCTTTCAGGCCTCTAGAATCCTTGTTGTATCCTGCAGACAGTGTTGCTTTGCATGTACAACGATTYCAGCCTTAAGCATAGCAGCATTCACATTCAGCTCCGTATGAGAGCTTAAATTTAAAAAAGAAAAAAAAAAACAATTTCTTGTCCTGCTCAATTACATACATTCCAAGAAAAATCTTAACTACCACTGAAACGGACAGCACTTCACAACCTAATCCTTCCATCGTTTTGAAAGTAAACTGCTCTCTATAGTCTTAACGTCTATCACTAAGCCCCATGACTTCTCGCATCTGAGACTTCTGGTACAGCTTTCCCTGGAGCTGTCTACCCTTGAACTCCCATCTTGCTGTGGGTAAAACAGATTATTTTTAAGTGGATCGCAGCCTTCCAACAGATGCATCATTTGATTATTTTTTCTTCTAGTCCACACAGGCAGGAATAAGTGGCTGGGTCATCAACCCCTTGCTGCTCTACATTCAAACATGCTTGCATTTGTACAGTTTCCTCTTGCAGTCAGGTTTTCAACATCAGAAAAYGTTGCTTGTTGTCTGTAGGGCTGCTGTGACTGTGAGGCTCATGTCAGAGACTTTCCAACACCCCAGCTAATTATGCTGTGCATGCCACCAGAAGGGGAGAGCTCCTTTGCATGCCATCTGCTGATGCAGCTTATGCCTTGGAGCAGAAAAATTGGGTGCCCTAGTAATTACGATCCTAACTCCTGTCATTGCACATGCTCTGCTTATTCTCTGTAAATGGCTGATCATTTCTGAGTTTACATAAATATGTTGGTTGTTTCCTTCTCCTCTACCCCAGGGCGAGGGATTTTATTCTGCGTCTGGAGATTTCCTAGGATTTTTTTGCCATTGAGTCAGGGTCATGTTGCAGATCACAAGGTTTTGGTTTCTGTTGTTTCTGATGAAAAGTATGTTTGTCTTTCATCTGGCAAACATGRTCTTAAAGGGACAGGCTGGAAAGTCTCTGAGGTCCTTTATTAAACAGAATTGTGCTTGTACCAAAAGCTACAGGCTATGCTATGTCTGCCTGTTCCCTAGGCCCTCTCCTTTTCCTCCCACTCTCAGTGCTAGATGCGGGAGAGGTAGTGGCATGTTCTAGGTCCTCCCAGGCAAGGAGGAGGCAGCTAAGCCTGCAGTGCTTTGATTTTCCCTGTGAACTTGCCCAGAGAATGCAGCAGGCCAAGAAACCAGTTATCAGCAGTTTCCAAAGCAAGAACTGAAAGTGTCGTCTCCCTGCAGTCAGCAGGTCACTGCTTAACCTCGCTCTTGATGACTTGTTCTCGTTTCTAGTATATACTAAAGAGCATTTTGTTTGAAGAAAAATATGGAATATAGGGCCTGGAGCTTAGCTTTTCACCTCAGCCCTTCAAGACTGAACTCCCCTATTTTAGAAAAGAGCATCTAAAGCTCTGAATACATCCATTTACCTGCAGAAGGGTCTTTATTCTCCCCATTTGGCTGTGCTTCTCAGACATTATATATATACTTAAGGGCTGCGCTGTTAGGACTTGGAGGCTTTCACAATAGATGAGGGCTCCAAAATTGTTTATAAGATGCAGCTTGCTTCCACAAGCCACAAACCAGTAAAGCTGCTCAAAGGACTTGTCTTTAAAAAAAAAAAAAAAAAAAAAAAAAAACAAATTGCTCATAAAACAGAGAAAAATGAAGCCTGAAATAGGAGTCTATGTATCTGATGAGCTGGTATCTCCAGTGATGGCTTCAGTTATCTCTGGTACTTGTTGTGCCTGGCTTACGCATAAGGCTACATCATCTGAGTAAAATTCAGGAAGGGACTTTTCCTTTGGAAGCGAAACTCATAGTTCATCTACTTTTGTGCAATTCTCTTCCTAATTCCAAGCCAGAACAACCAGTAACTCTTAATTTTCCCCAGTGGATACCCAGGGAGTGGCTATACTTAAAGTACAGGCACCCCCTCAGTTTACTGGAAATTTAAATAGGATTAATGTAACCATGTTATATCTTTGTATCAAATACTCATGTCTCAGAATCATAATCACATTATCACTCCTTAAAATTAATTGTGTGTCAGCCGAGCTGTGGTAGTTGTGAGTGGTTTTCACCTGCAGCAGATACCAGGTCACACAATGCAATTTAATCCCTTTTTCATTGCGAATGAAGCCAGATTGCTCCATCTTGCCTTTCTTGTGGTTTAAGAGGAGGCACGCAGAACTGTTAACGCTGCTCAGCAGATGCGYGGTCTCTTCCTTACCAGCTTGGGCTTCTCTTAAGAACTAAAGTGGCCTTGATTTGCTCTATTTTAATTTGCTTCCGAGAAACATGCTGAATTTAAAAAAATCATTTTGAGTAATTGTCATGTGTGTTTTGTTGTAGACAAGCCCGTAGTGTATTAAATATGCTTTTCTCTTCTTGCTACGTGCATTTTTTTCTACAATGGATCGACAAAAAGCAGTCTCTCTGCAAGGCGAGTAGCAGAACCGATGTAGCCTTATTTCAAAGCTCCTTCTAATTTGTTTCTCCAGCTTCAATCGTGACAGCAGTTGGGCTTCAGTAGCTGTTTACATTTAGCTCCAATAACATAAGATAATGTACTATTAACTGTTAAACTAATGATCCTAGACCCAGCATCTTCATCGGGACTTTGCCCCATTGAGCTGACACTCCTCAGATCATTTTCTCTCTCATTAAAGTAATTAAAGTCAACATTGTTGGAAAGGCCTTCAGGCAATCAAGGATAGAGCTGATACTAATAAGCAAAGCAACGTCCACATTTATGTTTCCTTTGATCTGCAGTTTAATTGCCGATAAGCCAGGCACGCAGTCTGTCAAGACAGAGTTCTCTGTAYGTGCAGGCAGCGTGCTCCAAGGGAGGCAACAGGCAGCTCCGACAGAGCTGGTCCCTCCAGCCGTCACGGTGCTCCGCTCTGGGGAGGCAGCTCTGGCTGGCGGTGCCGTGCAGTGCAGATCTCCCCAGCATCCTGTTTGCTTCTGGACCTTCTTGTTCCTGCAAAACCACAGCCGAGAGCTTCTGAGTGATTTTCTTCACTGTAATAAAGGATTTCATGGTGAAGGAGGGAGAAATATAAGAGGGAGTGGGGACTCTCTTAGTGTGTTTTTCTGCTGTGAAGGAATTCAGCACACTAATTTACAGTGGTTTATCAAGGATTTCATAGTGGATGATGGGAAAAGCCTTAGGAGACTTGAATTTCAATCTCAGTTCTGCTGGGGGAGTCTCACCTGCCTTATTTACATCTCCCCATCTGTGAAGAGCATTTTACCAAACGTTATTTGTTACTAGAGTACAGTTCTGCTCTGAAAATGACACCCTATAAATGTGCCACAGGGCTGCTTCATTCTTCTGTGGATACTTCCCCCAGCTAGCTCTCTGAACATGGTCAGCTTGCAAGAAAAAACAGCACTCCCCTTTAGCTACAGCACCGTCAGCTCCCTCGAGCAGTGGCAGTCCTGCTGGCCTTTCCTTTTCTCACACCCCAGATACAAAGATCCTGCAGCCAGAGAACAGTACTTTTGAAGGGCAGAAGACTTTTAACTATCTCTCATCTGCAGCACAGATATTCACTATATGTGGCTAAGTACTGTACTCCGTAAGTATAATAACTAAGTTTTGAACAATAATATTGTTACTGATCCTGTTGAATGGCAGCCTCACGGTTTCCACAGTTCAACCATCTCTCAGTTTCCTTTCACTGTGCATTGCTCAGCTCTTGGCTTGATTTGGAGCAACGAGCATCAGCACCTCCTGTCTCTGCAGCGCCTTGCACAGCAGGAACCAGTTTCCCAAGCATGGGGCAGCAGCTCTGCTGCTGAAGGGGGGKTTCTGTTTCCATCCCTCCTTTGTGCTAGTTCTGGTGCTCCTTACCTGTCTGATGGGTCAGTTTGGCCAGCTGAAAACAAGCTTGTTGTTGCTGAGTTAGGGAGCTGAATCTGCTCAGGTAAGGAAGGACTGCAGCAGGCTTGGAGCTGGTTTGAGGAAAGGGGGAGGTGAGAGACTAGGRGAGAAGGGGAGGCAGCGATTGCTGTTAGGAGCTGTTAGATTAGCTCATCCCAAACTGATAAAGCTGAAGCTTTAAAAGCCTTCAAGTTAAGTACTGCAATGCTGTATTTTTCTCTGCTGCTCTTAGAGACTCTGACTGTTTTGCTGCTTCTGGAGCTCTTCTCTCTTATCTTTTYTGCTCATTGCTCCGTGCGGAACAGCAGCTGTACATCTCGCATTTCGTTTCAAACAGCCCTTGACTATCAGCTTCCTGCAGTACTGGTAAACGATTGCAACATGCACTGGAGAGATTTAAAAAATAGGTTATGTCTTTCTTTACGCAAAACCCATTTGACTAACTTCTCCCACACTGTTGCAGAGGTAATACCTGAGACAGAGCCAGAGGAAACTGCAGCATAAAACACACTTGTAAATCATACACAAATCTTGCAAGACTTTTAGCTAAGTTCTTATTGGTATGGACAGACATTTTGAAGCTTGGTGGTRTATACTTGTCTCAGAGCTTAGAAAGTGTCTAGACTTTAATGGGTGTATTGTCATTCTGACTATCTTCAGCTGATCACCTTCTTTCCATTGAATCTGAAAGCCCATGAGAAGCTCAGTTAATTATTTCCAATTGTTGTTTGGGGCAGCTGATTAAAAGTGACTGAGGCCACTAATGAAAGCTGACCAGCTTTCCAAACTCCAGATGAAACCCATTTGGTTTTATTCCCTTAGGCTGGAGAGGGAAAATTGGAATTAAAGAGAGGGGAAGAGGGAAGGAGGAACAATTAACAACATATCTCAAGAGGGGCAATTATGGAAATAAAGCAGCTTTATTTTAGAAAATTGGTTGTGCTTGTGAAATAGTTATCTGAGCAGAGCATAGTGCAGGTCATTATTTTGTGCTATAAATCAGTCTGGTCTAAGGATTTAGAAGGACAGATCATCTTATTGTTCCTGTTACTCTAAAATCAACTACTGCAGTAAAAGCACTGTTCAAGGGCTGTGTTCTCAGTATATGCTGCCAGCTTAACTTGGAAAAATATAGCTGGCAGGTCCGCAGTTTCCCAGCAAAGGTTTAATTCAGCTTTACCCAGACCTGATTTCAATTTATACAGAGAAA
This sequence comes from Rhea americana, assembly GCF_003343005.1. NCBI lineage: Eukaryota > Metazoa > Chordata > Aves > Rheiformes > Rheidae > Rhea > Rhea americana. The sequence goes on along the minus strand of NW_028186409.1, from coordinate 644,630 downwards.
CTCTGCTTCAGACAGTTGATATTTCTTATCAAGGAAGATTACGTATTTGCTGAACAATTCTTCCTGAATCTTCTGCAACCGTCTGAAATCATGTCTCACAGATGAGCTGCTGTCTTCTATCAAACCGGAATGGGATTTCATGGCATTTATGATAAACATCTCCAGACATCCCCAAAACTCTGTTTGTTATCATTTCTACACAGTTGGCTTTTCAGCAGAGATAAGGAAAATATACAGCTTCAGATCCTGCATACAGGGTGAAATGGAAAATGCGTTTTGGCCCAATTGGTTTCAGGAATTTCAGGAAGCAGAGAGGGAAAACACTTGTGTCTTGAAAGTCTGGTCTGATGTGAAACACCCTCTTAACTCTTTGCTGTTTTGCTGTCTTACACGGTGGTGAAAGCAGCATTTAAATTCTATGGCTGCAAATACACCAATGACTGCAGGTCAGGGCTTTCCTGGTAAGCCCTGTCACATACATCTCCTAAGGACAGCAGGAGAAAAAAATACATATATATACATATATATATACGTAGACCTAGAGGTGGTGGTGGTGCCCCCCACCCTGGCTGTAAGTAGCTTATTGTGTCAATACAAGACTGTTCCTAGTACCTTGTTTAAGGAAATAGTAAGCACTCTGTTGGATCTTCTCATTAGGAAGTGGAGCTCCTTGCTGGGCAATTTTCCTGATAGCAGCTGGTATTTTTTTCATTCATGTTCTGATTGCTCCATACAATCCTTTTTCCATTTTAGGAATGTGCCTTTCTGAGGCTTCGTAGAGGGAAGGTAACCTGGGTGCTTTCAGTGGAGGATTGAGAGCCAAGATTCCTGTGCTTTCCCTTTGCCATTTGTGTTGCAATAAGAAAATTGCTGAAACACTCCTGTGCTCCAGTTTACAAACTGAGAGTCACTGGCCCCTGCAGTAATTAACTGCTGTGAATGGGACTGGTAGATATTTGAGATAGAATCTGTATGCGAGATGAGGCTTGATTTACACTTCTTAGAGTTTGAGTTACCACTCTGCCAAATGCTTTTGGGTTAAAACTGTGGATGTGCCTGCTTCCATGTGAGCTGTTTTGAATAGTTTCGGTCCTTTCTGAGAAAGAGACGTGGAGAAAATATATCATTAGGTAGATTGAGAGGAAAGGGCAGCCACAGTGACCTTACTGCTAACATTTCTCAACTTTTGAGCATGCTGTTTTGGAATATTAATGTTCCTTTAATACAGCGTTTAGTATGGAATTATCCTTGCAGTGTGCTGAATGCTTTGCAGAACATACCAAAATATTTTCTATGCCTAGATACTTAACAGTGTAGTAGTAGACAAAATGAAGCGGGGAAACTTGCCCTGGTATTACTAAATGGTCATATATTTTAGGATTTTGCACAACTTGGGCACTCTTTCCCTTCTGTGATGTTTGTGTTTGGGGGAAGGGTATTTTGTTCTGTTTCTTTTTCTGTGATCCATGAAAAAATGAGTAAGAGCTCCACTTCTTTGGGACTGCAGGTAGAAATTTGAGTAAGTGGCAGGCTGACAGGTTGTAGGGGGTGTTGCGGGTGACTGCAAACAGTTTATTGACTGAGCAAAGGCGAAGTCAGTATCTCCCTAAAGGGACAATAAATCTTGTTCTTTATTGGAAAAGAACCCCATTGTTTATCTACTCAGTGTTACATTCATTTAAACAACGTGAGGGAAGGGGATTTCTATCTTATTGCACAAATTCCCACTAGTGACTAGCAGAGGAGGAAAATAGAGAGATGGGTAGGCTGTAAGGAACAAGAGGAGAGCTACTGAGCTTCTCATAATTTGTGGTACTCTGTTGGGATGAATTACTGCTGCAACTAGAAATGAAGAAATCATTTTAAATAGTTTATGGTACCTAGAATGTTGTATTTTGATAAGCAACCTGAAAAAATAAGGCAATAGCAGAGATTGTGTCACGTGTTTGTTTAGATAAGATGTTTTGCTTCTTGGAGAAAGAACCTGGACAATGRGGGGTTTCATGGCTGTGTAAAAAGCAGAAGACCAGAGTTGCATTGTACCAAAATTGTGATGGGCTGCCATTTTTCTGTCTTACTGGCCTCTGTGGGGTAGTAATGAGTTTGTTCAGGACTTTTTTCAGCCAGTCATAAAAAAGCCTTTTTTTTCTGTGATTATTGTAGCAGTGTTGAGCTCTCAACATGGATGTTAGGCTCAATTAATTTGTTAAGTGCTTTGCTCTTTGGATGAAAACTGAATTTTAAGTATTGCTCTACTGAATTCTGTCTTTCTTTGCAATCCGTGCTGAGGGTATCCAGATGTATTTCAGACTGATAGACTCTCAGGGTGCTTCTCACTGTGCTGTTCTGTGTGGATTATTTTCACATCCTCTTAAATCCAGTGCTCCATGAGCATCTAGTACAGAGTATCCACAAAAGCTGCAGAGACTAACAAAGGAGATTCCTTGGGTCAATGCTGGCCTTAATTAAAGTGCCCGTTTCATTCATTTATGCAGGTACTTGGGAGAAACAGATTATAGCAGTGCGGAAGGAAGAGGTCAAGCTAATGRTCTACTGTATCAGCTCACAACTCTCCCCTGATACTTCACCTGATTTCACTGATCAAATTATTGGGTGTCTGAGCTTGATGTCCCTCTTGTGGGCAGTGAAGAGAAGTAGCTTCTTGGAGAGGAGGGGATGCTTTGTCTTAACCACCCTAGACAACTTTGGACTGTTTTTCTTCATTATCTGCAGATGGAGCCTGTGTTGCTAGCTTAAACTTTAGTGCCTAACAGTTCTCTTTGGGAAAGGAATTTGACCTGTTGTCCCATTAAGACTTATAGGAGGCTCAGGAAGGGGCATGACTTTGCTTAGTCCTACAGCCAGCCTCAGCGTTTCATAAGGATGTAGMTGCATCTTGTGTTCTTAGATACTTGCTGTATGTAGGTAGCTGGGAAAAGAAATGAGATGTTCCCTCAGGCCTATCTGCTCAAGGCTGGGTTACTGCATACCCAAGGATGCCATCGACTGGTTCCACTGCTTTTTCTGTAAGTACTGTGTAGTGTATTTGCTTGGCAAATCTAATACCCTGCTATGATAGTGGATTTAGTTGGCTGGAAGCTGCCAACAAACTGTCATCCTCATGCTAACAGATGTTTCCATTCTTTTAAAACCCATTAGGTAGACAATTGATTGTTTTCTCTCCCCACTGAGGCTTTGCTGGAACAGTATAGTCTCTGGGCAAACATTCCTGGATGTTTCTTCCAGCAAGTAGGGGTTTGGCAGGAAGGTTCCATAATATAGGGAGCGTCTGAATAGACTTAACTTTTGAGATCAATGACAGTGCTCAGCATCCTTGTACCAGCTGTGTCCTTGTGCTATCTACTACAACTGTAGTACCTGGTAAGACCTTATCGCTGGGCTCTTCTCTGAGGTCCTGAATCCATGGCACATCATCATCCATATAGTATGGATGAGCTGTATTTCTGTGTGCTCAGTTGGTGGCTTCCTTACATTTGAAATCGCAAACTTCCAGCCAATTCAGATAATCAAATCTAAGCAATAGTGTTTTGCTTTCACATGTTCTGCCATGCTGGACTTGCTCAGATAGGGCTTTCATCTTCTTCAGTGGACACATAGGAAAGAAATTTACCCAGCTTTAGATGTCTGAATTGTCATCCGGGCGTATCCTTCCATATAAGCTTAGAATCTCTTACTTGCCATGAGAAGGACTAGGTAGATTAGTTTGAGATCCATCTGACCTGTTGTAGATTTAGCAAAAGCTGAACTGCACCTTACAAGTGCCTTTCTCTTCATTGACTAGAGATCACTGTGGTGGTGTAAAATTAAGTGAATTAGTACCTGCCRTAAGGGTAGTAAGTGGTCATTACCTGGCATCTTGCATGTTCTTGTCCATCCCCAGGAGCCATTTGTAACCATTCTGCTCACTGCTGAGTGACTCCACATGCTGTTATTAGAAACAACATGTAGTAAATCTGGTCCTTTGGCACCCTTGTTCTTTCTGCCTTTGAAGAGATACAAACAGTGGAAATAAAGAGCAATAGATGAAGTATCAGAATTGCAATGCAGTTATTAAAGACCAAAATTTGGCCTGGTGTATATTGTTTGTATATAAGTTAAGATGCTTTCAGGATGACTGAGTTAAATGGAACAGTGCTTGGTGAAATATCCCAAAAGAAAGAAACCATCATTTCTACAACTCCWTAGAGAAGTAAAGAATTGTAAGAGCAGGTATTCCACTATCCTCATTTTTGTGTTGCTTCCTTCACACTGTCCCAATATATTAAATATGTTATCTGTCCAGGGAAGATAGATAAATATCCTTTTTAAAATAACTAATACTGCCCCAATAATGGTGATATCCTAATTAGGTTTCTGAGGTGCCCTGGGTAGCTGAGGAGAACATTGTGCTTGAAAGATAGAAAGGGAGGCAGAATGCGGAGCATTTATAGGCCCTGCTGATTCTGTCCTGCAAACGCAGCACAGTGAGCTCAAAGGACCATTTTGTCATGGCTGAAGGAATTGACAGTTTACTTCGTAACGGTCTCTTATTCTTGSACAGCAGAGTTTGTTTTCACCTTGTGCTCTGCTCTGTCATCTGTCTTCTCCACAAACTACTGACTTTCCTAGGTGTCTGGGAATTGCAGTTAAAGATGAAGGATTATGATGTTTTGAAATGTGTCTGAGGACAGATCTGGTAGCGAAGAGTGCGGAACCACTGGCAGGTGGGGTTCAGTCCTGGAGTATTGAACCTGTGCTGCTGATGTGGGTCTGTGCAGCTCATTATTTGCTGCGTAAGAGTCTTTCCGTGGCGACTGGAGTCCTGGTGTGCTGGATAGTATGCAAACAGAAAGAGAGAAAGAAAATCATGGTCTCTCATAAATTTAACATATGCAGCCTCATTTGAAGACTTTAAACTTAAGCAACTTAGCTCAAGTGTTGTATGTTATGAACTGTAAGGAATCCTGTGAAGCTTAAAGATGTGTTGCTCATAAACTGGCTCATTTGCATCCAGCTCAAGCAATCAGCGGGAGAGCAAACCTTCTGGAAGCTGCACCCAGAAAAGTGTCTCTCCCATTCCCAATGGAAAGATGTGCGATGTAACCAAAAGCTCAGTATGGATAATAGGCATTAATCACAAGACATCTTCTTTTACTTAGGGATATATAGTTTGTGCTTGCCCTAAGTCTTTTGAAATGGAATTGCAACCTAGATGAACAGCTTCCTTTCTTGGTGGACATCCTTGTGCTGTGTTGCTCAAGACAGGTGTTGCTTCTCTTCTCTTACTGCATAAACGAAGCACCAGAAATGAATAAACTAGTTAAAAAGGCACTGTGCTTAACAAAAAGTTTGTGCTGAGGCTTGTGAAATGCTCTTACTCCCAAAAGCTGTCATGAAGTCTGTGGTCACTTGGAAACATATATAAATGAGTTACATCCGTATGAATCCTAGGAAGCACCTGCCATGCTTTTCACATATTATTTTTACACGGAATTATTTGGGTTTTTAACTGCTCAGCTGGTGCTAGAGTTACTCTGACGACAAATGTTCAGCAAAAGCAGATGCCTTGTTCAGGATCATTCTGCTTCCTGAAAGATTATTTTTATCTTGTTGCAGAGACTTAAGCCATGTTTTATGAACCACTGAAGCAAACTGGTGTCTATTCATCCCTGTCTGGTGTGGAAAGTTCACTCCTGAGGTCAATTTTTGTGTGTGTGTGTGTAGTGTTTTTACTGCTAGAGGATGCCAGGCAGTTGATTTGTGTGTGCTATGAAAACGTCAAAATGAACAGAAAATATTTATTATTAAATGCCAAAAATTTACTTGGCTCTAGGAGAAATGAAATGAAGGCCCTGCCTGAGCAGAATTGGTTAGAAGGTAATAAATGGAAGAGAAGAGAGCACGTTCTAGGAATTCAAACAAGAATTCTGAGGAGGAAACGTAGTGTTTCACACAAAGCGTTTAGGTTCATATTTATGCTAGAAGGGGACAGGAAAGGGTCTTGCTCTTATATTCATGTACTTGTTTTTATATTCATCAAAAGCAGAACATGACTAGGAAACTAACTCCTTTGGTAATGCCACTTACCAGATGGCCCATTAGTGATATGGCTAGATCTGTCACTGCATATGCTTCAGACGGATCACACGTCTAGGAAATTAATTCCCTGTCCTCTGTGTAGGGAGACAGATTCAAGGAGCAGGTCTGTAGGAGCAGGCAAGGGTGGGAGACAAAGAACATTTTCCATCATCTATAAGTGGGGTAAAATAGGTCTGAGGAACTGCCCTGATACTGAGACTAACCTACCAGGTAAGGACATTTCAAAGAAATGAAAAATAGGTGGTTGGATGCTTCACTAGGATTGACTGATTTCTCCAGCAGGGCCATTTGCTTTCTTTGAAATCTTTGAAGACATTGGGATTGCTGCTTTGAATGTTGATGCTTGCAAAGTGTACTTAGCAAATGAAAGCTTTTGGGAACAAGCATTAGATCCAAAGATGAATGCACAGTTGGACAGGACTGACTAACACCTGCTGTGAAGAGACTGACTTGAAGCAATGAAACCCTGTCACACAAAAAAGGATGTAAATCACAGCTGGAAAATGTGCACTGATTTGCTTAGGCTTTGTGGCTGCTTCTGTGTGGCAGATGGCACTGCAATTTTCTCAGGAGGGGGCTGGCTCCTACAGATAATGTGTGTTTTAGGGTGAGCCTCAAATGAAAATGTGGTACTTGCAGAAAAGGGCCAGTGAAACCTCTTGAAACTTTGTATGTCATGAGATTAACTTCTGAATGAAAATCAGGGCCAGCTCTGATCTTTAAATTGTTTAACTTGCGTTCAGTTGCCCTTTATCTTTGTCATGTCAAGCAGTTCCTTTGGCAGTATCATCTTCACATTGCCCGCCTACACTGTGTCTATGTTATCTGATATTTGAAGTGAACTTTTGAGATAGTTCTTTTAGTAGATCAGGCTATTTTAAGCTAGGAAGCTTCTATGAGAAGCACAGCTGAATATTTCAGTTCAAGTATAAATAAGTCATCGAGTTCTTGTGGTAAATATCCTCTCCTACAATGATGTCTAGAGAGTGTGAGATTCAATCCTTTAAACTCTTGGGACTGATAGTTTATGCCTCATTCTAAATTGGTCTTGGCATATTGAGAATATTKGGGGATGGTGGAGCCATTAGAAGCTTCGTTTCTGATAAAAGCAAAATTAGAAGATTACCATTGTTTTCCCTGTGGCAAGGGAGCAAGAAAGATAAAAGGAAATCCTTCATTCTGATTTCCATCATTTAAAATGAATTCTGAAGATCAGAAGGGTAGCAAATACTGGAGCTGAAAAAAGTTTATTCTAGTTAAAAATCTTTAAATTAGAAAATCATAATTCACTGGATACAAAACTTAATGGAAGTGGAGGTTAAAGAATGAGGAGAAAGAAAGTGTTGCCTTTGGGAGCTTTTTGCTGGAGGAATGCTGTTTTGGGGTTCAAAGATTAATTACTACTTGGAACTAAGTCAAGTCAGACCAGAGCATCCAAAAAAGCTGCAACTAGGTCATGATTTGTAAGACTGCTACTTTCAGCAGTGATGTGCCCCATGCATAGCAGCTTTGTGTCCTGGGTCTGGGGTCAGTGGGGTAAAATTAGTCCTGATGGTTAGGACTGTAGACACCCGATAGACCTACAGGGATCTAGAAGATGCAGGTTCAATATCCAGTTCTAAGTGATCAGAACAGACACAAGCTTGGGGGTCCCTTGGTGTGAGATGTGTSCTTTATCCTCTAGTTTGTTGCCCTGACAGATGGTTATATTTTGTAARCTCCACATTCCAATGTCGAGCAGGACACCCTGCAATTAGCTCCTGGACAGTCTTGCAATGATATTCCCTAACCCCGGGAGTACTGGTGGCGAGAGGGAGTGGGAGGAAAGTGAGGACAGCGGAGGCAAAGGCAGTGGAGGGAACTGTTTCTTGACAAGTTTTTCAAAGGCCGCTTTTTTTTTTTTTTTAGAACAAAAATCTATTCCTGGCCCTCATTTTATTTTATAAAACTTCTTTTATTTTTAGTTGGCAAAAGAAAGCATGCTTGAAAGAGATACTATCTTGACTTTCCTGGAAGGAAATTTTGTATTAACATTTCATTTATTAAATAGTCCGTATTCAAGGTGAAATCAGATCTTACAGCAGAAGAGGGATGCAGTTGCATAGCAAATGAATATATATGAATTCACGGTTCTCAGTAGGATTTTTCAGGAGAAGAATTACTGCACTGTTTTTAAAAAAATCTATATTTTAGTCTGTTGAAAGCTTATTGGAAATTTCTTGTAAAGGCTGGAAATTTTCCTGAGTTTGTCAGCCACATCTGAGTAAGGCAAAGGCTCTTAAAAACTGTCATARTGATCTAGAATGTAGGAAGAAATGCCAACAAAAAGCAGAGCTCACTTGTTTTGTTGGYGGTATAGACAGGACCAAAATCCCTTTTAGCTGAGGCTCTTTTATACCTAAATACTTTTGAACAGTTTAATCCAGGAGTTAGGTTTTTGAGAAGCAAACTAGAGGTGATAGTACCTTCAGCTCTCTGTCCTATCCCTTGGCTGATGTAGCATTCTTGTGCCAATGTTTGCAGGAAGGAATATGTACTCGCACTCGGCTTTTTCATTTCAAGGCCCGGAATTTCACCGTCAATACACTCTCGTCAGCAGTTTAAGATGCCAGACTTTGGCGTGGAAGTAGCAGGATTCGGGAAGGATGAAGTTGGAGGCATTCAGCTTAGCTATGTCAGYGACTGTTGGAGTTGCATGTTTCCCAAGCTGGTCTGTAATCTTACATCTCTACTACTGACCTCAGCCAGTGCTCCTGGTCTTCCTTTYCCTCCTGGCATCATTTGTATTTCACTGACTCCTGTCTGATTCACCAGTCACATGCAGGAGACCAGCAGTGGAGGAGGATGGGATGAGCTGGTTGGTTTTGTGGAAGATCTCACCCTTGAGATGAGCTCCTCAGGTGGCTTCTTCTTTTCTCTGTCTGCATACTTGGGCTTGAAACCAGAAGTCTCCTGTAAAGTTGCTGAGAATAGTGGGGAGAATCACATCTTAAACTTCTGGCTCCTTCTAGAGAAGGAGCTCTAGATTCTTTCTGCAGAGCCCACAGGAGCCACAGTGCAAATCAGTCTGTGATGCCAGCTCTTTCCTAGTCAGCACAGGGAAGGGATGGATTCCACCCAAGCTGGTTCACTGTGAGGAGGGAGATTGCAGTATGTTTGTCTTGCCTGGAAGTGTTCTGGAGTTAATGTATGGCCTGTGCAGATCTGCTTCCTTCCTGTTAGAAATGTAGCAAAGCCAGTTCCTTCTACAAAGAGCATCTGCGACTTGAGAGGGAATTCTAAAGAAGTCAAGGAGCAAAAACACCTGTCCTCAAAAGGTGAGGATTTCAGCTTCAGGATCTCTCTTCACAACCTCCTCAGAAAACTGTTCTGTACATGGACCTCAACTCATGGATTACCCACATACAAAATTATGCTGTAGGTTTCACATTCTTAAGCATTTAAAGAGCTGAGACCAAGCAGCTTCCAGCTGAGAGCTGTGCATGTGAATAGCCTGAGGGAGCTTGAGGCAGCAACAGAAGTCTGGTCTCTCAATACTGCATGCTTACAATTCTGGGTTGCAGGGCTGCCCTTGGTGAGCAGAAAGGTTAGCGAGAGGTCGTGAGTGTCCTTCCTCCCCTGAATTAGCAAAACACTGAAATATTAAGACTGCCTAAGGAAAAATGAACAGTTTGAGCACAGATTCTGCTGTTGTCGTCAGGCAAGGTCCCACAGCAGCGAGGTGTTTGCTTGCCAAAGCTTACAGACAAAAGTATATTCTAACAGTGTAGATGGATCCACAGAGTTATAATCTGCCTTCCAATCTGCATGTAGACRTTTTGTCCCGAGCATTTTGTCTCGGTTCAAGCAGAGATCCCAGTTTCTTCTTGTCACCATCATGGTGCACAAACCAAATCTCTTCAGGACAGAAAACGGCAATTACAGAGATACTTCTAACCAGCTGGGGCTCTGAAATAGGATTCTGAGGGTTTGGAGCCCAGACCAGTGGGTTCCCCTTAGTAATCTCTCCCTAGCTAGGCTTTTATCGGTCTAATGAAACTAAGGGTTCTGCTRTAATTGCCTTCCATTTTCTGATTGTTATGGTCCATAGCAGCAGCATCTGCTTCATCCGATCTAACAGAGGAAATATCTGTCCGCTGCAATGGGTTGTGCTTTGAGACCATTTTGGCCTCTGAGCTGGAGAGAAAATTCCCTGATTATCCATCTGTTCAACCAGAGAGAGAAATAGGAGAGACCCATAGTAATTTTTYCCTCCTGCTGTCAGTTTAGCTGATGTAGGTTTACTTGTTTTGTTCTGCACAGCAGGTCGTTCCAGAAACACATGCACCTTCTTGTTCATAAGRTGTATTTGGCTTTCTGGGCGCTATGAACCAGGAGGAAGGGAGTGGGTGATGGGCAAGCTTGTGGCACCTTACTTGTGAGACCCTGACTTCAAGGCATCAGCGTGTTAATGGACTGTAAGATGGTTGCTTGAAACACCAGCTGCTGTAAATAACAGTAGCAACACGGCAGCGTTCCCAGCTCTTGGCCTTCCGGGCGGCTGGTGCAACGGAAAGAGAACAGCGCCTGAGTGGGGAACGTTGCGGAGGCGAGGTGGGAGGGAAGAGCTGATTGCACTGGATGCTGATTTCAATCTCCAGAGCTGGTCTAATAAGAGCCTGGAGTATAAAGGTGCAGTCAGACTACCAAGGAAACTTCATTAAAATAATACTTACATGTTTTGATGAAAAGTGAGAACCTTCCACAGAGGATCAGACAGAAAGCTTACTGTGCAGAACATGAGCCTCTTTTTTTTTTTTTTTTTTTTTTTTTAATGCATATTCTCTTGAGTGAGGTATGTGCTTTTTGTTCTAATTTTTGTTTTTTCTTAACTTCAGGTTCCTCCAGTTCCTTCTGTAAAGACAGTCTCTGAAAAATTCATTACTGGGTAGGGCCCTGAACTTTTTCTTTCCCTAGCCTTTTACTTTTTATTGTTTTAGTCTTGTACCTTTTTTAGATGGGGGAAATCAAAGAGAAATAGAAAATAAAGGGCGGAAATGCAGAAAATGTAACTTCTGTATTTTGTGGAAATGGTGAAAAATGCCATCGAAACTTTACTTTTATAAAATGGAACTGCTTGTCAAAGATTCCACAAGATGCTTTTAAATGTGCTCGTTTTCCGGCAATAAAAATTCYCTCACAAATACATAAGATGAGAGGATGAGAAAGAGCTGTGAAACCTATTCTTTTGTTCTCACGCGTTATTCGAAGTGCATTGTTGCTAACGTGTCATTCACGATTTCAAAATCGGCAATTTATTCAGTGACTTTAAGCTGTTAAGGCTGTGTGTAAATTGTACCTGTTTCTAAATCTCTGGGAGACAGACGCGTTAGAATCCCACTTGGGAGACTGTGCACTTCCCTACAGCCCCACGAAATGGAATTTTTATCTTACTTGCAGAACCACAAAGGAATTGTCTGAGGGAAATTTAGCTGAACTGGCCTTTCCAGTCTGGCGTCCTGGTTTTCTGGAGGCAAAGGAATGAACCTGTCCTGAGAGTGAGTCAGCTGCAAGGAGGAGTGTAGCACTGGACCCCCCCCCCCCAATGAACTTTATGACAAGGTGGAACCTGGAATAAGTCAAGGGCGGAATTTGATGGCATCCTGCAGTGTGTGCCTTGCTCACTGGGTAAGTGGGCAGATCTTGCCTTCTCCCAGACAGKAGCATTTTCAGGCATGATATTTGCATGTTGAAGGGATCTGTCTCCCCCCACCACATAAATTCAGTCATCACACAGTCCCTCTTTCAGCACCCCACCCTGTTCTTTCCCCTGTCTTAGCTGCTTGTGTGACAAGCTGGAAAAGCGGTTTACAAAAGCGCTGAACTGACGCACTCAAGTGAGGGGCAGAATAGTAAATGCTCCATGCCAGAAATCTGATCTGTGTCTTAGGCCAGCTCTCAGGCACCACAAGGGGCTCCTGCTTCCTCTTCCAGAGACTGCTGGGAGGTCGATATCTCTGATTCAATTTCTGTTGGCCTGGGGTTAAATTTTGAAAGCAGCTTACACCTGCTGTATATTCACCCTGTGTTTTTCATTGCTTCTGGGGAGAATGGTGCCTGATGCTGGTGAAGAGGCTCAGTCTTAATAACTCACTTAGTTAGCTAATGAGAAGAAAACAGACCAAGAACATAAAGCAGTGAAGTCTTCACATGGTTCGTAGCCCTAGTTCTCCTTTTACAAACCCCATGTTTAACCACATGTGGATCTACTTGGTGCTGTATGCTTGCTGGGATCTAGTTATGAGAGGATATTCATCACAGAGAGCTGTGTCTTGGTAGGCAAGAGCTTAATGGCTSAGTGCCAGTCAACAAACTCATGAACCACACCGCTTCCTAGCCATGGGTACAGGAGACACAAGGGAGCAGCGYGTAGTCTCATGCAGAGGAGAAAAGGGATGATTTCAAGTCATAACCATGCCTTTCCTCTGGGCTGTGAGTTCCGGGCSCCATGCTCTATGAATTGCAGTTTTTAATCGAGAAGTTTAGGAAAACATGTAATGGTGTAACTAGACAGTATGTTTACATTGGTTAATTGAAAGTACTGTTCCCTAGAGGCTAATTACAGTGCAAGTCATTAAATCACAATTAGGATTTGTTTGAATATCCAGATCATTATGAGTCTCATATGCTATTTCTGGAAAAAGAAGTGCAGTGCTTGGGGCTGGCCCCAGCTAGGAACTTGCATTTCGTTTTTTCTTCTTCTTTTTTTTTTTCAAGAATGAAGAGGCTGATCACTTTTCTCAACCAGTGACCTGGCTTAGCAAATCTATTGTTGATGACCTGCTGCAGCTGATACCTAATRCTTCTGAGAAAGTCAGTTTGTTCTCTTGAAGACTCTGCAGCTTTCTAAATACCAGGGTGGTCAGTGCACTAGTGAAAAATCAGAATTCTAGCTGCTGCAATCAGCTGATTCTTTGAAGTATAGTGTATGGAAACCACACTGTAGAGCTTCCTGATACTATGGCTCATTAATCTTTTCTCCCATGCCATGGGCTTTGCTTCATTATTTGGTTGTACATGGGAGAGGAAAGTCTATCCTCGACCTTGTCACCGTGTGATTTAACAGTCCCTTTAATTGCTCAGGTACAAAATGGCCTGACCTATAAGTACTTTGGAAAAGACGAGTTTGGCTCTTGGGCTTGCCTACATTTTGTGGGCCAAGATTACATAAAACTCTCTTATCATGGGGTAGCTGTGTAGGCCAGTGACTGCTGATACATTCAGCAGCAGGTCATTATTGGTTGTGGGATAGAGAAAGTTGAGGTTCCTAAATCTGGACTTCCAGCCCAGCCTTTGACCATCCCTGCCAAAGCCCCTGCATACAAGTAAAAATCCATGCAGTTTCTATAGTTGGTTTCATGTGTGTGTTTCTGTARGTATAAAGAGCTACCAGTCACTTCAGGAAATCTGAGAAACAGTTGAGTCTGATTTATCTATGACTGTATTTACAAGTGAATTACAAGTCAAATTTATAATCTTTTCCCCAAAACACTGCTGTTATTCCTGGTATTGACTCAATTTCTCTTTTGGACAAGATGCAGAGCTTTCCCTTAGACATTCCATCACTSACTGCTCATCATGGGTCAAAATTCCTGCTACATATTGCATTAGGGCTTTGGAGAAGGCTTAGTCTGGTCTTGGGGACAGCARCCACCCGCTGTGCAGTACAGAAGGRATTAGGTAGGTGCTGTTCAGGCTCTTGCACTCTGGCGTTGCAGTTAAGTAGCTGAAGGCAAGGGCTGTTCATGCTTTCAGTGCAACAGAAAGCAAATCCTTCTCATATACCCACCTGAATTTCCTAGTCAAGCTGRATGTTGAATTGGGATTTAATTTTAATTTTTCCTTAGTAACTAACAGTACTGTTCTATTCTATCACAGTCATTGCTATTAGGCAGGTAGTTACAAGCCCATCATGTAGAAGTGGCATCTAAAATCCGGTTTAATATTAGTCTGTGTCAGATTTACAGTGACAGCGTGCTTGTCTTACTAAGAAATATTGATGTAATTATTCCCTTGCAAGAATACAGCACCATAGTGAAACAGGCAGATATTTCATCTGGAAGAAGGGAGAGATAATAGTAGCTCTAGTAGCCTTTGCTATTTTTACAGCTTTTGTTTAAACCTACTGCCCAATGCATTTCACAGACATAAAGGTGTTCAGATCTGAGAAGGAGACCGGGAGGAACGAACCATGCTTTTAGGGATATACTTTAAGTACCAGGACTTCAGGAAATTAATTAATAGATCAGCACTTAACAAAAGGAGGAAGCAGAAATGGAAATTACTGGCAAAGAGGCTTGGAGGGTAAAATAAGACAGAAGATGGAGAAATGGGGAAAAGAGGCACTTCCAAAGGAGATTAGTGGAGCCCTGTGCGCAGGGACGTGGACGTGACTGAGTAGCAGGCCTGCAGGTAGCTCCCTGCTCAGTCCTTGTTTTTGCATAGGAGAA